>NC_060120.1:358836955-359144768 GCF_021461395.2 Schistocerca americana | reverse complement strand
GAATATGCTGTTCAAGAATCACAAGAGGAGGAAATATACTTGGAATGATATGGGAAGATTTCAATTAAATCACATCTTCTGTGTGAGCAAATCAATTCTGTTGCATGAGTGGCTGCTTCTTAACAAAATCATTACTTATGTAGACAGAACTTGTCTCCACAAGCTGCTGGTTCTCCATGTATGCTTGGTGGTTAATGCGTGATGTCATCTCCAAGTGCGAAATTTTCTAAGTCTGATGATTGCCAAGCATACATCAAGAACCAGGGGTTCAAGGAGACAACTGTTTCGTCTATATAAGTAATATTTTGTTAAGAATGCTTCAGTCTTCATGCAGCCGCTCGTGCAACAGCATTGATCTGCTCACACCGAAGATGTCTCATTATAGGAGATTCAGAAGTTTTTGTATGACTGTTTACAAGACTATCAACAATTTGGAGATAACTACAACTGGTGGTGTTGGAGTGCATGTTATATTGCAGGGTGCTTCTGTATTTTGTGGATGTGTACTGAATTTCACTTTTACCAAAGTAGATGCTGTGCAGAGTGGTAATGGTTGGTTAACTATTACAGAAGCGTAGTATAATGGGGAAAAAGTGAAAACAGTCCCAGGACTTGGGACTTTTAATAGTGAGGATGTCATTGTCTATTGTAGGCTTTTCTACAGAAAATGCTACACTATGTGATCAAAAATATCCGGACACCTGGCTGAAAATGACTTACAAGTCTGTGGCGCCCTCCACCGGTAATGCTGGAATTCAATATGGTGTTGGCCCACCCTTAGCCTTGATGACAGCTTCCACTCTCACAGGCATACATTCAGTCAGGTACTGGAAGGTTTCTTGGGGAATGGCAGCCCATCCTTCATGGAGTGCTGCACTGAGGAGAGGCATTGATGTCGGTCAGTATGGCCTGGCATGAAGTCGGCTTTCCAAAACATCCCGAAGGTGTTCTATAGGATGGAGGTCAGGACTCTGTGCAGGCTAGTCCATTACGGGGATGTTATTGTCGAGTAACCACTAAGCCACAGGCTGTGCATTATGAACAGATGCTCAATCATGTTGAAAGATGCAGTCCCCATCCCCGAATTGCTCTTCAACAGTGGGAAGCAAGAAGATGCTTAAAACATCAATGTAGGCCTGTGCTGTGATATTGCCATGCAAAACAACAAGGGGTGCAAGCCGCCTCCATGAAAAACATGACCACACTCCAACATCACCACATCTGAATTTCACTGTTGGCACTACACGCACTGGCAGATGACGTTCACCAGGCATTCGCCATACCCACACCCTGCCATCAGATCGCAACATTGTGTACCATGATTCGTCACTCCACACAACCTTTTTCCACTGTTCAATCATTCAATGTTTACACTCCTTACACCAAACACGGCATCGTTTGGCATTTACCGGCATGATGTGTGGCTTATGAGCAGCCACTCGACCATGAAATCCAAGATTTCTCACCTCCTGCCTAACTGTCATAGTACTTGTAGTGGATACTGATGCAGTTTGGAATTCCTGTGTGATGGGCTGGATAAATATCTGCCTATTACACATTACGACTCTCTCCAACAGTTGGCAGTCTCTTTCAGTCAACAGACGAGGTTCGCCTGTATGCTTTTGTGCTGTATGTGTCACTTCACGTTTCCACTTGACTATCACATCAGAAACAGTGGACCTAGGGATGTTTAGGAGTGTGGAAATCTGACGTACTGTAGTGCTTCAAGAATTTCCACATAAATTCTAGAATCATTTGGCCTTCCTCCATCTCAAACCCACGATATTTTAAATTGAAGTATGAGAGAGATGAATCCAACCTACTGCGCACTGCATGTTTGTGTGTACAGGTCTAAAAACAGTCATTAGCAAAATGTGGATGCAGCGACTGAACGACAGCTGACAAGAACCAGCTGTATGATCCACAGAGATTCAGTGTATGTGTAGAGAAGAGCCTGTGCTATTCTTTGCTATTCTAGTGACTGTGATGATTGTTAAGGACAAATGAAGAAATGAGATTAGACTTTTAAGTAATTCATGTGTTGGACTTGCTAGAAGCAGGACATGTTCATATTTTGTGGTGGTTCTTAAACCAACCCTGTTGTAAATGTATCTTAATAAAGTATAATGTTTGACCACTTGGTTGACTCGGACGAGTTCAAATATTTATATGAGAAATGGTGAATTTGGTTTTTGTGGAAGTTGAAATATGCCATGACTGAACTAAAGGCATTCTTTGAGTACCAAATTATTTCATGAGTAGAGAGAGAGTCTGATAAATTCCCTTAACCAGTATTATTCTTCAGAGAAGGAGTTTTTGGAGATTGACGCCGCTGGCTTTCCAGAGAAGAAGATTGGCTGTGCATACCAAGTAAGTAAACCTATGAGAGAGAGGTGGGAAGTTTGCAAACCAGCTCCACATCACTTCTTGTCATCTAAAGCATTAGAGTACAGACATATGACACAAGCGACACCCAATCACGTGACCACATTCAAAATCTGTGAGTTCTGTGGAGTGCCCCATTCTGCTCTCTCATGATGTCTAATGACTCTTGGGGTTGCTGATATGGAGTCCTTGGCTGTAGTTGGCAGCACAGTGCGCCTAATATGAAAAAAGTATGCTTTTGGGGGTGTACAGATACTTTTGATCACATGGTGTATATATGCCTTCACTGATCAAAAATTAAATGCATTGAACAACCGAACATCTCCCATTTGGATACTTTGTGGTCTCTCAAAGGTTTTTGATTGTTTGAATCATGAAATTCTTCTAGAAAGCTTATGTATTGTGGCATGAGTGGGACAGTGTACAAATGGTTTAGTTCATATTTAACTGGAAGAATGCAGAAGGTAGAAATTAACAGTACAGATAGTCTGCGAAAACCAGCAGAGTCCTCTAACTGGGTAGGTATCAAGAATGGTGTCACATAGGGTTCAGTCTTGGGTCCCTTATTGTTCTTAATATACATTAATGACTTGCCATTCTATATTCATGAAGATGCAATGCTAGTTGTTTTTGCTGATGATGCAAGCATAGTAATCACACCCAACAAGCAAGAATCAGCTGAGGAAATTGTAATTAATGTCTTTCATAAAATTATTAAGTGGTTCTCTGCAAATGGACTCTCACTAAATTTTGAGAAAACACAGTTCACACAATCCTGTACAGTAAATGGCATAACACCATCGATAAATATAGACTGTGAAGAGAAGCCTGTTTCTAAGGCAGAATACTCAAAATTTCTGAGTGTGTGCACTGATGAGAAGTTGAATTAGAAGAAACACATCAATGACCTGCTGAAATGGTCAGGTTCAGCTACTTATGCTATTAGGGTTATTGCAAATTTTCATGATAAACATATGCCTAAATTAGCCTACTATGCCTATTTTCATTCACTGATTTCATATGGCACATATTTTGGAGCAATTCATCATTAAGAGAGAAAGTATTCATTGCACAAAAGCATGTAATTAGAATATAATTGGAGACCACCCAAGATCACCTTGCAAACATTTATTTAAGGGACTCGGGATATTCACAGTACCTATGCAATACATATCTTCACTTATGAAATTTGTCATTAATAACCCATACCAATTCGAAAATAACAGTGAAGTGCATAGCACAACACTAAAAGAAAGGATGATCTTCACTATTCTGGGTTAAATCTCACTTTAGCGCAGAAAGGGGTGAATTATGCTGCCATAAAAATCTTCGGTCATTCGCCAAATAGCATTAAAAGTCTGACAGATAGCCAACATTTAAAAGCAAATTAAAAGAATTTCTGAATTAGAACTCCCTCTAGTCAACAGATGAATTTTTAGATATAAAGTAGTAACTGTAAAATAATAAAATAAAAATTAATTATTTTGTGCAATGAAAACTTATGTTAAAGTGACACATTCAACATCACTATGAAATATCGTGTTCACAATCTATGGAACAAGGATTAATGTATGTATGTATGTATGTACCTTTCAGATTGGAGAGGTATATAACAGAGATACTGGCAAATCCTACTTTATATCTACAATGCCATTGGTATTAATAACTAGGAATCATCTCAAAATTAATGAACAGGAAGGAGCTTGTATATGGATCAAAGGAGATAGGAGATCTTGTATGTAAAAATATTAAACTTGTTGGTGATGTAACTCTTTATTATAGAAATTAAATAAAAAGTTTCCCTATTCCGACCCCCCCCCCCCCCCCCCCCCCAAGAAAAAAGTACACATCGCCAAAAGCTGAGAAGCGATTCTTCTTGGTGTTATAGCTCTCATGGGCACTCTGGGATGCTTTATGTGTAATGCACCTCTGGGTTCTCAATGAAGCTGAGGTTTAAGACATAAGTCAGGAAGAATCAATATGCAAAGAAGTGGGATACAGAAGTACTATGGAATGACAAGATACACTTGAAGTTCTCAAAGGCTGTAGATACAGCAATAAAGCAAAACCCAGTATGCAGTACAGTCGAAGAGGAATAAACAACTCTAAAAAGGTCAATCACAAAAGTTGGAAAGAAAAACGTAGGTACAAGGAAAGGAAATTCAGGAATATGTAAATACAGGTCACTGAAGAATAAAATAAGCAGGAAGTACAGAGAAGCTAAGATGAAATTGCTGCATGAAAAATGTGAAGAAATAAAAAAAGGTAAGGGTTGTTGGAAGGACTGCCTCAGCATACAGGAAAGTCAAAACAACCTTTGATGAAATTAAAAGCAAAGGTGGTAACATTAAAATGGCAATGGCAATTCCACTATTAAATGCAAAGGAGAGAGCGAGTACACTGAAGGCCTCTGTGAGGGACAAGAATTGTCTGATGTGATAAAAGAAGAAACAGAGTTGATATAGAAAAGATAGGGGATCCAGTATTAGAATCAGAATTTACGAGAGCTTTGGAGGACTTAAGATCAAATAAGGCAGAATGGACAGATAACATTCCATTGGAATTTCTAAAATAATTGGGGAAAGTGGCAACAAAATGACTTTTCACATTGGTGTGTAGAATGTATGATCCTGGCAACATACCATCTGACTTTTGGAAAAATATCATCCACACCATTCCGAAGACTGCAAGAGCCGACAAGTGCGAGAATCATTGCACAATCAGCTTAACAGCTCATGCATCCAAGTCACTTACAAGAATAATATACAGAAGAATGGAAAAGAAAATTGAGGGTGTGTTAGATGATGATTGGTTTGGCTTTACGAAAGGTAAAGGCACCAGAGGGGCAATTCTGACATTGTGGTTGATAATGAAAGTAAGACTAAAGAAAAATCAAGACACATTCACAGGATTTGTTGACCTGAAAAAAGTGTTACTTGGAGACACTGTATTCTTGCACAACTGCATCAATGGGGCTTTCGAGTCCACCTCCCCATATTCATTCGATCTTTCCTGTCTCAGTGGTTTTTCCGGACCTGAGTTGGTGACACACTGTCTGATCGCTTTGAGCAAGAGAACGGTGTCCCCCAGGTCAGTGTTTTAAGCGTAACCCTCTTTGCCATAGCCATCATCAGTATAACATCTACAGTGAGGCGTCCAGTACAGTGCTCCTTATTTGTGGATGACTTTGCTGTTTTCTGTTCCTCCTCCAGTGCTGCAACCATGAGCCGTCAGTTGCAGCTAACAGTGCGGCAGTTAGTGGAGCGGGCTGCAAAGATGGTTTTTCGGTTTTCTGCCGATAAGTGTGTTTGTGTTCATTTTAATCGTTCTTGTTGTCTTTTTACTTTGCCAGCCTTGCATATGGGGGATACTGTCCTACATTTTAGAGACACAGTCCGGTTTCTGGGCCTCATTTTTGACTCCATGTTGTCATGGCTGCCACACCTACGAGACGTGAAAGCCAGAACCCTGAAGGCACTGAACATCCTCAAGTGCCTCAGTCACAGGTCTTGGGAAGCGGACAGGGCATGTCTCCTTCAGTTTTATCGAGCTTTTGTGTATTCACGGCTGGACTATGGGTGCACAGTGTGTGGGTCAGCGAGGCCATCTTATTTGCAGATCCTTGACGCTGTCCACCACGCTGGGATTCGACTGGCCACGGGTGCTTATCAGACCAGTCCCATACCCAGCCTCTGTGCTGAGGCTGGGGAACCGCCACTTACCATCCGGCGGCAGCTCCTCCTGGTGCACCAGGCTTGTAAGTTTCTTCCAGCTCCCACCTCGCCTGCTCACCATCTTGTTGCTCATCCACCTCTGGACCACCTTTTTTCCCACCGTCCCCGGGCTATGTTGCCGTTTGGGATCTGTGTGCAACGTGTGCTAGAGTCCCTTGGTGTGGAGTCTGTACGACCCCAAATGCTGGGTTTTAACCACCTGCCACCCTGGTTACTGAAGAGGCCCGGAGTGATTTTAGATTTATTGCAATACAAGAGAGATTGCACTCCTGCCACCGTTTTTAATGCAGCTTTTTCTGCCATTTTATCTGAGCACCATGACTATGTAGCTGTTTTTACAGATAGGTCGAAACAAAGGGATTCCATCGGTTGCTCTATTGTTTTTCCAAATCGTGTCCCCAAAGACCGACTGCCTCAGACTTTTACTGTCTTTGATGCAGAATTGTCCGTGTTCCTGAGGGCACTGGAGATGAGATATTCTTCTTGTCTTAAATTTCTTGTCTGTTCTGATTCACTAAGTGCCCTCCACTCATTGCAACATTTGTATCCAGCAGATAAAATAGTCCAGACCATCCAGGATGCCCTCCTCCAATTACAGCGATTGGGGAAGGTGGTGGCTTTCTGCTGGGTTCCGGGGCATGTCGGCATTGCTGGGAATGAAAGGGCAGAGCTCGCGGCCAAGGAGGCGTGTCTCGATCCACAAGTATCTCAGTGTGCTATACCCCTGCATGCACTCACCTCGCTGTTGAGCTCACGAGTCATATGTCGGTGGGAGGATGAGTGACTGGAAGTGACTGACAATAAGCTCCGTATAGTCAAGCCCACAATGCGTGTGTGGTGTACTTTTTTTCAGCCCCGTCGATGGGACGAGGTTCTCCTCACTCAGCTTCGGGTAGGCCACAGCCCTATGATGCATGGCTTCCTGCTCCGGCGGGAGGACCCTCCAATGTGTGGTGCTTGTGGCGTCCAGGTCACTGTGCGCCACATTTTATTGGATTGCGTTTTATTTTCTGACCAGCGGGCCGCGGCTGACTTGCCAGCAGACCTGCCATCTCTTTTAGGCAACACTCAGATGAATGTGGTTAAAGTTTTAAAGTTCTGTGCCATGTCAAATGTTTTTACAAAGATTTTAGGGAGAGGATCTTAATTTGCTCACTGTGTGACAAGCTCGCCCATATTTTATGTAAGTGGCCAGCCAGTGACAATTTACTGTGGCATTCTTGTTGCTACGTTTTCCCTTTCCTTATGTTTTACTTTCTTTTGTAGCATTTTCCTTCTTTTCCTGCTTTCTTTGCGTGTGTGCTTCAGTTTCATTAGGTCTGCACACATTCACTCCCTTTAATGAGTGTCCGGGCGCTGATGACCTCGACGTTGAGTGCCCATGAGCCCCAACACACACACACACACACACACACACACACACACACACACACACGCACACACACACAATGTAAAATGGTGCATGATGTTCGAAATTCAGAGAAAAATAGAGGTAAGCTATAGGGAGAGATGGGTAACATACAATATGTACAACAGCTAAGAAGTAATAATAAGGGTGGACAACCAAGAATAAAATACTCACATTAAAAAGAGTGTAACACAGGGATGTAGTCTTTTGCCCTACTCTTCAATCTGTACATTGAATATGCAATAGTGGAAATAAAAGAAAGGTTCAGGAGTGGAATTAAAATTTAAAGTGAAAGAATATCAATGATACAATTTGCTGATGACATTGCTATCCTGAGTGAAAGTGAAGAAAAGTTATGTGATCTGATGAATGGAATGAACAGTCTAGTATGTACAGAATATGGATTGGGAGTAAATTGAAGAAAGGCAAAAGTAATGAGAAGTAGCAGAAACGAGAACAGCGAGAAACTTAACATCAGGATTGATGGTCACAAAATAGATGAAGTTAAAGAATTCTACTACCAAGGTAGCAAAATAACCAGTGTCAGATGAAGGAGGATATCAAAAGGAGACTAGTACAGGCAAAAAGAGCATTCCTGGTCAAGAA
This sequence comes from Schistocerca americana, assembly GCF_021461395.2. NCBI lineage: Eukaryota > Metazoa > Arthropoda > Insecta > Orthoptera > Acrididae > Schistocerca > Schistocerca americana. The sequence goes on along the minus strand of NC_060120.1, from coordinate 359,136,635 downwards.
AAGTCTACTAATATCAAACATAGGCCTTAATTTGAGGAAGAAATTTCTGAGAATGTACATTTGGAACACAGCATTCTATAGTAGTGAAACATGGGCCTTGGGAAAACTGGAACAGAAGAGAATCAAAGCATTTGAGGTACAGTGCAATGGATGAATGCTGAACATTAGGTGAACTGATAAAGTGAGGAATGAGGAAGTTCTGTGCAGATCGGAGTCGAAAGAAATATGTGGAAAACACTGACAAAGAGAAGGAACAGGATGATAGGACATTTGTTAAAATATCAGGTCACGACTTCCATGGTACTAGAGGACCTTTAGAAGGCAAAAACTGTAGATAAAGACAGAGACTGGATAAACATCCAGCAAATAATTGAGGACGTATTTTGCAAGTGCAACTCTCAGATGTGATGACTCAATAATAATAATAATAAATAAATAAATAAAATAAAAATCCAGGAATATTCATAAGACTTAAAAACATTGTACTTCTCAGTCAAATGTTTATGATAAATGAATAAAAATTATGGTTATTTTCTGCCCAAAGCCATATCTTGTTCATTCTCAAAATATAGTTATTAGAGAAAATTCCCTTCATTTTGTTATACACTACTACCTGCATATATTGACAGAGAAGGTTCATTAAAACATTTCTCATGTCCCTATCCTTGACTCTTCCCTTTTCTAATCCTACCAAAATGTTCATTATTACCAACAGTCATTCATTATTCTTTAGAGCATTGTTTTCCTTGTTGGTGTTCATTTTTTATGAAAAAACTTTCTGAATTAAAAGAATATATTTTTAACTTATTTATTCTTTTTTTTATTTTTCATGCTCATGTTCTCTGTAAGTTTGTTATTTTTCTCAAGCTACATTTGAGGTATTCTAAAATATTATTTTTGTATGACACTATGTTCACAATTTTTGTTTACAACAATTTTATGATTACTATTTACTACATTGTGTTTAATTGTCAGTCTTCTGTTGCAGAAAATAGTGTACACTAATCAAAGAATTACATCAAAGTTACATTGTCAGTGAATTAATTGTAGTGCAGAAAATGCTACATTGATTTTTGTCTTTTCTCTTGTATTATAACATTTTTTCTGATAGTGTTTGAAAACTGACAATCCTTGCTGTACTCTTTTTCATTATCAGAACATTTTATTGCTATTGTTCCTGTAAAAGTGAGAACAAAAATCTGACCAATTTTTCATGATACAAACAAGACAGAGTGAGACATGTGTAACAATTAATTCATACCAAACATTCCAGTTCTATATCCAGCATGAGACAGGATTTCTGCCAGTGTTGTCTCATTCTCAGCAATGCCTCCAACAGCATCAGGTGTAAGGTGTTTTACAACTCCAGTCCTTAATCCCAGACGGCCTGTCAAAAGTGCTCCTCGGGAAGGTGTGCATACAGATGATGCTACATGAAAATCTGAGAACCTATGCCAAATGTAATAGTATCAATGTAATTTCAGAACAGTAGTTATTTAATTTTGATGTATTTGACATATTATATGTATATTAAGAAAAGCAACATCAGTCTATATTAAAGTATATTTCAAAACTGCATTCAGACTGGGACTTCTGTCTGTATAATAATAAGAATGATATGTCTTACTAGCTCAGATACAATAAATAAATAGAGCAGTAATGTGAAAGGGAGTGATGGACCATGGAAGATGGAGGCTAATTATCTTAGGTCACAAACCCAGCTTCAGTTTGAGTATTAACCATAACAATATACATATCTGATTGCCACATCACAGTGCCTCAATTCTCTGTTTGCTGTAGTACAACTTACCACTCCAGTTACATGCATGCTTGTTAAATGGCCATTAGAAATGACTTGTTATCAGCTTTACTTTAGTGCAAAGGGGGCGTTGACTCCACCTGAGTTCTATACGCAGTACATACTATAACCACAACCAGTGCCTTTAATGACAAGTCTGTCAGGAGGTATTTTCCATTATGAAAATGTGCACCCACACACAGTGAAGAAGGACTGATTGCTTTCTTCCAAAAGACTTGTAGTCTATGGCTTCCATGAAACGGTCCATTTCATATTTAAACAATGGAAAATTCAGAATGAAATAATAACAATATTATGTAAAGGACAGAGTGCTACTCATCATATAAAGGAGACACTGAATATAATAGAGGGAAACATTCCACGTGGGAAAAATATATCTAAAAACAAAGATGATGTAACTTACCAAACGAAAGCATTGGTATGTTGATAGAGACACTAACAAACACAAACACACACACAAAATTCGAGCTTTCGCAACCCACGGTTGCTTCATCAGGAAAGAGGGAAGGAGAGGGAAAGATGAAAGGATGTGGGTTTTAAGGGAGAGGGTAAGGAGTCATTCCAATCCCGGGAGCAGAAAGACTTACCTTAGGGGGAAAAAAGGACAAGTATACACTCACACACACACACACACACACACACACACACACACACACACACACACACATACATATCCAACAGCACATATACGGACACAAGCTTCCTGATGAAGCAACCGTTGGTTGCGAAAGCTCGAATTTTGTGTGTGTGTTTGTGTTTGTTAGTGTCTCTATCAACATACCAACGCTTTTGTTTGGTAAATTACATCATCTTTGTTTTTAGATATAAAGGAGACACTGAGTCGCACACAGGCCTAATGAAGAGACTGCTATAATTTAAGTTTTCAGCCAAACTGCCTTCTACCAAAGTAGAAAACACAAGCGCATTCACACAAGCTCAGCTCAAACTCACATTACTGTTGCCTCTGGCTACTGTTGCAGTCTGGCCACAATGACCAGGACAGCGGTCATGCATGTGTGAGTTGTATTTGTGTGAAAGTGTGTGCATTTTCTACTTCGGATGGAAACCTTTTGAACCAAAGCCTAAATGTATAGCAGTCTTCTCATTGCACCTGTCTGTGACTCAACATCTCCATTTCATATGTGTGAAACAATCAAAGTGTGTGATGGTCTGGTAGCTTTTGACATAGTTTTAGGTTTCTAATTGATCATCTGATGTGTTTGTCAAATTCCTTACAGGATTTTGTTGATGTTTTCTCTTTTGACATATGTGTTGATGAGGAAGATCAGTTTTTGATGACTAAAGGTTGATATCAGCTGCATAGCATTTATTTTTAAAATTGTATTGTGCCAGACCAGCATTTGCCAGATTCCTACCCATCTTCAGGAACATGCTACAGAAGACAAGTCCAAATGGGGCTCTCAGGTCTGCTGCTCAATCACATTTTGTGTATCCTATAATGTTAACTTGAGGCAACTACTTGAAATTGTCAGGTGGTGGCTGGTGGACAGTTGCTACTTAGCAGTAACCCGTATCCGAACTCGGTCCCGCACACAGTTTTAATCTGCCAGGAAGTTTCATATCAGCACTCACTCCGCTGCAGAGTGAAAATCACATTCTGGCCCTGGCTGTGGCTAAGCCATGTCTCTGAAATATCCTTTCTTCCAAGAGTGCTAGTTCTGCAAGGTTCACAGGAGAGCTTCTGTGAAGCTTGGAAGGTAGGAAATGAGGTACTGGAAGAAGTAAAGCTGTGAGGACAGGGCATGAATCATGCTTGGATAGCTAAGATGGTAGAGCACATCCCCACGAAAGGCGAAAGTCTGAAGTTTGAGTCTTGGTCCACCACACAGTTTTAATCTGCCAAGAAGTTTCATATCAGCACTCACTCTGCTGCAGAGTGAAAATCTCATTCAGGGATAGTTAAAATTTGGAAAGAAGGATCATCCTTATACTAACAGTACAGCACTTCCAAACTTATATAAAGTTGACTTCAAAGGAACAACTAACATCAAAATAATTGTTCAAACAAGTGACACTGAAAGAGAGCAAGCTGGAATCACCCATCTGCTCTTACTGGAAATCCTGTTAATAATTAATTTTTTTCTTTACTTATTTTTCAATTTACATACTTTGCTAAGTACTATACAAGTGGTAAGTGCTCAAATATTTCAAACTTCAACCAAGTGTTTCCCCTCTTGGATTCATCATTCAAGGCATTGTTTCCAATGCGCTGATTACAATGATGTATCTAGTTTTACTGGAAAATCTGTTGATCAAAAGATATGACTAATTGAACTTTCCATTACAAGTCAGCTTGGCAATTTTCATTTGAGCTAGTATGTATTTATGGACCTAGTGACACAACTCGTGAAAAGACAGAAATTCTGACTTCTCAGTACTGTACTTAAATTTCTGTGAAACTAATTAACTTATGACATAATTATCATTTACTTTCAGGAATATCCACATATTTCATTGCAGATTTTGACTCTGTGCTTTTACAGTCTGACCTTTACCATTATGCTTTTGTTGACCTAATTTTTATGCACAAAATGACATACTTCAGTAACTGATTTAGTCATTAATTATGATTTTTGCATAATTGGCTGTAATTTTCAATATGGCTCTTGTACCCATAAATAGGATATTTCCAGTGCAGATACATAAAATGGTCTCATAAAGTTTTCTAATTTTCTATACCACCACATATTTCATAAACACAATTACTGTTAGTACTTTTAGTCCATTCTGAGCGGAAAAATAATATTTTTCAAATGATTATGTAGTTTCCAAGATCATAATATATTCTCACACCAGTCTTTAAATAGTTGGATGCCATCCAGACTTTTCAGTCTGGACTCAGGTACAGCAACAGTAACACCTATATGCAATTAGCCTGAAAAAAGTTTACAGTCAAGAAGTAAACATGTAACATCAGTGTACGAGAGTCCTTATTGAGTAAAAAAGAAGACATACTTAAAAAATGTGTGGAACTTGCTAGTCCTCACACAACATTTATATGAGATTTTGAGAAACCATGACTAGCTTGAGTAGTGGCTAAATTTGATTTTGACATTTACATTCTAGCACTACAGTGTTGTTGATTTACCATGTTGACATTCATAGAGCTATCCAGTATTCATCAAATTCACATTTAACTTTTCTATGAAAAACGTTGGTCTTTGTATGTATGACCAACATGCATGAGTCGATTATCTTATGTACTTTTATCAAGGAGTGATTGGGTTAAGTCTTTCAAACCGATGACTGTGTTTTACTTTGCACTGGTATCATGCTATGTAAATGATGGTCAATCATCTCAGTGACTGTCTCAAAACTCAAGTGTGTGCACTGTTTACATAATTTATAGTCAATGTTTTCTGCAAATATAGTGTCTAAGAGGGCTTTTAACTTCAGACATTTACTGTAATAGTCACTGTGATACTGGTGTCATAGGACAGTGTGAGTGTCTATTTGCACAGAAATATTTGATGTGCACCCTGATTTGGTCATTACAGTGTTTTTGGTGGTAATAAATGTGAATAAAGCCATGTTACCTGAAAATCTGTGTAGTGTACATCATTTTCCAAAATTTCTAGAAATCAGTTTATAGCTATTCCACAAGACTTTGTTCACTGAGGTTAGGGTTTAATGGAAATGCTGGTAGATACCATCACAACACTTCCAAAAAAATGCATGAGGTCGACTGTAATTGGACCACATTAGTTAACTGTGACATAAATAAGGCTAAATTCACAGTAGGGAAACACTGAACATGAGGTCCTACAAGGTTTGGTGCTTGGCCCACTCCTGTTCTTGGCCTACATAAATAATTTACCTTGGACGAGAACTCTTCAAAAACTGTGATGTTTGCTGATAACACTAGTATACTGATAAAGGGTGCAAACACATCCATATCAGACACAGTGAGGAGAATAATGGACCATTCTCACAACTAGTTGACAGCAAACAGTTTAATCCTTAACCAGACAAAGACCCATTTTATGTGATTCCAAACAAATCAAAATTACTTACATGTATGCAAAAGAGAGATCAATGGCCACACACTAATTGAGGACCTTTGGGTGAAGTTCCCAGACATCCAGATGTACAAAAAAAGTGAGTTGGCAGCAGCATATGGATAAGTTAACCAAAAAGCTCAATTCTACTTGTTTTACACAAAGAAATCTCTCACATTGTGTTGACATGCGGATGGGTTTGCTAGTATGCTTTGCACAGTTTCACCTGATAATGACCTACAGTAAAATCTTCTGGGGAAATGCAACTAAGATATAGCTGAACATCTTCAGGGACCAACAGATTCTTACATTTGCATGGTATCTGAGGTGACAATAAGGTTAAATTTAGGATGAACTGTGAAATTTACAACCATAATACTACAAGCAAAAATGATTTCTATGTACTTTATAATCCCCATGTAGGGCTCAGAAAGGAATTTTATATTTTGGTGCAAGAGTCTACATCAGGTTGACAGCTGATGTTAGGCAGAAAATTGAAAATCCCCAATAAAAAAGTAAAAAAGTAGCTTATTAGCCACTTGTGCATTTTATCAGAATACTCCAACTCTGTACTGGAGTACATTGTTTTGAAAGTTCCTGGCTGTGCTGGACTGAGACTCAAACTCTTGCTTATGCTTTTACAAGTAGGAAGGTAGGAGGGAGATACTGATTAGAGTAAAGTGTAGAGGTTAATTGTGAGTCATGCCTGGTTACCTCAGTCAGTAATAGCATTTATAGCAAAAGGCGAAGTTCCAAGTTTGACTACTGATCCTGATTTTTTTGAAATTTCTTATTTTGAAAGTGTTAAAGGGCAATTTGTTTTAATTGTTAAAAACCATTCAAGAACACACTTTTTTTTTTAATTCAAGACAACTGTCATCTGTTTGTATATGCTGGACACATGTTCACCATATGTAAACAAATGTGTCGCCATGTGGCATATTTGTATCATGCAAAAAGCAACTGTGTTAACAATATGTATATATGGACATGGACTTTTTGACCAGGTACTGTGTGTTTTTAAATATTTTAGCAGTGACAAACGTTTATAATGTGCTGAGTTTTATCCACTTGACATCTTGTGCATGAGGTTCAGTGTAAAAGGAACATGTTTTATTACAAAAAAAAGTTTAAGACCTGAAGATGACAGCTAAGACTTTTGAAAGTGTTTGTTTTGAATTAAAAAAAAAAAGTGTTGTGTTAGCTTTTGAATGATTTTTAACAAATAAACATATATAAAGTAAAGCAATTTAGAGATAATTCCTTTAATTATCAGTATGAGTAGATTATCACTAGTCTTCTTGCTAATGTATAACATGACTCATTGTCCACTGTCTACGGCATGATGGGATTTAGAGAACATACTATGTGAATGGGTAAATCAGAAGTTGTTTGCAACAATTTTTAAAAACTTCTTTGCCTCCATATTGGGCACTAATTTTGTGACTTTTATCTTCTGCACTCTCCTTTCCTCTTGAAATAGAGAAGAATTGCTTGGTTGCTACAACAATTGACAAGGTCAATGTAGTACGAATATATGAGAAATCACCTGTAAATGACCAAGATCTTTTATACTGATACTACCATTATATTATCCACAACACACTTCTGGTGAGAAAAAATATCATATCAAAATGTAAATGTTAAGTAATGTCTATCCCTCTTTTTATCCAACTTATTCACAAAATTCGTTTTCTGATTTATGAGACCTTAGCATTTACTGCCAGAGATCAGTACACTCCAATATTTGGAAATGACATGTTGAGCAGCAACATTTCTTAAGCTGCATTTTGCTCTTTATCAAATGTATTTCTCAATATCATCCACTGCTACAAAATAAAGATGTGGGCAAATCCAGTGACCTATGAGCTGTCTTAAAGAGATGAACTCTGCACCTTACATGTAACCATGATGTGCTGAATAGCCTTCATCTTCTTTTGTTTCTATGCACGCTATCAGACAGTGGATCATCCTGTACACACTATTGCTTTTGAATATTGTTATGACTGAGACACTTTTGTGTCCTTTTTTCTCCACTATACATGACAACTTGCAGTGTAATGATAACAGCCTTTCAGACATGATGTATTCTGCACCTGTGCTGACTCTGTACCTACAATAAAGTGTGTGGGGACACAAGCTCTATGGACTCCTGTCCCCAAGAATATCACTGCAGAAACAAAATCTCTGGACCTTGAGTAATGTGCTCTGAGATGCAAAGTGTTTAAGTTGTATCTGTCCATATAATTCGCATAAATAAATATTGTGTATGTGAATCTGTAACCTTGACAGTCATTACTCATCATGAACATCATGTTTGTTACCCAATTCCTACAATGGTGATCCTGAGTTTTTTGACAACTGTGCTGCGACATTTTTGTGGGACATGTTGCTCCACCTCCACCCAATGTGAGAATCCAACACCTTGCTGATGTGGATCCTACACACACCAACAGTCAGCCAGCTACAGGCAATGATAGCAAGTGTTGCGGGTGTTTATCTAACAACTTTTCACCACTACAAGATGGAAATTCAATACTTCTGTGTTTAATACCTGCACAACAATGCAAATATTGTCACATCAGTACACACATAAGGACTATGACATTGAACTTCCATCGACCACAGTGCCTTTAACAAACACTGAAAATAGTGTCACAATTGCTTATATGGACAATTACCTCATCAGACTACACAATGAAGTGACAATGATGATTGGTGGTAATGAACAATCATGCTACCCTGCTGCCCCAACCATTCTCTAGTGCAATATTCTAATTGATATACATTCAACTAGTACTAATGCTACTCACAAGTCTCCCTATCAACTGAGTGACTCTACCATTACTGAGATGTCAAGCATTGACAGGCTAATTATGGACACCAACCACAGCAACATAACAAACACCAAACAATCAGTGACAACAAACAAACTTGCAGGGCAGTGTATTTTGTGGTCTCAGTGACCACATGGGCTAACAATCTACCATGAATTTATCCAGCCAATGATGATTACACAACACACAGCCGACCTATGGGCACACAGCATGGACCTCCTGTGCCATGATGGTTTCCGACTGACTGTGACTTCACCCCACCTACCACGATGCGTGTTACGACTGAGGGGTGAGACACCATTAACACAGACTTACTTGCTACACTACCCGCACTGTGCACTCCTTTTCATTACACTGATGCAACCAGAGAAACCGTGACAGCTGCAACTCGACTAACAGAACAGTGTGCAAAGTGGAGACACAGACAAACACCGCCAGGAAACTGTGATATCCAATGGAACTATATTTCTTCGCAGTGAGCCGATGCCTCTATACATCACATGTGTGGCAGCACACACTATGCCACGAAACTCACCACTCCACGGGTGTGATGTCACTGCCCTGCTGGCCATGCTGCACGCCAGACCACAGCTCCAACTGGAATATCACACCACATCATGCAAAAAGGTAGAAGAAACAATGGTCATACCTCACCAGGCCACCACAGTCATGCTGAGCAATGCCATGCAACTACTGCATGGTGACAACTCAGTGTGAACAACACAAAACGACAACTATGGGCACCACCCACTGCCTATCAAACATCATCTGCCACACATTAACACAGACTCACCAGAAGTGCGGTTTGCTTTATGCGAATGTATGATGAGGACAGCTGGGATTGAGGATGACCAGAGAAAGCTGTTAATACTTTTCAACCATCTTGGTGAACAAGCGGATCTTGTCAGCGATATACTGCTAAATACCCTGACTGTGCTCAAGTATGAGACAATGAAGTCACTAATATTGCAACGATTATCATGAACATCAGAGCAACAACTGTAATTTGCCATAAATGAGACGATGCTGGGTGATGACACACCATCAGTGTTATGGCGCAAACTGTGCCTGAAAATCAATAACTACCTGTTACCAGACCAGGCCCTATGGATATTATGGTTACTCGAGCTCCCAGAGCCAATACAGACAGCACTTCTAGTACATGTGGGCACACCATTGGAAAGGCGCCTACAACTGGCCAATAGGATGCTGGCGCTCGCATGCCACTGGACACTGATTAGTGCCAGGACACCTATCTACAACTGCCATGCCAGTGACAGATATGGTGCACAACAGACATGGACAGCAGAGTGGCAGACACATCACAAACCCTGAGTATGTTTACTGCGCTAGAGGGCAGTTACGGCACCTTCTCGCGCACGCGTTGTGGGTCTTCTGCTGGCCTATATAGGGGCCGCAGCTTGCGCTAGGAAGTCAGTTCTGGCGAGTTCGTGCACCAGCACTCTCACCTGAAGATGGCAGCCAGATGGACCGCGGAAATATTGTGTCATGAAGACGTTATGATCCGGCTGCATACCCGAGAAGAATATTATCAAACAAGGGAGATGGCCGACACCTGGGCTGCCACAATACAGCCCAGCCAAAACAAATAGACAAGTGACTACAGCTGGTTTCACACGTGGTTCGGTGCCGACGCATGTCGCTGCCGACAGCCGTGCAGCTACCCAAACTACAATGGCACACTAGCCTGCCTCCATATAACAAGCTGCCTTTCTACTGGAAATACCAAAGCACGTAACACACCACACACAAGAGCAGATGGCGTGCGACTGTTTGTTTATGGCCACCAGCTGCACCAGTACCTGCTGGTCAATACAGGTGTGGACATCAGCATGCTACCCCCACATTTCACCACAAGAGATTACAAGCCCCCAAACATACAACTCTGAGCGGCAAATGATTCAGTAATACCGGTAATGGGAACAACCTCCGTGATGCTCTGACTAGACGACCACACACCACGTCCAAGGACTTTCTTTGTGGCTGAAACAGTGGAATTGGTGCTTGGAACAGACTTCCTCCATCACTACTGCCTCATCCTGGATCTCAGCAGGGCTCTGTTATTACAATGCGATGGACTACATCCTATGGGGGACATCTGCAGTGACAAGCTGCCATCCATTACAGACCCTCCCCTCCACTGCTAGACACGGAGATTGCAGCGGATCTTGCATTATAACATGCAACACTGTGGGATGGATGCCACGAAAAGATCACAGACTATGAGAACATCTGTAAAGAGAACAACAAAACATGTACAGAGAACAAGCAGCTATGCAGCTGCCATCACAAACCAGATAGGCAACTGCAATGAATCCAGCAGCAACTACAGATGGCCTGGTGCACTCAAGAGCCACAGGATAACTGTACAACAACTAGCACGGATACACAAGTTAGTACAGTGCCTATTATACTTGGTGACGCAGCTCTTGTGAGTGAGTTGAACAGTGACAGTGTTTACGCTGTCGCAAGCAGGTCGAATAGCAATAGTGTTTCTGCTCTCACAAGCAGATTATCCACTGACAAGGCTACCACCCTTGTGGACAGATCAGACAACAGGATTCTGCCCCCTGGACCACCCCTACCAAAAAAAAAAAAAAAAGAAGTTAGCATAGTTATGGACGGCACCATCTGCAGAATTAATATGAATCCAGAACTGCCCATACACCACCGCCCCCACTGTCTAGCCCCCCCACAATCTCAAGGCGGCCAAGGCAGCCATTGATGAACTTCTCCAGGATGGTATAATCAGACCTTAGGACAGTGCATGGGCATCACCTATCACTATGCGGCTGAAGAAAGATGGTACACTGTGCCTCTGCAGTGACTACAGGTACCTCAACACTAGAATGATTATAGATAGCTACCCAGGTCCTGACTATCCAAGATTTCACACATGAGTTGACAGGGACAACCATCTTTAGCATACTGGACTGTAAAAGAGCATACTCCCAAATACCTGTGGTCTTGGAGGACGTTCACAAAATGGTCATTATCACTCCATTCGGTTTATATGAATTCTTATTCATGCTGTTTGATGTGGCAAAGATTCATTGATAGGTTGTTTTTCAATGTGCCACACTGTTACTGCTATTTAGATTATTTAATTATATTCTAAAAATACACAGAGGAACGCGAATGACGCCTGCCTGGAGTATGTGACAAGATGTCACGACACAGGGTGGACTAATTGCCCCCACCCACACACTACTAAGAACTATGTAAATTTCTCAGCGTTGTCAATTTCTACCAACAACACCTACCCCATGTAGCTGAAACTCTACTTCCCATCACAGAAGCTCTACAAGGGAAAAATACATTGGGGAAGAGGAAGCTAACATGGACAGCCTGCAAAATGCTTCCAACAACATTAAAGCCCAACTAGCCCACACCGTCACACACTACCTTCACTGGATACTCATCTTATCATTACATCAGACGCAAGTGACTGAGTGATAGGTGCTTACAACAGGAAGTGCCAGGGATGACACAATCTCTCCGTTTTTTTCTCAAGAAAACTGACAGACTCTCAAAGAAAGTGGTCAACCTCTGACTACTGGCCATGTACGAAGTGGTGTGCCACTTCCATGATGGTGTTGAAGGGAGACCACTTACTAGCTACACAGACCATCGGCCATTAGCTGACACAGTAAAGAATCCATCTGTCAGCACCACACCACACAGGTTCAAGCAATTGGACAACATCTCACAGTTCACAAAAGTTGTCCGTCATGTGCACAAAGCGGACAATATGGTTGTGGACTATCTGTCCCTCGCAGCGGCCATGATCACTCAAATGGATTTTGATAACTTCACGGATGCACAGGTAACAGATACAGACCTGGAACAACACAGGATTACAACTGCAACAATGCCCAGTGCCCAAACCAACAAATTAGTTTGGTGCAATGTGTCAATGAGGAGGCAATGATCTTTTGTCCCTGCCAACTACTGCTGAACAATATTTCACTTGCTCCACAACTTAAATCACCCCAGAGTGTGCCCCATGACGAAATTAGATTTGGAGCATTATGTGTGGCCAGATATGAAGAGGGATTGTGCCACTTGGAGACAAGCATGCATTCCTTGCCAGAGGGTGAAGGCAGGACAACAGAACCAGCTGCTGTTAGGGAGCTTCTCTGTCCTGAAGGGCCATTTCTGACATGCACATTTAGATTTAATGGGGCCAGTACCTGAATGTAACGGATTTCATTATATCCTATTGGTCATTGGTTGAATAACTTGGTGAGTGGATACCACTCTGCTCAGAGACATATCAGCAGAGATAGTGGTGAGACCGTTCATCGACTTATGGATAGCGAGTTTTGGCTGCCCTGAGTCGCTAACATCCAAGTAGGGCAGACAATTCAAATTGGCCCCGTTTACAGGATTGTGCCGCCACTGTGGCTGCCACCGATTCCATTCCACAGTCTACCATCCACAGTCAAACGACCTAGTAGAATAGTGGCACCGCATGCTGACAACAGCAATGGTGTGCCATGATAACAAATGGTCAGAGGCCCTACCCTGGGTGCTGCTGGGTATCAGAATGGCCGATAAAGAGGACCTTGATGCCTCAATAGTGGGGGCCCTCTATGGCAAAGCGATTAGCCTCCCAGCCGAATTTGTCACACAGACAATGGACAAAGGCAATGAGGACCTCCCAGGCCTCATACGACAGGTCAGAGAATGGATATGCAGCATCAGATTGCCACTGCCATCGCACCACATGACACCCACTGTATTTGTGCACAAAAACCTATAGACCTGCACTCACATAATGCTGTACCCAGAGTACAGTGGATCGTATAAAGTACTAAGACAGGGACTCAACACATTCAAAATCTGCTAGCTGGCAAACCCCCTACTGTGTCCATCTGTAGACTGAAGCCAACATAGACTCTGACGGAGACGCTGGGGAACAATACCACCCCTTTGACCCCACGCCACGACACAACCCCCTTTCCTGTCACAGTCAGTGTTAAGCACTACCTTCCTGCTAGTGTCTCTGCATGACATAATGATCATGGTATCTGGCACATACAAATGCCGACAGGTCAGCAACAACACAATGTCACAATCATTGTACCACTCCACACCGATAGCACAGTAAGTCGATACAGCTGCACTGTGATCTACATTATCCAGGGATGGCATCCTACATGTGTCAGCCCCAGACCACAAGACAGAAAATCGGACCCAGGATCAGCCGACAACCCCACCGCAGAATCGCATACTACCACCAGCAGACGACCTAATGATGGCACTTCCAGTACCAGCTACTCAGCCAGTAATGATGTAAGAAACAGGCAGACCACTGCGCCGACCAAGACATCGAGTCAAGTATGAGCTAGACGGCATCTCCAGAGACGACCTGCACCACACCACAACACAACTTCAGCACTCCCTGCCTTTGGGGAGGGGGGAGAGCGAGCCCTGTGGGGACACAAGCTCAATGGACTTCCATCCCCAAGAATATCACTTCAAAGACAGTATCTCTGTACCTTGGGTAGTGTGTTCCAAGATGCCAAGTGTTTAAGCTGTATCTGTCCATATAATGTGTAGAAATAAACATTGTGTGTGTGAATCAGTAACATTGACAGTCATTATACATCATGAACATCATGTTCGTTACCCAATTCCTACAAGTGTATTTATATTGTAAATACAGCATTTGTGAAGAGGATAAACATTTTTGACCCTATGCAAAACTAGTTTCAACATGGAAATAAGACTACTGCATTTAATAGAAAGACAATAACAGTGGCAACAGCAGTAACTGAAGCAGTTGTATCAGAAGAAACTGATACTATTAAAGTAGCCTCATCAGCAACAACTGGAACTGTTGTAGCAGCTACATCAGCATTACATCAAGTCTTTTTGAGCAATTTATATTGGTGGCACGACCAAGATTTTAATCTGCTCAGCTCTCATGTTAATAAACTACCACAACTCACACTGTTGCAGTTACGCTTGAAGTCAAACAATGTCATAAGCTATTGTAGCAGCCATACAGCTCCTAACTGGCCATCACAGGTATATGGCCTTTTTTGTCATTGTTAGTTTGACATGCAGAAACACTAATGTCAGTATCCATATGTACATCTGTGAATTTATAATTAATTCATTAGGTCCATCCCAGATAAGGAAGTTCCAACAGAAACATCAATATTGAAAAACAAAACCTTGGAAGCAGCACTCACAGCCATCTTAGCACATGAACTAACAGAAGCTGCACTACAAAGAATACAAGTTCACATTGATATCTGTTTGTTCAATGCTACATAGTATTTCAGCCACTTGTTTAGAAAGTCAACTGGTCAAATCATCTTCCTGTGAGGGGGATGGAAGACAGGAAATGTTTTAAAAACAAGAGAAGATAATTCTACCTCTGCAA
The DNA here is from genome assembly GCF_021461395.2 of Schistocerca americana. Classification (NCBI taxonomy): domain Eukaryota; kingdom Metazoa; phylum Arthropoda; class Insecta; order Orthoptera; family Acrididae; genus Schistocerca; species Schistocerca americana. The sequence continues at coordinate 359,121,542 of NC_060120.1, read as the reverse complement.
CTTCATCTATATACCCAGCTGAATATCTGCAGTATCTAGACACTTTTGTATTTTACTTCTCTCCTTCCAGGAATGGCTCAGTTAACATAATACATATCAGTGAATGCACAGATGAGTAATATGTTCATATTGTTATAAACAGTGATATGCAGTAGCTATATGCCATAGCTATTCTCACACACTGTGTCAGGATCTGTTTAAGGTCCTGCAGCTGTAATCAAGATATAAGCTGCATTGAAATTAATACAGTTTGGACCATAAAAAAATATCCACTAAATTACAATCAACAAGATGCCTATACATTCACAGATAAATACAGATATCCATATTTCCTTAATTGATGTTGAAACCTATAGATGGGTGAGAGTATTACTGTTAAAATTATCCAACAGGTGTGTACTCAGTTACAGAACACAAATAATCCATTCCATAAAATTTTGGGCATGCAGCCACATAAATTCAGCTTCTTCTTCTAATATTTCGGCTGATGGCTGGCCATCTTCAGAGTGAGCCAAGGTGACTAACGCTCCAGAACTTCCTCTGTCCTTTTAAAGCCGAGGACCGAACCATTGTGTCCTTGGATTTAAAAGGACAGAGCAAGTGCTGGAGCGTTAGTCACCTCTGCTCACTCTGAAGATGGCTGGATGTTATTCAGTGAAAATATTAGAAGAAGCTGAATTTATGCGGTTGCATGCCTGAAATTTTGTGTAACAGTCTTAGCGCCATGAAAACATGAAGATGAACACAAATAATCCCTCTGAAAAGACAATCTACCATGTCTTGCTACTACGTAGAAAGTTGACCCTTAACAATTTTAGTGCTTGATTTTCAGGATGTCATAAACATTGTTTAGTTATAACAATGAAAACAATCAATTATTGATGAAATTATTTAATTGGATAGATAAAAAGTTTACCCACCAAGCAGTGGCAGAACACGCACATAAAATACTGTAGTGATTGGCAAGCTTTTGGAGCCAGTGGCTCCTCCTTCAAACAGAAGGGCTGAAGGGGAAGGAATAAGGGTGCGGGAAAAGGACTAGAGGGGTCTAGGAAAAGAGTTAGATTTTAGATTTTTGAGAAAGTCACCCAGAACCGCGGGTCAGGGGGGACTTACCATCAGGATGAGAAGGAAAGACTCTTTTTTCCGGGTAAGAATAAGAGATTGCTGTATTTTAAATTGTAAAAGAGCCTGGTGTAGTGTTGGATTGCATCCAGAAACAGGGTCTTTCAATGTTAGGCCTTTAGGAGTAACTCCAAGGGACAAGCAGGTTCCAAGAAACAGAATGTGGGATCTCAGTGTTCATAGTGCAAAGACATGTTTTCAAAAGGAATGGATGTAATATGAGATGGGATTCATCATGGCAAGAGAGGACAGTTTGGAGAGTTAATCGTGAGAGTGTAAAGAAAAGCAGAGGGTGGAAAAGATAGAAAAACAGAAGAAAAGCAACGAAAAATGTAGGAACAATTAGAAAAATTCATATGGATATCATATATAAGAGATAATGAGTGGGTGATATGCATTGATATGGAAAATAATAAATGGAAAAAAAGGAAAAAATTGATCAGGAAGGTCGTGAAAATTTTAGAAACTGGGTAAACAGAAAGCGAAAGTCATACAAGAACATGAAAACTATTTAACTTGGCAATTAAAGTGACATAAGAGACGGCAATAAAAGTCGATCGGAGCAATTTGCTGCGAAACAAACACACAAAAAGTGAAATAATTATGTATAAAGAAGATAAGTGGATGTTGGAAAAGGAAATAGATGTCAAATTTGCGAATAAATCAGTTAAAGATGATAGGAAGAAAGGCATCCCATATGGTAAGTCTCCCATGACCCGTGGTTCTGGGTGATTTTCCCAAAATCTATCCCTTTTCCTAGACCTCTCCAATGCTTTTCCTTCACCCTAATTCCTTTCCCTTCAATGCTTCTGCCTGAAGGATGAGCCACTGGCTCTGAAAGCTTGCCAATCACAGCAGTCTTTTATGTGTGTGTTCTGCTGCTGCTTGGTGAGTACATTGTTTTGTTAGATGAACTTACAGCTTTTGATTTTCTCCATTCATTATTCCATAGATTTGATCCGTGTTGGTACCATTCAGTGATCTAGATTAGCTATACAGTATGATTACTTCAATTTTCTCTTAGATTGGACGTGGTATACCTCATATTAATCTATCAGACATAGCCCAGTGTCATTTTTGATTTTGCTTTTGAACATAGTTGCAACTGGCACATCTGTTTTTGTACTAATTTGTGTCACTGCGAAACACATATTACCTGTGAATTAATAGCTTGCTTTCAGCCACTATGTACTCTGAACTTGTAACGGCACTGTACCTTGAACAAAGGGCATTGATATGTCAAATCTGTATAGACTGTAGTTTATTTTGGATCTGTTTAATGTCCAATCCTCCCCCCATGAACCATGAACCTTGACGTTGGTGGGGAGGCTTGTGTGCCTCAGCGACACAGATAGCCGTACCGTAGGTGCAACCACAATGGAGGGGTATCTGTTGAGAGGCCAGACAAACGTGTGGTTCCTGAAGAGGGGCAGCACCCTTTTCAGTAGTTGCAAGGGCAACAGTCTAGATGATTGACTGATCTGGCCTTGTAACAATAACCAAAACGGCCTTGCTGTTCTAGTACTGCGAACGGCTGAAAGCAAGGGGAAACTATGGCCATAATTTTTCCCAAGGGCATGCAGCTTTTCTGTATGATTAAATGATGATGGTGTCCTCTTGGGTAAAATATTCCGGAGGTAAAATAGTCCCCCATTCGGATCTCCGGGCGGGGACTACTCAAGAGGATGTCGTTATCAGGAGAAAGAAAACTGAGGTTCTATGGATCAGAGCGTGGAATGCCAGATCACTTAATCGGGCAGGTAGGTTAGAAAATTTAAAAAGGGAAATGGATAGGTTAAAGTTAGATATAGTGGGAATTAGTGAAGTTCGGTGGCAGGAGGAACAAGACTTCTGGTCAGGTGACTACAGGGTTATAAACACAAAATCAAATGAGGGTAATGCAGGAGTAGGTTTAATAATGAATAGGAAAATAGGAATGCGGGTAAGCTACTACAAACAGCATAGTGAACGCATTATTGTGGCCAAGATAGATATGAAGCCCACACCTACTACAGTAGTACAAGTTTATATGCCAACTAGCTCTGCAGATGACGAAGAAATTGAAGAAATGTACGATGAAATAAAAGAAATTATTCAGATAGTGAAGGGTGACGAAAATGTAATAGTCATGGGTGACTGGAATTCGGTAGTAGGAAAACAGAGAGAAGGAAACGTAGTAGGTGAATATGGATTGGGGCTAAGAAATGAAAGAGGTAGAATTTTGCACAGAGCATAAATTAATCATAGCTAACACTTGGTTCAAGAATCATAAAAGAAGGTTATATACGTGGAAGAAGCTTGGAGATACTGACAGATTTCAGATAGATTATATAATGGTAAGACAGAGATTTAGGAACCAGGTTCTAAATTGTAAGACATTTCCAGGGGCAGATGTGGACTCTGACCACAATCTATTGGTTATGAACTGTAGATTAAAACTAAAGAAACTGCAAAAAGGTGGGAATTTAAGGAGATGGGATCTGGATAAACTGACTAAACCAGAGGTTGTACAGAGTTTCACAGAGAGCGTAAGGGAACAAATGGCAGGAATGGGGGAAAGAAATACAGTAGAAGAAGAATGGGTAGCTTTGAGGGATGAAATAGTGAAGGCAGCAGAGGATCAAGTAGGTAAAAAGACGAGGGCTAGTAGAAATCCTTGGGTAACAGAAGAACTACTGAATTTAATTGATGAAAGGAGAAAATATAAAAATGCAGTAAATGAAGCAGACAAAAAGGAATACAAACATCTCAAAAATGAGATCGACAGGAAGTGCAAAATGGCTAAGCAGGGATGGCTAGAGGACAAATGTATGGATGTAGAGGCTTATCTCACTAGGGGTAAGATAGATACTGCCTACAGGAAAACTAAAGAGACCTTTGGAGATAAGAGAATCACTTGTATGAACATCAAGAGCTCAGATGGAAACCCAGTTCTAAGCAAAGAAGGGAAAGCAAAAGGGTGGAAGGAGTATATAGAGGGTCTATACAAGGGCTATGTACTTGAGGACAATATTATGGAAATGGAAGAGGACGTAGATGAAGATGAAATGGGAAATACGATACTGCGTGAAGAGTCTGACAGAGCACTGAAAGACCTGAGTCGAAACAAGGCCCCTGGAGTAGACAACATTCCATTGGAACTACTGACGGCCTTGGGAGAGCCAGTCCTGACAAAACTCTACCATCTGGTGAGCAAGATGTATGAAACAGGCGAAATACCCTCAGACTTCAAGAAGAATATAATAATTCCAATCCCAAAGAAAGCAGGCATTGACAGATGTGAAAATTACCAAACTATCAGTTTAATAAGTCACAGCTGTAAAATACTAACACAAATTCTCTACAGACGAATGGAAAAACTGGTAGAAGCCGACCTCGGGGAAGATCAGTTTGGATTCCGTAGAAATACTGGAACACGTGAGGCAATACTGACCTTACGACTTATCTTATAAGAAGGATTAAGGAAAGGCAAACCTACGTTCCTAGCATTTGTAGACTTAGAGAAAGCTTTTGACAATGTTGACTGGAATACTCTCTTTCAAATTCTAAAGGTGGCAGAGGTAAAATACAGGGAGAGAAAGGCTACTTACAATTTGTACAGAAACCAGATGGCTGTTATAAGAGTCGAGGGACATGAAAGGGAAGCAGTTGTTGGGAAGGGAGTAAGACAGGGTTGTAGCCTCTCCCCGATGTTATTCAATCTGTATATTGAGCAAGCAGTAAAGGAAACATAAGAAAAATTCGGAGTAGGTATTAAAATCCATGGAGAAGAAATAAAAACCTTGAGGTTCGCCGATGACATTGTAATTCTGTCAGAGACAGCAAAGGACTTGGAAGAGCAGTTGAATGGAATGGATAGCGCCTTGAAAGGAGGATATAAGATGAACATCAACAAAAGCAAAATGAGGATAATGGAATGTAGTCAAATTAAGTCGGGTGATGCTAAGGGAATTAGATTAGGAAATGAGACACTTAAAGTAGTAAAGGAGTTTTGCTATTTGGGGAGCAAAATAACTGATGATGGTCGAAGTAGAGAGGATATAAAATGTAGACTGGCAATGGCAAGGAAAGCGTTTCTGAAGAAGAGAAATTTGCTAACATCGAGTATAGATTTAAGTGTCAGGAAGTCATTTCTGAAAGTATTTGTATGGAAGTGAAACATGGACGATAAATAGTTTGGACAAGAAGAGAATAGAAGCTTTCGAAATGTGGTGCTACAGAAGAATGCTGAAGATTAGATGGGTAGATCACATAACTAATGAGGTAGTATTTAATAGGATTGGGGAGAATAGAAGTTTGTGGCACAACTTGACCAGAAGAAGGGATCGGTTGGTAGGACATGTTCTGAGGCATCAAGGGATCACCAATTTAGTACTGGAGGGCAGCGTGGAGGGTACAAATCGTAGAGGGAGACCAAGAGATGAATACACTAAGCAGATTCAGAAGGATGTAGGTTGCAGTAGGTACTGGGAGATGAAGAAGCTTGCACAGGACAGAGTAGCACGGAGAGCTGCATCAAACCAGTCTCAGGACTGAAGACCACAACAACAACAACAACATAATGTCCAATATCTCTATGACATTTTTGTTTGTTACTGTTTCATATTATTCTCTTGAGAGCAAAATAATATCAGCTTGATTGGGTTATACTTCTAATTTCATTTTTTATATGACCTGAGCACACAATTAGCTCCAAGCACACCCTTCTGAGCACTTAACTACTCTCATCACTTGACACACACTTCCTTTGGTTAGGCTGTAATTCTCGGGTAAATTAGGACTATGTATTCATTATTTTGATTTACTGTCATATGCCACATCCACAAGGATTTCTCCATTTATTGTCCACAAAACAAACAACATACAGTTATGGAAGAAGACTTCACATAATTAAAGACCACTGTAACAGGGTTCTAAATGCAGTCTTGTTGGATGATCTTATGAATTTATCTTGTGACTGCTGCACCCAAAATGAACAACTTATTTCTAAATAGTTTATCTAAACTAGAGCAGGCACACTGGGAACAATGTGAAACAAGGAGCATTTGATCAAATGACTTTCTTCTGTTGTTCCATAGTACAGGTTTTATGGCTTTGGCACCAAGTGTTACTGTTATGGACATTTGCATCACTGATGAGAGGTTTTAGAATTCCAGCTTGAACTGCGATTCCCTGTTTCTGGAGCTCACTCTGTATTGTTTAGTTGCTAACAGGGCTCTGAAGTGTAGCATTCAGTTCCCTGTTACTTTTGTGGCTGTTATCCTCTTATTTCTCAGCACAATCCTCTTCAGTAATTATCCATCACAATCCCTCAACATACCCTTTCTTCCACATTGTGACTTAGTGGATCAAGTTTTTCCACTTTCCCCGTATGTGGTATAAATCTTCAATACGTTTCTTCTTGAAACACCAAACAATGTGGCTATCTTGGTTACAGAAGCATCCACCATGTGACCACCACATTCAAATTTACTTAGCTCCGACATAATGCACTGACAACTACACAGAACATTGTTCTTGTCATGACTGACACTTGAGGATATTGCACCAGTGCCATTCATGGTCAAATACAACACTGCAAGCTGCTGGCTTGGCTAGCATCTGCATTTATTTTCAACTGTACATTTCTCATGGTATTTCCATATTTTTGTCCAACCTCTGTATGAAAGATGCTGACAGTAGCAATTATATCACTGATAACTGGCACAAAACAGCATGTACACCAAGTGTAAATAAAATGCTAATACGGCTATTACTCTAAGAACAATGGGTAGTGATTTGCTCCTTATGTTAAATATTGGAAACTATAGTTTAGAATATCAACAATTGTTGTTAGCTTGCAGATAGGTACTTCCAGGGAACCTGAGTGATTAAAGCATACAAAGATGATCTTTTTGAAAAGGAAATGTGTGGTTTACTTCTCCCTTCTTGTCCTGTCCAAGTTTTTACTGTCTCTCTAATACCCCAATTCTCAATGGGACTTCATCTTTTCTTCAGAGTATCTGTTATGACACACTTTCTGTATTTTATCAGCCTATAATCTTTCATAGTTTTTTACACTCTTCAAGCCATTATCATCATCGTCATCATCATCATTATCAGGATTTCCTTTCAGTGAGTCGGGTAGGAACTTGGTGAACGATATGCCTCCATTGGTTTCTGTCCTGGTATAGCTTTCTCTCTCCACTACATCCCATGTTACTCCTCTCCTCTTGAGATCTTCCTTAACCTGGTCTGTTCATCTCTTTCTAGGCAACCCAACTGGTCTTCTTCCTGGTACTTCCATCTCAAAATACTGATCAGAAGTTCGAGTCGCGTGCATTCGCTTCATATGACCGAACCACTTCAATCTCAAGTCACTCATCCTCTCCTCTGTAGTCAATGTCACCTGCAGGTCTTCCTAACATAATCATTCCTGACTCTGTCTCTCCTAGTTTTTTTTTTTTTTTTTTTTTTTTTTTTTATAAAGCTGACCTAAGGAACTTCATTTCACATGCTTGTATTTGATGCTCTTCTCTCTTATTTGTGACACAGGCCTCTAGACTATACACCATGACTGGCAGGAGATAAGTTTTATACGCGGTCTGTTTGGCTCTTAGAAGGACTTCCTTGTCCCAGATTAGATTTCGTATTTGGTGGAAGAAGCTAGATCCTTTTGTTATTCTGTTTAGACTTCTAGTTTGGAACTTCCATCACATGATATGATGCTACCCAGATAATTGAAGCTTTTCACACATTCAACCTTCTCCCCCTCCTGTATAATGTTACAAGATGTGGGTGTCCTGCTCATCTTCACTGCCACTGTCTTGTTCCTACTCACAGTTAACTTGGATTTTTTAAATTTTGTGCCCCAGTAATCTAGTCTCCTCTGAACCTTCATTTCCGTCTCTCCCCAAATAGCGATGTCATCAGCAAAAACATATTTTATCTCTTGGTACACAGTCATATGCTTTTTCCAAATCCACGAATACTACTATCAAGTCCTTTCCTTTTTCCCAGTATTTCTCCATTAACTGACAGAGTGAGAAAGTGAGATCTGTTCTTCTGAACTCATGCTGTTGTTCCTCTAATTGGTGTTCTAGTATTTTCACCAATCTTTTTTCTATGATCTTTTCCATTATCTTAAGGCAGTGTGATAACAGTGTGATTCCTTGGTAGTTGGTGGATTTCTTTCTACTACCTTTCTTGAACAATGGTATTATAATTCCTTTTTTCCATTCATCTGGCACTTTTTTTTTCTTTCCATATCACCCCCAGCACCCAATGTAACCACTGTATTCCATGGATTCCAGTCATATACGCTGTCTCATCTACTCCAGCTGCCTTCCCACTTTTCATCTGTTACAGGGAATTCTCAGTTTCCAACCAAGAGATGGGATCCTGCACCTCCTCTAATTCAATGACTTTAGTGTCACTTTCATGTGCACCTTCCCCATTCAGTAAGATTTCAAAATAATTCTTCATCTCTTCTCTGATACCTTCCATGTCCCTGATAATATCCCCATCCTCTGTTTCAATTGCTTTTATGTCTTCTCTATCAGATCTTTTACTTTTCAATGACCCATATAGCAGTTTTTGGTCCCCTTTGCTATCCTGGTGTAGTTTCTGGGTGAATATTTTCCAACTATTCTCCTTTTCTTCTTTCACAGTTCTCTTTGCATGGAGTTTCTTTTGTTGATATTCCTTCTCCAGTGTTGCCACCTTGTGTTCATCTTTTGGCATCAGCCCCTGGTTCTGATTTCTTTTTTCAAAATCCATGCTTTTCTTTGTCATATTATGTTTTTTAATTGCATCTTTTACACTATCGTTCCACCAACTGGTTTCTTTGTCTTTTACTTTATCCTTTATTTTGCTGCATATCTGCACAGCACTGTTAACTATTGATGTTTTAAATGGTTCCACTCTTCCTCTGCACTACCCCTTTCAGTTTTTGGCAATTTTTGTGCTACTAGATTTTGGAAACTTTTCTTACTTTCTTCTTCTTTAACTTCCACTCCTTAATTTTTGGCATTCTTTGTACAGCATTCAAACTTTTCATCTTGTAATTTAGGTCAGCTACAAGTAACCTGTGGTCACTATCCACCTGTTCACTTGGTATGACTTTAGTGTTGCTTACTTTTCCTCCAATTAATTTGTCTGTTAATATATAGTCTATAACTGTCTTAGATTTGCCACCCCAGCCATATATAGTATTCTTATGGCTATCTTGTTTCTTGAAGTATTATCTATTCTGATGTTTTCGAAATCCATGCTGGTTCAACTGATGACGTCATTCTGTTCAAAATACCTCATTACATGTGAGCTCAGAATACATTCTAAGATTTACAACAAATTTATGTCAAGGATGTTGGACAGTAGTTTTGTGCATGGATGGTAGTTTTGTGCTTCACTTCTGCTACCCCTCTTGTAGGCGAGTGTGACCTGTGGCTTTTCCCAAGAACTGGACATAGTTTTTTGTTTGAGAGATCTATGATAGATTATAGTTAGAAGACTGGACACCAATTTTGGTGCCACTAACAGCCTTTACATACAACCAGAATTTTTAAGTCTTGTTTGGTCTCTTGAAGATATGAAAGAATGGTGTGGCTTTTGAATTCTTTTGGCTTTGAACAGTCTTATGTATTAATGCTGAAACAAACTTGTGTACTTTGTTCATCCAGTCTTGTGTCTTCTACTGAACCACATTACAGGCCCTAGTCTCCTCTGAACTTGGTCAATGAGTTGTGGTAGATTGTGCTATTTGCTGCAGGTTTTGCTGAATTTGAGATTTTGACAGTTGGAGACAACAACATTTCCAACAGTTGATATAAGTGTTGTAACTCAGTAGGTATTGCACTACTGTGGACAAATCTGGTGCTGTGCAGGTCTCCTTTACTGTGGTCAATTCATAACGCTGGATCACATCACTTACAAATATGAACCTCCACCATTACTTTCAATTTAGGAGGCTGAAAGCCAGAGTGCATTCTCAGAAACTGCTGAATAAGTTAAAAGTCAGAGCTTCTCCTAATACAGGGTGTATATGCGGACAAGGAAAAAAATTCCCGTGTTTTTCCCGGATTGACCGGTTAAAAAAATACACTTCCTCCCGGGTGAAAATACGCTTTCTCCTTGTTAAGTGGCAGTATACATTCCCTCGGTATCGTAAAACTTATCAATCGTTTGAATGCTTAAGGTTTTGTACACCGGCCTAGAGCCTCCCGCCACTTTAGGAAATGAACCCCAGAAAAAAATGCGTTTTTGAAGGTTCTTTGATTTGCAGCAACATGTAAGCTGCATGTTTTCGTATTACAAAAGTATATAGTCGAACCACCAAACACAAAACGTTAGTTTCCGAAGAACTGAAATCAAGATCGCGATGCGCTTTTGGAAGCGTCATAGCTCCTGTCACGTGATATCGCAAGCCGTTGTCAGCAAATATCCATCGCTTTTTCATGAGGCTCCAAAAACCGGATTCCGTAAGCCGATCTCCCAATACCGCTCCTCACCTGGATGGTCACGTAAATGCTTCAAAATCGATTCTGGAAATACGCTTTTGGTTGTCGCTTTTCCAGTTCCGCAATCAATTTTCGCTGCATGTAAACACAGCCGGTATTTTGAAACCTGCTTGGGCTGTCATGTTTTGCCTTGTTTTTAAACATTTCGGCTAGTATTGACGGAGTGGCTTTTTGTACAGTGAAGGATAAGTAGAAATATTAGACTGACGCTGTTTGCACCTCGTCTAACTGAAGAGAAATGGCAATTGTGCTGACTAAATCATAAATTTCATCTGCTGTTTTCCAGGCGCCGTAGTTAACTGGGCTAGCAAATCCGCTTCAGACCTTCACATGTAAACATGACAGTGAATGACGGTTTTCGAAATTCAGTTTTCGTCTTTTGGAAGATGTGTCGCACGTAAATGTAGTGATTCGACACTTGATGTAGTCAGTGTCATCATTGTTAAGTAGCACAAACACACAAATAGGAAAATTAATGTTCACAGCGTAGCTACAAGAAGGTCTAAGTTTTCACATACAATATTTGCCTTTTTTGCGTGTGTTACACTTCGATGCATCACACAAATGTGCCGGTAAAATTTTAAGTAATGACGTGAATGTCTGGTCTTTTGGGCTATTAAACCATCTAAGTGGCTGGCCCTCAAAGTGTTAAGTTTTAAATGAAAATCAAACGCACTGCGATTTAAGAAATTCAAAGCTCGTTCACACACTGAACATAACTCATAGTGTGTAAAATGAAATTTACTTTGAAAGTAACGCTTTTTAAACGACCAATTGCAATATTTTCCCGCGACCTGTTAGAACTGTTTCTCCAAGAAAATAGTTAAATCTAATTATAAGAAACCATGCAAAAAACCTTGGCTTACTAAAGTAATAAAAATATCTTGTAACCACAAAAGGGAGCTGTATCTAACAACAAGAAAGAGTAATGACCCAGAAACAGCCAAATATTATAACAAATACTGTGCTACATTAAGAAAGGTTATTAAAAAGTCCAGAAGCATCTGCGTCATGTCTGAGATTAATGCCTCTGATAACAAAATCAAAACAATTTGGAACATTATTACAAGGGAGACAGGGCAACAAAGAGTACAGGATGACAGCATCACCATCAAAGTGAATGGAAACTTGATAAACAACAAGCCGGAAGCCGAAAACATTTTTAATAATCATTTTTTAAACGTTGTAGAGAAAATAGGATCTAAATGTTCATTAGAAGAAGCAAGGCAGTTAATGGAAGAGGCCTTACCCACACAATTTGATACAGTTGAAATTCCACGCACCTCTCCTTCTGAAATTAGGAAGATAATAAACTCTCTCAAGAATAAAAGCTCACATGAAACTGATGGCATTTCCAGCAGGATAATAAAAGCTTGTTCCCAAGAAATAAGTGGGATTCTTAGCCACATATGTAATAGCTCTCTGAAGCAGGGTATTTTCCCAGATAGACTGAAGTATGCCATTGTTAAACCACTGCATAAAAAAGGGGATACGTCTGATGTCAACAACTACTGCCCAATCTCTCTTCTGACTGCCTTATCGAATATTCTTGCAAAAGTAATGTATTGTAGAGTAGCTTCACACCTTTGTAAAAATAAAGTTTTAACAAAATGTCAGTTTGGTTTCCAGAAGGGTTTTTCAACGGAAAATGCTATATATGCCTTCACTAATGAAATATTAAATGCTCTGAGTAACCGGAAGTCAGCCGTTGGGATTTTTTGTGATCTATCAAAGGTTTTGATTGTGTAAATCATGGAATACTTCTAGATAAGCTCAAGTACTGTGGTATGAATGGGATAGTGCTCAAGTGGTTTAAATCATACCTAACTGGAAGAGTGCAGAAAGTTGAAATAAGCAGTTCACAAAATATGCAAAAAACGTGATTTATCAAACTGGGGAATAACCAAGAATGGGGTGCTGCAAGGTTCAGTCTTGGGTCCTCTGTTGTTCTTAATATACGTTAATGAGTTGCCATTCTATATTCACGAAGATGCAAAGCTGGCACTTTTTGCCGATGATACAAGTATAGCTATCACACCCAACAGACAAGAATTAACTGGTGAAATTGTAAACGATGTTTTTCAGAAAATCATTGTGTTTCTCTGCAAATGGGCTCTCATTAAACTTTGACAATACATAGTATATGCAGTTCCACACAACAAATGGAATGACACCATTAATAAATATAGACTTGGATCAGAAATCGGTAGCTAAGGTAGAATATTCAAAATTTCTAGGTGTATGCATTGATGAGGGTTTGAACTGGAAAAAACACACTGAGGATCTGCTGAAACGGTCGAGTTCAGCTACTTATGCTATTAGGGTCATTGCAAATTTTGGCGATATACATCTCAGTAAATTAGCTTACCATGCCTATTTTCATTCTCTGCTTTCATATGGCATCATATTCTGGGGTAACTCATAATTGAGTAAAAGAGTGTTCATTGCACAAAAGCGTGTAATCAGAATAATTGCTGGAGCTCATCCAAGATCATCCTGCAGACACTTATTTAAAGAGCTAGAGATCTTCACTGTAGCCTCACTATATATATATATATATATATATATATATATATATATATATATATATATATATATATATATATATATAAAAAAACAAAGATGATATGACTTACCAAATGAAAGTGCTGGCAGGTCGACAGACACACAAACAAACACAAACATACACACAAAATTCAAGCTTTCGCAACAAACTGTTGCCTCATCAGGAAAGAGGGAAAGACGAAAGGATGTGGGTTTTAAGGGATGTGTGTTTGTTTGTGTGTCTGTCGACCTGCCAGCACTTTCATTTGGTAAGTCACATCATCTTTGTTTTTAGATATATTTTTCCTACGTGGAATGTTTCCCTCTATTATAAGCATATATATATATATATATATATATATATATATATATATACAATCCGAATGAATTTAAAAGTAATAGCAGTGTACATGGCTACAACACTAGGACAAAGAAAGGATGATCATTACTCAAGGTTAAATCTAACTTTGGCTCAGAAGGGGGTAAATTATGCTGCCACAAAAGTCTTTGGTCACTTACCTAATAGCTTCAAAAGTCTGACAGATAGCCATATAGCATTTAAAAGGAAATTAAAAGAATTTCTAAATGGCAACTCCTCCTACTCATTAGATCAATTTCTGGATATAGTAAGTGGGTGATTTCTCCAAGCGACCCCCCCCCCTAATTAAATAAATAAAATAAAAGTATTAAGTGTCATGTAATTTTTTGTGTAATGTAATATCTTGTATAGACACCTTTTATTAACCTGACACGTTCCACATCATTACGAAGTGTCGTATTCATGATCTATGGAACAAGTTCTAATCTAATCTAACTCATTTCCGCAGTTGTCAGAGAGCGCCAGAAAACGGTGTTACTGAGCCTTCGCAGCCACGATGAAGCAGGAGTCCGTACGTATATGGTATTAAGAGATCTTACATTACGTCCTAAACGAAACAGGACATCAGAGGATACTCCAAGAGCATCGGAATTTCTAAAACCATATTAAAATCCATAATTCGACTTAAACAGCACATTCGTATGTCCAGATTCACAAAGAAGTAGGCCTCAAGCTGATATTAAACTTTTCAGTATGGTTTTCGGAATTCTTTTTCTTGAAGTACCAGTACTGTATTATCTCATGTTTAGTTCTATGGCATAATGCCATTCATCGCAAAAGATAACGTGCACTTGAAATACCGCAAGTAGTTGACGCTAGCCAATAGTGTTTCAAATAAATTGACTACCTCTGCAGAAAAGATTAATTAAGGCTAAATTTTTTTCTTAGCAAATCGACAAAAATAATTTCATTGTTCTGCAAGGCAATTAATTCCCGACTGCCAAAAACCTGGCGATAAAATAAAATCAGAAAACTGTGACTAATTACATATTTTAGCCTTCCATAATTATGTAATATTTTAATTCACTTTACAGCTCCCAGCCTTAGAAATCCATTTTATTCTTGAGAGGCACCAAAATCACTAAGCTAAACACCGTTCACGTGGAGACTACCCCTCATCTCACTAGAACTCAGACTACTTTGCGCATGCGCGAATCTGGCAGCTTGGGTGCACCAGAAAAATGTTTCCGCGTTGCATCTGGCTGCTTATTGCTACTGCTTATACAGCCCCTGTATAGTTACCTAAGTAACAGCTGCACTTTTAAGTAGCTCATACGCGACTCAACTGCGCATGCACATAAGTCCGCTGACAACTGTTCAAACGAACCTAATGTTAACCGTTGTGACATCACGCATATCAGAAGCAGTTTGTTGTTATGAAGTATTGCACAATCTTCGCCCTAAAGCCTTAGACACATTTTGATTTTGGCAGACGTTTGTGTGCGCACTGTGTTTTGTTGCTGTAAATGGCGCATTTCCTTTGCAACTTACGTTATATTTTTTTCCTCGTTTATGTTTTATTGCTGCAATATTACGTTGCAGTAATGGGCTAAAGTAAAATTCTTTGTTAGATACAATTTCTTACCTGTCAAAACTACAAAAAAGCTAAAACAACAAAAAATTCCCGGGCTTTTCCCGGAGCGTATACACCCTGTAATAACTCTTACTTTATGAGTGATTCTCCTTACATGCTACTGTGAATGTAATCTGTCTGTAGTATTTGCCATTGTAGTTTCTATGTTTAGCAACTGTAGTGTTACAGGACAAAATGAGCCAAGAATTTCCACATTCGGAACACCTGATTTAACTCTTGCATTGTCTGCTGATATGACGAATGTGGAAGCAGTTGGAACTTGCCACTGTGTTCCTTGGACCACTCCATCATACTCCTGGCCTTATGACATGGCACATTATGTTGTTTAAAAATGCCACTGCAGTCGGTAAACACAATCGTAATGAAGCCATGTATGTGCTCTCCTTAACTGTCATGGTACTCTGCACAAGCTCCACTGGATCCACCGATGAATATTCCCCAGAGTATAATGCAGCTGTCATCAGCCTGTCTCTGTCCCACACACAGGAGTCAATGAGCTGTTTCCCTGGAAGATGATGGCTTCACCTCATCCCATCAGCATTATAAAGAACGTATTGGGATTCATCAGACCATGCAATGCTCTGCCACTGAGACAAGGTCCAGTACCAATGGTCACTTGCCCATTTCAGTCAATTGCCAATGTCGTGGTGTTAACATTGGCACATGCATGGTTTGTCAGCTGCAGAGGCCCATCATTAGGAGTGTTTGGTGCACTGAGTGTTCAGACACACTTTTACTCAGCCCAGCATTACAGTTTGATGTCGTTCCACCACAGTTTGCTGCCTGTTCTGTTGTACCAGTCTGCCCAGCCTACAACGTCCGACATCTGTAACGAGGATGACAGCCAAACCCCATGACATCTGGACATTTCACCACCTGTTGAAGACACTCACCACTGCACTCCTCAAACAGATGACAATTCGTGCAGTTTCTGAAATGCTCGTGCTGAGCCTCTGTGCCATCAAAATCAGTCTTTGGTCACTCAGATAGATTGCACACCTTCCCCATTCTACAAACGGACAGCATGCTCACTGATATTACAAGCACTGTGCTTCTGTATGACAAGCAGTCATTCCTTGCCTGGTGACACTGCTATCACCTGGATGGGTTTTTACCAATAGTAGATCAGTGGTCATAATGTTCTGGCTGATCAATATACATAAATACTCAGTAAATCTTCATATGGTGTTTGGCGGAGGATACATTGTACCACTACATCATTTCCTTTCCTGTTACACTTGCAAACAGAGCAAGGGAAAAATAACTACCAACACACCTCCATATAAGCCATCATTTCTCATGTTGGCAACAGTAAAATCATTCTACAGTCAGCTTCAAATGGTGGTTCTCTAAATTTTTTCAATAGTGTTTCTTGAAAAGAACATCATCTTTCCACCAGGGATTCCCATTTGAGGTCCTAAAGCAACTCTGAAATATTTGCATGTTGTTCAGACCTATGGATAACAAATCTAGCAGTCCATCTGTGAATTGCTTCAATACCTTCCTTTAATCTGAACTTGTGCAGGGCCAAACACTCAAGCAGTACTAAAGAATGGGTCACTCCAATGGTCTACATGTGGTCTCCCTTTCAGATGAACCTGCACTTTCCTAAAATTCTTCCAATGAGCCAAAGTCGACCATTCACCTTCCCCGCTACAATCCTGTCATGCTTGTAGTATTTCATATTGCTTGCAATGTTATGTCTAGATATGTAATTAACTTGACTGTGTCAAGCGGCACACTACTAATGATATGTTCGAACATTAAGGATTTGCTTCTCCTACTCACCTACATTTTGATCTAGGTGCCATTCATCAGACCAACTAAGATTTTTTCTAAGTTATCTTGTATCCTCCTACAGCCACTTGATAGTGACATCTTCCTGCACACCACAGCATCATCAGCAAACGGCTGCAGATTGCTGTTCTTCCTGTCTGTCAGATCATTTATGTTTAAAGATAAGAATAGTGGACCTGCCATACTCTTTTGGTGCACTCCTGATGATACCCATAACAGAAGAGCAAAACCTTATAAACTATGAAATAACCTTTCACCCATTATGCTACCATTGTCTTCATTTGTTTCTTTTCTTTTTTTAAAAAACACTTCCCATGTGTTAATATAATGGAAGGAAACATTCCACGTGGGAAAAAATATATATAAAAACAAAGATGAGGTGACTTACCGAACAAAAGCGCTGGCAGGTCGATAGACACACAAACAAACACAAACACAAACACAAAATTCAAGCTTTCGCAACAAACTGTTGCCTCATCAGGAAAGAGGGAAGGAGAGGGGAAGACGAAAGGAAGTGGGTTTTAAGGGAGAGGGTAAGGAGTCATTCCAATCCCGGGAGCGGAAAGACTTACCTTAGGGGGAAAAAAGGACAGGTATACACTCGCACACACGCACATATCCATCCACACATACAGACACAAGCAGACATATATGCATTTATACTCGGAAACATGGTTGGGAAGTCTTATAAGATCATCGCATTGTTATCAATTAGACAACAAACAAGCAACAATTGCTTCAGAATGGCTAAGGAAATGGAACTGTGACAGAGCAAACTGGAAAGATTATTGAACACATGTAAAAGACAAAATGAATAATTTCCCTCTGCACCTCACTGGATGTATGGCATATGACTGGTTCATAGACATGTTAGATAAAGCAACTCCCGCAGGGCTGCATAGAAAACTGCTCACCACATCTGAAATGAACAGCATACACAATGGTGGAACCCAGAATGGTCTTGGGTTATTGCCTTAAGACGATCAGCATTACAAGAATTCAGACGGCAGTCGACACAGGATGTTGGGATCAACTAATATAATTGAGACCAAATATTCTGATAAATTGGGGAAGAAGTGACTGACTGGATACTGGTTTACTTTCTTTCAGAATATGTTTAAAGTTTCATTTTCCTGCTGGATGTCTACCAGCACTTTACTTTACTTGCTTTAAGTGATCAGGCAAAGAGGACCATGTGCAGCTACAAGGCTCCTCCTCCACTGGATTCTGTTTCCTGCTTTCTGTCACCAATCCTCCTCTATGCCCATCTGCAGTAAGTTCTCATGGTTTCCATCTGTGCACCTGCTGTGCTTGGTCTTGCTTGTGGCCTTCTTCTGTACGGAATAAAATCTATGGATTTCAAAAGCCATTGTCTCTGTGGATCTGAGCGATACATCCTGCCCAGATTAGCTGCTTGCTTCTCATCTGGCCTACAATGTTTGGTCTATTGTAGACTTCATCCAGTTCACAATTATGCCGGATCCTCCATTCTCCAATGACCTCATCTTGCTTTGGACCATAGCATCCTTAAGACTTTTCACTCGAAAATGAGAAGATTATTTAAACAAACAATAGAAAATTTAGGACGGAATGATGACAGTGTTATGAAAAGGATAGTTGCTACTTGCCATACAGAGGAAAAACTGACTCACAGACAGGCACAAGAAAAAGACAGTCAAATAAAACTTTTGGCCCAACATGCCTTCACCAGAATACGCAACACACACACACAACCACACACAAACAAATACAGCTCACACACATAACCACAGTCTCTGCATGACAAGGCCTTGTCAGCCAGAGGCTGTGATCATGTGTGTGTGAGTTGCATTTGCATGCTTCTGTGTACGTTGTCTATTCTGATGGAGATCTGTTGCCCAAAAGCTTTGTTTGATTGTTTTTTTGTTGTGCTTATTTGCAACTCAGTATATCTGCTATATGGTGAGTAGCAATAATCCTTATCAGAAGTCTATTTAAGTCTTTTTTTTCTGGACACTCCAAGTTCCACAACCACACAGCCCAATGGACTGGATCAGTGTTCTGTACAGATGGAGTCTGAAATTCCTTGAAAGACTGCACAATTTAAAAAGCTCACTCAGTCTGTAGTATGATTGGTTTGTGGCCTGGATCCTCACTTTGATTTCTGCCTAATATGGTGCATCCCTCTGTAAAGATTACCACCAGACATTTAAAATTATGAAGCCTTTTGTATGATCAGGTTCCATCAACCAGAGGCTGGAGTGGGTCCCTTGAATGTGCATGATTCCTGCTCATTACCACATATTCGGTCTTCAATTCATTCACAAGGAGACAGATTCTGTTTGCTGCCACCTCCACTCTGTCATTAAATCGCATCAGCTCTACCTTAGAAATGGACAACAGGGCCACATCATCAGCATATGTGAGAGGCATGATTTTCTCACCCTCTGTGTCTATCCCCTCAAAGTTCTTATGAAAATTTCCCTTATTATCTCTCCAAGGGCCAGGCTGAACAAAATCGGTGACACACCATCTACTTGCCGTGATGCTATGTTTATGTAAGAGCTCTCCTTGACCTGGTTGCCAAGTTCCACTTTACCTTTGGAATCCGAGAGACAAACTACCATCACCTTACACATAAAAAACCATTCTGAAGCATGGAAAGTCTATATGGATTTTACATGACCATAGTTTCCATGGTTGGAGCCCATTTCAATAATATTCCTCTGGTAGACCAAAAATCCAGTCCAAGTTGCAAATTTTTACTTGTTATTCATTCAATCACTAGTTTCAGGCCAAGATCCATTTTCAAAATCATCATAATAAAGTCGAAAATGGCATTACCAAACATGTAAAAAACATTAAATTAACAGTGTGGATCTTGGCCTGAAACTAGTCATCGAATGAATAAAAAGTAAAAATTTGTAACTCAGACTGGTTTTTCATTCTACCAATTAACAGAAGTTGCTGACCCAAGCTATTCCAGCACACTGGATGTTTGCAAATATTCTTCTGGGTTTGTGACCATTATAAGAGGCTGGCAGACTGACTGTGCTTGGGAAGCAGCACCACCATTCGCCATAAAAATCACATTCCAGACAACAAGAAGCACTAATACGTCTCATGATGGCAACTTTCATCATATTTGACAGCAACATCCAATAAAAATTAACATCGAACATTCCTAACAGTAGCATCTGATGTTGTCCTCCCTTGGTCTTATCATCCAGTTAATGTAAAATATGGAAAGAGTCCCAATCACTTTCAACTGGAGGAATAGGGAGACAGAAGTGTCTATAAAGCAGTAACCATAAAACACCAAGTAGTCACCATTATGAAGTTGTAAAATTTTGTAGTTTTATCATATCATGATGTGGTCAGACATGCAGAAGAATCTTAATGAAATATGAGTTTTGATAAAAAAAACTAATGGGAATTTTTTGTTTTTCTAAAAGTATCTTTAATTATTCATCAACACCAACACTGTCCTTTTCAAAGTAATCCCCCTCGGATAGAATACACTTGAGCCAGTGCTTTTCCAGTCTTGAAAGCACTTTTAGAACTTACTTTTCATTATGGTGATCAGATCCTTCAGAAATTCTGTTTTTATCTCATCAACAGTGCCAAAACAACATACTTTCATGGTTCTCTTTCGCTTCTGGAATACGAGGTCTGTTCAAAAAATTTCAGAGCTTTTGTAATTTCGCACCTGTGGTGTGCTGGGGTGAAATACGATTAGTATCCCTGCACATACCTGTGTTTAATGTGCAGCTGCCGAATGTTTCATTGTTGTACGTCTGTTAGTTATCGTTCAGTCCTGGATTGAGTATGGCATTGTGTTGCATAGTTTGCAAATTTCGAGATGGCAGAGTTAGAGGAGCAACACACCTGCATTAAAATTTCTGTGAAACTCAAGAAAACCTTTAGAGGGACACACCAAATGATGCACAAAGCCTAAGCTGACGAGTGCTTAAGCTGTACTTGGTGATATAAATGGTACACATGGTTTAAAAATAGCCAGATGGAGGTTAAATATGGCCCTCATTCAGAATCCTCTTTGATGCCTACTGACGATGCTCTTGTCAGGAACGTCAACGAAACTGTGTGTGCCAATCGAAGACTGACTGTCCGAGAGATTGCAGAAGAATGTAACATTTCAGTTGGACCATGTCATGAAATCCTGACACAGCATTTTTGAATACGTCGTGTTGTCACGAAGATCGAGCCACAGCTCATGAGTCACAATCAGAAAGACCTTCGCCTCACAATCCGCGAAGAGCTCTTGGATAGCACAAATGAAAACGAGATGTTCCTTAAGAGAATCATAACTGGTGATGGAAGGTGAGCCTACGGTTATGGTGCTGAGGTCAAGGTACAGTCTTCACAATGGGTCGGAAAGGTTCTCCAAGATAAAAAAGAAAAAAAAGGTCAGGTCAAAAGTCAAAGCCATGCTGATTGACTCTGAAGGATTAGTTCATCCTGAATATATGACACAGGGGTAAACTGTTAATCGATGGTACTATCATGACATGTTGCAACACCTGTGAGAAAATGTGAGAAGGAAATGGCTTGAAACGTGGTGAGACAATTCATGGCTCTTGCATCACGATAACGTACCCGCAAATTCATCCCTGTTGGTGCATAACTGTTGGTGCACAACTATTGCACAAAAAGAAAATCACTGTGCTGCCTCATCCTCCATACTCTCCAGACCTGATTCCTGTGAATGTTTTTTTTATTTCCAAAGTTGGAAACACCATTGAAAGGATGAAGATTTGCAATGAGACACGAGGTAAAAGAAAATTCGCAGGCGGCACTTCGCACAATCCAGCAAGAGGTCTACCAAGACTTCTTCCACAAGTGGAAATAGAATTGGGAGAGGAGAGTATTTCGAAGGAGGCCATGCACAATAAGTACAAAGTAAGCATGGAAAAATTTTGTGAACAATGTTCCAGAATTTTCTGAACAGACCTCATAGAAAAAAGTTGGAGGGAGCCATGTTCAGTGAATATGGTGGCTGAGGCAATATAATGTTTTGTTTCTTGCCAAAAATCGCAAACAAGAATTGACATGTTTTCACGAGTGGTTTCTCCACAATTCTGGCCATTTTCGTTGGACTGCTTCATGCAAACGGCCTATAGCTTCCAGACAGTGTTCCTTATTGACCATACAACCATAGGGCAGGAACTCATGATGCGCTACCCCATTGTAGTCAAAGGAAACAGTGAGAAGAACCTTCACATGTGATCAAACTTGTTAAATTATTTTCAGTCTTGGTTCTTCAGGCAGATTCCATTGGGTCAACTGGGCCTTGGTTTTGAAGTCATACCCATGCACCCATGTCTCATTACCTATTATAACATTTTTTAGAAGTTCTGGATTGTTGCCATTTTCACTGAGCAATTCCTGAGCGATGTCTGAGCAATGTTGTTTTTGGTTGAAATTCAATAATTTCAGAATAAACTTTGCTGCTACATGTTTGATGACCAAAACATCTCAAAAAAAAATTGCTTGGCATGTACCAAAGGTTATGCTGACATCATCAGCAACCTGTCTGATGGTGATTCGACGATTTTTCAAAATCATTTTCTTTGCTACTTCTGCATTATTGTCAGTAACTGATGTGCTAGGGCATCCAAGGTGGTTGCCACCTTAAACGTCCTCTTGACCTCCTTTGAAATGTTTATACCACTCATAAACTCTTGTCTTACACATAGTACATTTGTCAAAAGCCACAGTTAGCATTTTGAATGTGGTGCTGTACTTTATTCCATTTTTCAAGCCAAATTTAATGCAAATTCTTTGATTCATCTTTTCGTAAGTGAAACTTCGTCGAGCACTTAAAAACGTGTATAATCTTTTAAACTGTCAACAATAAACTAAATATTCAAAACAGCTGAAAACGCAAACATACATCAGGAACAAATGTACCAACAAGATGAATTTTTTAAATTGGATGTATAAGGCTTACAAAATTAAAAAATTCCTGTTACTTTTGATCACACCTTGCATATGTAAATATTTTTATCTCTAGTATTATAGTTGTGGATTCCAGAGTTCATCCTAAATTTACTCTTGATATTAACCACAGATACCATTACAAAGTGGTTTTTTTTTTCACTTAGCTGTATTCACCCAGAGCACATGCAATACACAGTATTGACTGAAATTATATTCACAATCCCATCTGCAGGTGAGCAAAATGATAGTGTATTTTAAATGCAAAGCAGGCCTAACTGAGCTTTTTGGGCCAATTATCCTCTGTTATTATACACCTGAATGTCTATAAACTTCATACATGTATCCTTATACCGTGTATGTCCATTGACCTATGGTCCTGGTAGCTGTAAGTCATTTCCATTCATTTAGAATTCTATAACATAAGTGTTTGTAAGATTATGGGTAAGCCTATTTGCTGTGAACCAGTTTTCAACTTGTTGCATCATTCTCTTCCCTGTGTCTGGTATGAATGTGTTTCAATCTTTTACCAGTAGACTTGTGGTAGCAGCAAATATCATAGGAGCTGTTTCGTGAGGAATACGGTATGTAGCAAATGGCCAAAAAGCCAGCCCCATACTTTTAACAAACAGGTATGAGGTACTGTCTTCTGATGATGAGGGGACACAGCCAATAGGTCTTGCCTCTCCTCTGTCATGTTAGCAGCAGCTGAAAATGGGAAAGGAGGGGCTGTTGATGGTAGACAGTTTGAATGTTATGTATCTCATGGACCTTCTTACTAAAAACAGGGTCACAGAAGGGAACCACACTGAATTAACTTGTTCTGTATCCTGGGAGGAATTGTCTGACAAGTGGAAGAGGCCATGCTGGAAGCAACTGAAAGCACAGATTGCACTCATCTGCAGACTGTCACTCACATAACTGGTGATGTCTGTTGCCTAGAATCTGAGACCATTCTCAGCATTTACCAGAGACTGCCGGAAGTGGAGTAGGCAGCAAGCCTTGCCCGTGAAGTCTCTGCACAGCTGTTGATTTGTGATGTTGTCTCAAGAACTGATCGGAGCCTTCTAGAGTGGAGCTGAGTGGAAGATCTATACCACAGGCTTTGCTAGTTCTGTGATGAGATCGGCTGTTACACTAGAAACAGCCATTCAGGTGGCAGAGTACATGTGGAAGGCACATGGATCTTTCTTACATTAAATGAAACTCCAAAGCCCACAGTAGAAAAATCAGCAGTGGATAAGCCAACTATTTTAACAGACCTAACAGCAAATGTGGAGATTGAGAATCTCAATACAGTAGTTGTTAACTGCCAGAGTATATCTCTCATAGAAAGCAATTGCCCCCACATCAAACTAGATACTGAGAATTGGTTGAAACCCAAAGCAATGAGTAGGTAGATTTTTGACAATATGTGGAATGTTCACTGGAAAGATAAATTAGACTCAGCAAGAGGAGAAGACTTTATAGAAACAAGCGGAAGTGTTAGGTCTAGTGAGGTCCATAATCAATCTGATTGTGGACTGATGTAGACAATGGTAATCGGGACTAGTGGACTTAGTAATTGGGTGTTTCTACTGCTCACCAGATACAGTCACATCAATTGTAGAGACATTCAAAGATAGCCTAAACTTAATAGGAATGAAATAGTCTAAGCATAAGGTAGTAGTAGGCGGTGACTTTAACCTGCCCAGTATTGAGTGGGAAAACTGAGAGTACATTATCGGGGGTAAGGAAAAAAACTATTGTGAAATAACATCTGAACTTTGTCCGACAATTGATCTGAATAATTAGTCAGACAACCAAAACACAACATAAATATTCTAGATCTCCTAGTTACAAATATGCCTATTCTTTTCCAATGTGTCTCCAATGACAGTAAGGAAAAACTTTGTTTAAATCTAAAAGATGATATGAACTGCAGTCTGGGCAACTACCTTTTAAATAAAATAATAAAAGATGGAAAAGGCCCACCATGGTTTAAAGGTACAATTAAAGGAATGTTGTGAAAACAGAGAATACTACATTTTTGCTAAAAGAGAGAGTGCAGAGGTGCTGATACAGAAAAGTTTATAACAACTTGTGCATCTGTAAGAATGATCATGTGTGAAGCCTATAATAATTTACACAGTCACATCCTGGTGTAAGATTTATCAGAAAATCGTAGGAAGTTCTAGTCATTCTTAATGTCAATGAATGGATCCAAACCCATCTTTCAATGTCCCGTGGATATGTGTGGTGTCAAAACAGAAGACAGTGGGCAGAAAACAGAGATTTTAAATTCCACATTTAAAAAGTATTCATACAAGAGGATATTACCACACTAGTGTTTTACCACTGCACAGAATTAGTTCCTTTCCTAGCCCATATTTATCAAGAACTGCTTGTGGGGTGATAAGCATAAAATCAGTATTAGAAAAGGCAAATGGGAGACTTAGATTTGTTGGAAGGGTTCTGGAAAAGTGCAGTGCACCTGTAAAGGAAATCACATGCAAGATTTAAGTGTTTGGAATCATTATAAAGTAGACATGATAACAGACAACAAATACATTCAAAGATGTACTGGTGTGACATAACAGGTCAGTACAGCACATACAGAATTGTAACAGAGAAGCTTGCAGAATTTAAGTGGGAATCTTTGAAAGAAAGATGATACATTTCTCGCAAAACCCTGTTGGGCACATCTAGAGAACCAGTATTTTGAGGTGACTGTGTGATTACTTGCTACCAACAATGTATATCTAATGTAGGAATCATGGGAATACAAAATAAGAGAGATAAGGGTCTGTACAGAGGCATTTAAATAGTCCTTAATCCCTTACTCAAAGTGCAGGTAGAATATGAAAGAAAATCAATACTATTGGTACAACGTCCCAACCATGTCCTGAACACGGGCTTGTGGAATATTTATGTGGATGTAGAAGCAGAAATTCTATGCCAGCAACTAATGTGGAGCAACTGATGGCATCATCGGTACCCATCAACTCAATCAAAAGCATCTAGAACTCACTAATAAACACCACGAGAAGATCATATTATTGCAAATTCCTTTCTCATATTTAAAGAAAGACCGATGACGTTCTGGAACAACTAACTAGGTATATCATTTGTGATTACAATATGCCTGCCAAATAAGTACACTGTTTCAAAATAGTGTACAGAAACACAAAAAGGTGCGTGTATTATCAAGTTAACCTATATAACAGCTACCCAGCTGGAATGCATCAAGAGTCTGTACCTGTCATCACAGTTGCTCATCTTACTTATGGACAACTTCACATGATACCTGCAATAGAAATACTTTATACCTTGTTCTACACAGATGATGTCATGGACATTGTTTCAGCAAGACAGCGATAAGACTAGGCATGTTATAATAGTACCACTCAGCAAGACAGCGACAAGACTAGGTATGTTATAATAGTACCACTCTGCTTGGACTCTGACTAAACATAACAAAAATTGAGTACTTGGAAACAGTTCCTACCCTTGGAATGTTCCAAATAAACACAGCCTGGATGTGATTACTGGAGAACCCAAGGGTAATGTGTGGAGGAAAAAAATACTTCAAGACCACAAAAATATATGTGGCATGTTATAATAGTACCACTCAGCAAGACAGCGACAAGACTAGGCATGTTATAATAGTACCACTCTGCTTGGACTCTGACTAAACATAACAAAAATTGAGTACTTGGAAACAGTTCCTACCCTTGGAATGTTCCAAATAAACACAGCCTGGATGTGATTACTGGAGAACCCAAGGGTAATGTGTGGAGGAAAAAAATACTTCAAGGCCACAACAATATATAAGAGCTCTACTGTTCTGTTGAACTGTAGGGTATTGAGTGCCAGTAATAATGATGGCCATTGAAAGCCACCTCCACTCTATGGAAATGCTTATTCTACAGGGTTATTACAAATGATTGAAGCGATTTCACAGCTCTACAATAACTTTATTATTTGAGATATTTTCACAATACTTTGCACACACATACAAAAACTCAAAAAGTTTTTTTAGGCATTCACAAATGTTCGATATGTGCCCCTTTAGTGATTCGGCAGACATCAAGCCGATAATCAAGTTCCTCCCACACTCGGCGCAGCATGTCCCCATCAATGAGTTCGAAACGGCAAGGCTTCTGCTTTAGCCTTTTCCGTAAGATTTTCCAAACCGTCGGCTGTGGTACGTTTAGCTCCCTGCTTGCTTTATTCGTTGACTACCGCGGGCTACGCGTGAAACTTGCCCGCACGCGTTCAACCATTTCTTTGCTCACTACAGGCCGATCCGTTGATTTCCCCTTACAGAGGCATCCAGAAGCTTTAAACTGCGCATACCATCGCTGAATGGAGTTAGCAGTTGGTGGATCTTTGTTGAACTTCGTCCTGAAATGTCGTTGCACTGTTATGACTGACTGATGTGAGTGCATTTCAAGCACGACATACACTTTCTCGGCTCCTGTCGCCATTTTGTCTCACTGTTAATGACTGGCGCGGAGACTATAAGACACTGTTATGAATCTTAGACAGGTACACATATAGTCTATATGAAATACTTTTGTCTGCAATAATGTGGTTATGAATGTCACAGTTCATCATAAATTCATTCTTGCTGTTTATCACAAATACCATTAGAGAGTTTAAGAGTACCTAAGTCCCTGAATAGACTCCTGGAAGATGTTTGGCTATCAACTTTAGATAATATTGTTACTACAAGCTCCTGTAGGTTAAATACTTTCTTGATTTTAACTACATTGCCACAAAAGATTAACCTAGAGAATATTAGTGAGTGAAAATATGCTAAATATGCTAACAGTTCTGTGACAGATCAAAATTGTGGGAAAAATTCCTTAGTGCTAAGAATACAGAAACAAGATTTTGATTTACTTATTCATAAAATATTTCCATCACATCGCAATTTGTTATCCATTTGGATGCCTACGAATTTCATGCATGGCGTTTAGTTTGGTCGGTGATTATTGTTTTCTACTTCTGTAACTGAAAATCGCATTCTTTTCTTTGGAATTGTGTAACATGAGTCTTTAAGAGATTGTGGGTTAATCTGTGTACTGTGAACCACTGATAAATCTATTCCATAATTATTTCTGGTGTGATATACTTGGTACTGAACCTTGCATGGATACCATATGCAATATTTAAATGAAAGTTCCACCAACTGTATAGATTGTTTATTCTACTGTATAATTACGATTTCAGCTTGGCTGTTTTGAAGTACCCAACTGAATAAATACAATGGACCAGAAGGTATATAACATCATGACATGAAATGTAGGATCACAAATTTATAAAATTTTTTAGAATTCAAAAATTATTGAAATCATGTTACTTACATGTTATGCATGATTAGACATCTTTAAAGAAAGTCACTGTCAAACTATGTTAAATTTGTTATGTAATGCATGTGCCACAGAATATAAATCAGAACACATTCACAAAGTGTGTGTCAGAAGTGGAACAAACATGACTGACATATGTTTAGTATGTGTGTGTGTGTGTGTGTGTGTGTGTGTCGTTTACTGGCAAAGGCTGTGGCCAAAAGCTTTATTACTGTGCAAATTTCTGATAAATGAATTGTATAATTCATTTATGTATCTGTTACCATGCTGCTGCGTAGTGGACATAAGAGATAGGTTGTCTGTCACATCACCCAACTCGGTACAGCTCTAGATGAGCATGTGCATGGTCACACATAATCGGCAAAAGTTGCATGACACCATGATTGTAAATAATATTTTTATTAATGACCTACCGATTGGTTGTGATCTACTTGCTGGTAGAGCTTGCATTTCCAGACTGTTTAAATTTTCAGCATTGTCAAAATATATGGCTTAATTTTGAAAAAGATAAGCTGTATTACCTATATGTATAATATTATACCTTACATATCATTATTGCTGGCATAGAAAAAATATTTACAATTGCAGTGTGTGTCTATGTCATACTGTAGCTCCAAAGATGACAGCATAGTACTGTCAAAACCAGTCATCACTTCAAAATAAATATTTAAGCGAGACCCTGGCTCTGAAGTATTTCTTCAAATATTACCACCCTCAGTTCCACTATGTTTGTAAATTTGACAGTGCGGCTTTAGATAATGGCACTTGCACATGTATCGACTGGTTCTGATAGTCATTTTATGGCATAGATACTAGTATACGACCACCAACTCCAGTATCTCAGGCCGGCATTCCGTCCCGAAATGCTGGAGTTGGCAGGTGTGTGTGTGTGTGTGTGTGAGGTGTGCTTGCTTGTATGAGTTTGGATGGCGAGTGTGTCTCTCTTTTACTGACAAAGGCTGTGGCCGAAAGCTTTATGTTAGTGTCTTTTGATTGTGCCTGTCTGCAGCTCGATGTGTCTTCTTTACAGTAAGTAGCAATCTGTCTTTTCCTACATTGTTGATATTCCTATTTGGAGTTCACATATTTACTACTGCCATGAAGATAAAATGAGACTAATAATGTAACATATAGTGACATAAAAGCAATCATTCTTTCCTCCTGTCTCTTGAATGCAAAAAGGCCCAGATGATTATTAAAATAAACAGTCCCCTATGCCATGCACTTTATGATGATTTGCAGAGTTCAGATAATCTGCTACGTTTGATGCATTTTGTGTGAAACAGCCATACTGTAAAAAGTGATAGACAGGAGGAATCTTAATTGTTGCTAAGTTTAATTATTTACAGCTTTGTGTCAATATATTTCATACATTTTGGATACTGATAAAATTTTCATCTGATGCAAGTTCCTCACAGACACTATTATACGCAAAAAGTCTGAGATTCTAACTGACACTTTCTATCAACTTATTAACTCAAAACACAAATCATAATGGTCCAATCATACTTCCCTGTGGCATAGATAAAATGACTGCTGTCTGCAGGTGAAAGGATTATGTGTTGCATTCCACTACTCAGGGAGTTTTCAACTCTACCACAAACTCAGTTAGATATACTGCATGAATACATTTTCTTTGTATGCATTAGTGTGGTACAAAACGGAAAGTCTTAAAAAAGTCTACAAACAGTGAATTCACTTAATTATTTCTTTCCAAGGTTCTTCGAAGCCCATGACTGATATTTGTAAGTTGTTCCATGTGATAATGATTACCAAGGAGAAGATAAATCTACACCAGGTCCATTATCATGTTTGAATTCAGAATAAATTCTACTCTTTTATTACAAACAGCAAATAGAGCTAAGTGAGATATATCAGCAGTTCTGTTGTCTTTATTGTAGACAAGTGTGTCCCATATGTTTCTCCAATCAATGGGACTAGATCTCAGGCCAAGGATCTGCAATAAATTATTACTGAGAGTGGAGGTAATTTGCTTGTAAATTTGTGTACTATCTGACATTGACTCCGTCAGGACATGAGTCCAAATATAGACTTACAGGAATTTGAGCAACTTCTCAACACCATCAGTATTAAATATTATACCATTCTCCTTTGCATCGCTTCTGCAATTGAAGTGTGTCAGAATTTCTTTGTTTTCTTTACAAATGAATCATAAACAACTTTAGATTTGCTTTTACTTATTCATATGCCTAGGCAATAATTTTTGTGCTAGTATCAGCCTTTATAAATTACCGAAATTTCTATAGATACTGCAGAGGTCTAGTACGAACATTTGATGATGGTAGGCATTGAAAGTTTTGTATCCCCATCAGTAGACATCACGATGAAGGCAGACGAGTTGGCATGGGTAGCACAGTGGTACAGAGCAGAAACCTGACATGGAGGGTGCATGTGAAAAATAATATGGGCAGGGCTGCTGGTGGAGGTGTTTACACATGGGTGGCAGTAAGCCATGCGGGGCAGTGCTTACCTGGAGTTGTCATCGACGACCTCACCTTCAGCATTGTGCTGCATATTGCTGCTGAATTCTTAGCCATTAGCCGTCTGTGCCTGCCACATGCTGAGTCATTCCTGTGCCTGTCCCTAGATGTATTTGGACTCTCAGCTTCCTATAGACTGTCCAGCAATGAGGAGTTTGTTTCCCTCTGATAGGAGTCTGTTACCTAGCTATTAACAAGCCACGATCAGCCAATGAAATATCCACAATGACTGAATAGTGTAGTGACGTTGTCATGCTGACACAGAAACTAAAGTGGCGACAAAAACAAGTGTAATGCCCCCCCCCCCCCCCCATTTTTCCAATTTGCCTAGTGTTAACTTGTGCTGCCACAGAACAGGCATTTATGCAGCACTGGCAGGAACAGTTGCACCTGCAAAAAGAGCAGCAGCAACTGATAAACCAGAATGTGGACTCACTTCATGCCCTTCGAGTGGCACCGAGGAAGGGGGGGGGGGGCTAAGCAGCTACTGTGCAGTGTGCAGTTTTCTTGCACACCAGCCATTCCCAACACCATTTGCTGGTTTGAATGAGTCAATGAGAAGGTAGAAGAATTACCTGTACTGGTTCCTGTTGCATCGACAGGTAAGGCATATTGACAATCCAATTTATAAGGCTGTCTTCTTGTCCAGCAGCATGGGTTTATATGAAGTTGCCCAAAATTTGAAGCCGTTCACTGAGCCTGGGAAACTCCCCTTTTATGAATTTTGTCAGTTGTTTATGCAGTATTTTAGACATCAAACTCTCTTGGTGGTGGCACAGTTCAGTGTTTAACCAACATCACAAGTGCTATGGGTAGTTGTACACACTATGGATCACGGAAGTGTAGAGCCTCTCACACGAGTGTTGTCTTGTGTGTCCCAAATGTGCCACCCCTTACTCAGACTCACTAAGTCAGGATCTGTTTGTCATGTTAGCTCATGATCTGAAGGTTCAGACTAGGGCGTTGGTCTTCTCCGACCCTTCTTTAGCCGAAGTAGCCCAGGAGGGATACCCTTTCTGATAGTGGCAAATGGCACAATTAATGTACACGGTAAACAGCCTCTGATAACCTGTGGGCCTTGCCTCCCGCTGAGTTGCCTTGTGTTGCCGCAGTTGACGATTCTGGTGCCGTGTCATCTCAGAGCTGCTGCATCCCTGCCTCTTGCAGCATTGTAATTCCTATCAGGGTCCTTGGTGTTGTTCTCCTTCTGCTCACTGGGTGAGCCAGTGGTCCTGACCCGATTGTCTATGTTGCATGTTCGCCAAGACTGCCTCCATGTGAAGACAGTGTGCAGAATATACCATCAGATAAGCCATTTGGAAACTGTTTGTGACCATCAGTATGCCATGAGTCAGCCATCGAATACTCTAAAGTTTTCACTGGACTGTGGGGCATCCGACACCCCACACATCTCTTTGAAAAAAGAGGAAGTCATCCTCATTAATTTACAGGCTTTTGGGGTGTCCGGAGTTGCACCGGCCACTCTATCAGGTCTGTCTCATTGTAAACAGCACATTCCTTTGCACAGGCAATCTCTGTCTCTGTGTGTTATAAGAATGGGAATGCAAATTTACATTTTTAGTGGTCAATTCGCTGTTGGCACAAAATATCTCCTGGCTAGATACTTTTTCTGTTTTTGGATTCCATACCAATGACAAACTGCATTTAGTGTCTCAGCCTGTTCCATTTCACAAGTTGGACTCCTTAATGCAGTCACACAGCCCACTGAATGAGAATACCCTGGGTCGTGTGGAAAATTTTGAAGGATATATTCAACTTAAGCTGTCAGTGGTACCTAAATTCTGTTGCCCATGCCCAATTCCATTCACCATGCACAACAAGGTAAAGGCAGAGTTCCATTGTTGTCGGGATCAAGGTATTGTCTCTCCAGTTTCGAGTCAGTGGACCACCTTTCTGGTGGTGATTCAGAAGCCCGACGGCGATGTGCTGCTTTGCAATGATTTTAAACTGAACTTCAACACACAATGTGTCATGGATTTATATACAATTCTGCACCATGTAGAGTTATTGGTAAAGTTGTCAGAGGGCCAGTATTTTTCCCCATTGGCTTATGTGATGCTTACCTGCAGATGCCATTGGGCATGGCTTCTCAGACTTTCCTGGTCCTCAACATCAGTTTAATCGCTTGCCCTTTGGAATCTCATCTGCACCTGGAATTTATCAGCAGTATTTGGAGCACGTGATTCAAGACACACCCTGTTGCAGCAATTATCTTGATGACATCTGGGTAACAGGCCCTACTCGGCAGGAGCACCTACGAAACCTACAGTCAGTTTTGCAATGCCTCCTGGAGATTGGCCGTCATTGCAAACTGGAAAAGTGCAGTTTTCTCTTCTAAAAACTGCAATTTTTGGGACACGTGCTTAGTAAAGTTGGTCTCGTTCCTGCAGACAACCACATCAAGGTGATTGTCAACCTGCCAGCACCGAAATGAGCTCCAGTCTTTTTTGTGCAAAATTTTGTATTATATTGAGTTCATTCCCCGGGTCGCACACACCTGCCAGTTTCATAACTGGCTTCACCAGAAGGGTATTACGTTTGTCTGGTTTGCATACTGTCAACAGGTTTTTCAGTCTCTCAGTAAGTGTTTGTGCTTTGCTCTGTTTGGCTCCTTTTTACAATGGGTAAACCTTAACCCTTGCCTGTGACGTATTCCAGTATGCCATTGGTGTCGCCCTCTGCCAATTGAACCCTGATGGCACTAAACAGCCCAACGCTTATGCCTGAAAGACACTTTCCACTGCACCGTGTACGTGTAACTATTCACAGGTGGAAAAGGAGGTGCTAGCTTTTATTTTCGGAGTGAAGAAATTAATGGTGTTGGTTTCCTTATTTGGCTCTCATTCAAAGCTGCTGGATAAGACTGCCCACCAATTGCAGAGGTGGGCCCTCTTTCTCAGTAACTGTTGCTATGTTTTTTTTACCCAGCATACCGATGCTGGTGGACTGTCAAGGATACCATTGGGGCCTGATCCGGAGTTCAACCAGCAGGAGGCCCCCATGTTCGCAAGGGTGTTGTCTTGCAGCAAACCCCGTTGGATTTTCCATCAAATGCCACAGCTAATGACCCACTTTTCCGGAAAATCATTTTGGCTGTCAGTTGTTTGTGGTGGATGCCAGCAGGGAGCAACGGACCCACCATGCAAATCAGCTACATGTGTGCCCTATTGGGACATCAACACTGCAGTCTTCTCGTCAGCCAGGTGGCAGGATTTGGGTGAGGGCTCACCTTGCTGCACCATGCTTCCTTGTTGCCATCCCCTCCGTGTCCTCCTGTCACCTGCAGCCTCAGCCCCTCCTCCTCCTCCTCATCCTCATCTCCCCCCCCCCCCCCCACCCACCCCCTGCCAAAACAGTTGGATTTGTCTCCACTGCTACCTTGCACACCTTGTCAAGTGCTTCACCTTTAGCCGTCTGTGCTTGCCACATGCCAAGTCATTCCTGTGCCTGTCTCTGTGTCAGTTTGGACCCTTTGCTTCCTGTAGATTCACCCACAGAGTGGGTTCATTTTCCACTCATGGGGTTCTGTTCCCCGGCTATTATCAAGCCACTTTTTGCCTGTGAAGTACCCACAATGACTGTGTAGTGTAACAGCATTGTTATGCCTGTGTAGATACTAAAGAAAGATTTGGTTACTGTCCAGATAGCTAAACATATTATGTTGGATATGTGTTCTGTCTTACTTTGTATCATGCAGCAGATGCTTCTTAAGAAGTATCCTGACATTGTCTTTGTAGCAATGCTATTATTCTGGCAGGTGTATGTTTTTCTACAGTTTGAACCACTGTTTATTTCATACTTGTCATGAAGTGCATCAAACAGCTCATTGCTTGAACTAACTGACTCTAGCTGCAGTAAAGCTGTTACCTTACAATATTTAATTTACTGAACATACAGACTTTCCTGCCTCTTTTTCCCCTTTATGCCTTGTTAATTGTTGCTTCTACAACTGCATCAGTAAATCCAATCAATGTACACATACTTAGGGATTTCGAGTCTGTTGTTGCCAATATTCCTTTCAAAAGAGAGCTTTCTGCACAGTATAATAGGGGGTGCAATCTTTATTAAAAGCATAATAGGTCAAGATATGTTGTAAAGTCATACAAAATCACATAGTAATTCATAGTAAATTTGTCATTAACTACACCCGACCGAGCGAGGTGGCGCAGTGGTTCGACACTGGACTCGCATTCGGAAGGACGACGGTTCAATCCCGCGTCCGCCCATCCTGATTTAGGTTTTCCGTGATTTCCCTAAATCACTCCAGGCAAATGCCGGGATGGTTCCTCTGAAGGGGCACGGCCGACTTCCTTCCCCATCCTTCCCTAATCCGATGAGACCGATGACCACGCTGTCTGGTCTCCTTCCCCAAACCAACCAACCAACCAACTACACCAGACTTAGTTTCATAAAACAAAAAATGTGCTTCTGAAGCTCGGCAACACAAATTACTTTATAAAAGTCTGAAACTGCTACAGACATATGGTGATTTTTAATAATTCCTTTACTTTTTGGTGGAAATTTGTAACAGACAAGTAGTGAAATTATTAACACAAAATGTGAAGCATGAGAATATCATTGTTGTTTATCATCTTAGATTAGCGTTAGTAAGAAAATGGCTTTTTATTGAAGTTTTTGTCACACTGAGATTTATTACACTGTTTATCACTAACATTACTCCTTCCTTTGCAATGGCATCTAAGTTTGGTGTTAAAGCTGTATATGGCCAATATGATCCAAAGTCACCCCAACCCAGGTCATCAGCCAAAATCAAAACAATGTTTGGTGTCAAGCCACTTTTTATTGCATCAACAGAATTTGTTGTATCCTGTGACAGGTTTATATCTGGTGAATCATAATCTTCAGCAATGAAATAGCCTGATGTATACACACTACTGAGGTGCGGGTTAAAAATCATCACCAGGAACAATATCACATTGAATTTGTACTTCCAGTGGCAATTATTTGCACACATTCTTCTTGTGGTCAACTACAATGAGCAGAAAAGTTGCTGAAAGCAAATTAGAACACTGTCTCTAATAATCTGCTAATGCCATTTTTGAAACAGTGCAACAACATAATACTTGCTATACACACATCATTACACACACTCATATGTTGACAATATACAGCATTAATTTTACAATCATTAAAATTGATACAAAATAAGCAAATATTAATACATAACAGCAACAGTTTGAAGAATACTTTTACTCCATAAAAATACTGTTACAGGGCTATGGGACACTGAAAAAAATATACAAGGGACGAGATAAGAACACCCTTATTCACAGGTACTAAAATTTTCTTATTTAACTGAAACTAATATGCTTTATGGCAGTGAAAATTAAATGCTATTGAAACATGTGAGTTGAAATTTTAATTTTTGACTGATTCATGTAAAAGCTATGGTAACATACCAACTGTCATTATTCACTGAAACTAAACTGACACTAAAATTGTATTAAATCTTACTTACATGTTATGATATAGAAATGATATGTTTAGTGAACTAACACAGATCTCTCAACACTCAGCACTATTTTTCTGAAGCTGAATAATTGACAAATTACAATTATAAAACAAGAGAGTCAAGAAATTCTCCTCACTGATCACTAAGCGCTGCTGTGCACCACATAATCATCATCTATGAAGCGGAATATATACAGTTTCTTGATAGACTTATCTGATTTCACACAGCAAAATGTGTCCTTTGAAACCCTTGACCTGGAAATGACAAAGAACTTTTTACTGATACTGGAGGCACATGTTATCTGATAACAACTCTTGTCAAATACTTTACACATATTGAACAATCAAACTGTGATTTTATAGTAATTAATGTGCACATTATCAGATAAAAACAGTAATTAGAAAGACCCACATCCACAGGAAGTATTAAATACACTCACAAGTTTCCGATAAGTGTTATCATTCAAAAACTGAATACAGGAAACGTTTAAGATAATTGAGAATCCACTTATGAATTTTTTCATACATTATTGGAGCAGTAGAGCCAACATCAAACCATCTTGTCAACTCTCCTTCATGATGTTTTGATCATATAACTTTGTGCCCCATCTAAGGTGATCTCATGTAGGGGAAGAAATATGAGCTTCCATTCTAAAATTGACTAATCTTCACCAAGAATCATTTGGAACATGAATTCTGTGTGCCAAAATTGGAACTATACTGATTTTTGTCACCTAAATGCTGGGAGCAAATTGCAGTGTCTTTCATTCACAGAAAGTATAAATTGAACAGACCACTTTTTCAATAAAAGAAAGATGTGGAAAGTGCCTGCAGCAAAATAAGGGATCCACAAAAAAGATGAAGTGTTTTCTAACATAAAGTTAATTACAATAACAATTTAGTAGTGAGGCAAGTATGTCACTGAGAGATCTGTGTTGTGAAAGACAACATTTGATGTCTTTCGGGGGAAAATCCAATAAAACAAAAACGAAAACTACAAGTGTGCGAAGCTTGTAGCCCAGCCAAAAGGTTCCAGAGCTTCAAATTAAATCATTTATTGATATGTACATATATCATGTTCTGTAAATCCTATCATGAAAGAGAGCCTTCTAGAATATGGAAAACTGAAGTTCTATATTAATAGGCAGAAAAAGCCCTCAAGACTACTTCTGTAAAGTACTCTAAAAGTTCAAATGGTTCAAATGGCTCTAAGCACTACGGGACTTAACATCTGAGGTCATCAGTCCCCTAGACTTAGAACTACTTAAACCTAACTAACCTAAGGACTTCACACACATCCACGCCCGAGGCAGGATTCGAACCTGCGACCGTAACAGCAGCGCAGTTCTGAACTGAAGCGCCTAGAACCGCTCAGCCACAGTGGCAGGCTATACACTAAAAGTCAATTCTGACTCTCACTAATCTATGCACAGTGATAATTTTGGTAAATATTTCTACATTAGTCTACATATATATTACGAGTAACTAATTTCAAACAACCAACTGTTCCTATTCTTTCACTATTCAGTTACAGCTTTTATCTGTCATTTCATACTAAGCATTTATCTAATTGTACTTATACCTGACAGCACTCTCTATCAGTTTCCTATGTACTGGAAAAAAAGTTAAAAATGTATATAACATGACATTACTGTTAACCAGAATTTATATCCCCAAGTCCACTCACCTGATAGATTATAGGAGTGACTAATACCTGTACTCTTTTGTTTGAAGCTCTGCTGATTTCCAATTTCATGCCTGATGTCTACTGGCAACCTGTTAATGACTGGTGCGGAGACTATAAGACACTGTTATGAATCTTAGACAGGTACACATATAGTCTATATGAAATACTTTTGTCTGCAATAATGTGGTTATGAATGTCACAGTTCATCATAAATTCATTCTTGCTGTTTATCACAAATACCATTAGAGAGTTTAAGAGTACCTAAGTCCCTGAATAGACTCCTGGAAGATGTTTGGCTATCAACTTTAGATAATATTGTTACTACAAGCTCCTGTAGGTTAAATACTTTCTTGATTTTAACTACATTGCCACAAAAGATTAACCTAGAGAATATTAGTGAGTGAAAATATGCTAAATATGCTAACAGTTCTGTGACAGATCAAAATTGTGGGAAAAATTCCTTAGTGCTAAGAATACAGAAACAAGATTTTGATTTACTTATTCATAAAATATTTCCATCACATCGCAATTTGTTATCCATTTGGATGCCTACGAATTTCATGCATGGCGTTTAGTTTGGTCGGTGATTATTGTTTTCTACTTCTGTAACTGAAAATCGCATTCTTTTCTTTGGAATTGTGTAACATGAGTCTTTAAGAGATTGTGGGTTAATCTGTGTACTGTGAACCACTGATAAATCTATTCCATAATTATTTCTGGTGTGATATACTTGGTACTGAACCTTGCATGGATACCATATGCAATATTTAAATGAAAGTTCCACCAACTGTATAGATTGTTTATTCTACTGTATAATTACGATTTCAGCTTGGCTGTTTTGAATTACCCAACTGAATAAATACAATGGACCAGAAGGTATATAACATCATGACATGAAATGTAGGATCACAAATTTATAAAATTTTTTAGAATTCAAAAATTATTGAAATCATGTTACTTACATGTTATGCATGATTAGACATCTTTAAAGAAAGTCACTGTCAAACTATGTTAAATTTGTTATGTAATGCATGTGCCACAGAATATAAATCAGAACACATTCACAAAGTGTGTGTCAGAAGTGGAACAAACATGACTGACATATGTTTAGTATCTATGCCATAAAATGACTATCAGAACCAGTCAATACATGTGCAAGTGCCATTATCTAAAGCCGCACTGTCAAATTTACAAACATAGTGGAACCCAAAGATGAGCATTGTAGGCTGTCTGTTTATGTGGTGTACTCTATGATTGAATCCAGGGATGTGTTGTTGGCAATAGGCCAGAGTTACATACCCTGAATAAAGTTTGTGTATCTTTGGATGGTTTTCTCTGTTGCTAATATGTAGTGCAAACAAATGTTCTTAAACCAAGAAATTTAGCCATGGTTATAAATCATGCACTATGTTAAATACGAAATATTATTGTGCATTACTGCAACTTAGGTCAGTCTTAAAGCAACATAATGTAACAATCTGTCAAAATGTACTATGAAAGTTGATCATACACAACCATATTATGAAAGAGCACACAAATGCTTTACAGTATCCTGTTACATTATGGTATATAATGTTTTTATGACAAATATTTGTAATATACAACATTTTTAAAACAAACATTCGTTCGTTCTTTCATAGAACAACTGTATATGATCTGCTTTCATAGTACATTTTGATAGATGGTTACGTTATGTACCTTTTACAACTGATCTACTTTGCACTAATGCATGATTATAGTTCATATTCAGCGTACCACATGATGTATAACAGCCCATTCCTATCATTGCTAAATTCCCTGGTATATGTGTATTTGTTTACACAATATATTCATAACTTAGAACAACCATCAAAAGATATAAAATCCTTATTCAATTTATGTAATTCTGTTCTATTGCCTACAACACTTCTCTAGATTCAACCACAGAGTACATCACATAAACTGACAGGCTACAATGTTCATCTTTGGTTTCCATTACTTACTCCATTACTTGGACTTACTCCATAGATGTACATCATAAGCTGCTAAATAAATAAATTAGAAAATTCAATAATGTCGCTTTAGATAATGGTGTCTGAACATGTAGTGACTGTTCTTGGTGATCATTTTATGCCACAGTTACTACATGTATGTCAGACATGATTTTCCTATTTTTGCCAGAAGCTCTACGAAAATGTTCTCATTCATATGCTATGACACTTGCATTATATAACAAAGTTTAATATATTTTGATGATGACTTTGTTTACAGAAGTCTAATCGTGCTTAAAATGTAAGCAAATATTATGAATAATAAATTTTGAAACTCCAAAAAAAATTTTTGATCTTAAACTGTACCGGCATAATGCTACCTACTTTCTGATTCACTGCATTTTTCATTAAATTCTGTACATATTTATCTTTTCAGTGTGGTAGTTGAAAATAGCCAAATGCCAAAATCATGACTGTAAAGTTCACGTCATATAGGAAGGCAGCTCTATTTTCAGCCATTCTGTGCAATCCAGACGACTGACTGCTAGCGGCCAATAAGATTCATTCTCTCTCCGAGCGGCTAGCCGCGAGTTACAACCTAGACTGCAAGAATCTCGCTCAGGCATGCTGTGCTGTTTCCATATTTTGCAACAGTGCAGTTTCATTCACAAGGTGACCAAATTATTCATTCTGATGTCGATGTTACTTTCTTGTAACAGTATAGCTGTGATTTTGTATCTGTAAACATTTTAGTGTGACTTCCAAATAAATATGTCAGGTGAAGGCAATAAACGTGGAGTTGTGTACAAGCAACTTTAATTAAATTTTGTGCCTGTGGAGTAACTTCTTAGTTGTATGACTGAATGATTTCCTGTCAGAATGGTCACAGTATGCAGCAACTGACAGAAAATCAACAAGAAAAACAGAAATGATATCTGGCGTTTGCAAGGAAGCTTTGTAGGCCTTCTGCTGTTCCTTTCATAAATGATTTAGGAGACAATCTGAACTGTCCTCTTAGACTGTTTGCAGATGATGCTGTGATTGACCATCTTATAAAGTCACCAAATGATTAAAACAAATTAGAAAACGATTTAGATAAGATACCTGTGTGATGAGAAAAGTGGCAACTAACTCTAAATAATGAAAAGTCTGAATTAATCCACACGAGTACTAAAGAGAACATGCTAAATGTCGGTTTACAGAATGTTGTTGTTGTTGTGGTATTCAGTCCAAAGACTGGTTTGATGCAGCTCTCCATGCCCCTCTATCCTGTGCAAGCCTCTTCATCTCCGAGTAACTACTGCAACATACATCGTTTTGAATCTGCTTAGTGTATTCATCTCTTGGCTGCCTCCTACAATTTTTACACTCCATTCTTCCCTCCAACACTAAATTGGTAACTGCATGATGGCTCAAAATGTGTCCTACCAACTGTCAAGTTGTGTCACAAATTCCTCATCTGCCCAATTCTTTTCAGTACCGCCTCATTAGCTATGTGATCTACCCATCTAATCTTCAGCATTCTTCTGTAGCTCCACATTTGAAAAGCTTCTATTCTCTTCTGGCCTAAAATGTTCATAATCCATGTTTCACTTCCATACATGGCTACACTCCACACAAATACTTTCAGAAATGATTTCCTAACACTTTTCTCCCAAGTTCTGTTCAGTACCTCCTCATTAGTTACGTGATCTACTCATCTAGCATTCTCCTGCAGTACCCCAGTTCAAAAGCTTCTATTCTCTCCTTGTCTAAACGATTTATCGTCCATGTATCACTTCCGTACAGGGCTATGCGCCATACAAATACTTTCAGAAAAGACTTCCTGACACTTAAATCTATACTCAATATTAGCAAAGTTCTGTTCTTCAGAAACACTTTTCTTGCCACAGCCAGTATACATTTTATATCCTCTCTACTTCAACCATCATCACTTATTTTGCTGCCCAAATAGCAAAACTCATCTATTACTTTAAGTGTCTCATTTCCTAACCTAATTCCCTCGTCATCACCTGATTTAATTTGACTACACCCCATTATCCTCATTTTGCTTTTGTTGATATTCGTCTTATTTCCTTCTTTCAAGACACTGTCCATTCCATTCACCTTTTCTTCTAAGTCCTTTGCTGTCTCTGACAGAATTACAACGTCATCGGCGAACCTCAAAGTTTTTATTTCTTCTCCCTTGATTTTAATTCCTACTTCAAATTTTTCTTTTATTTTCTTTACTGCTTGCTCAATATACAGACTGAATAACATTGGGGATAGGCTACAATCCTGTCTCACTCCCTTCTCAACCACTGCTTCCCTTTTGTGCTCCTCGACTCTTATAACTGCCATCTTTTTTCTATACAAATTGTAAATAGCCTCTCGCTCCCTACATTTGCCCTTGCCACCTTCAGAATTTGAAAGAGAGTATTCCAGTCAACACTGTTAAAACCTTTCTGTAAACATAGGTTTACCTTTCCTTACCCTATCTTCTAAGATAAGTCATAGAGTCAGTATTGCCTCGTGTGGTCCAACATTTCTACAGAATACAAACTGATCTTCCCTGAGGTCAGCTTCTACCAGTTTTTCCATTCGTCTGTAAAGAATTCGTGTTAGTACTTTGATATTGTGACTTATTAAACTGATAGTTCGGTAATTGTCACACCTGTCAACACCTGCTTTCTTTGGGATTGGAATTATTATATTTTTCTTGAAGTCTAAGGGTATTTCACTCATATTATACATCTTGCTCACCAATGGGAGAGTTTTGTCATGGCTGGCTCTCCTAAGGGTATCAGTAGTTCTATCGGAATATTGTCTGCTCCTGAGGCCTTGTTTAGACTAAGGCCTTTCACTGCTCTGTCAAATTCTTCATGCAGTATCATATCTCCCATCTCATCTCCCTCTATGTCCTCTTCCATTTCTATAATATTGCCTTCAAGTACAACACCCTTTATAGTGTTTTGGGATATCTGTAAACATCCCAACACACTATTGGAAAGCCGTCAACAAGAGAGGCTCTTGAGTAAATGAATAAGGATAAATGTAGTGGGAAAGGGACACTGTGTGTTTTCCTTTCTTGTATGCAGTGAATGTGGAGCAGTGGTAGAGCTGGTGAGATGGGGACCACTAAAAACGGTATTACAACTGTCTGGGAGTCATTTGTACTATGGTGCAGCAAGTGCCTGAATCCAAGAGCCATGGAGTAAACAACACACCAACAAGGCATAATGAACTACTGAAGAGAGTTAGTTGATTTTTTTTCCCTCTCAGGTCCTACAGAATACATGTACAGACATTTGAATGTACTCAAGAGTGTGATTTATTACCATAGCAAATGTTAGTTGTGTTGTGAAAACTAATAGTGAAAATGTTGGGCAAAATATACCCCTGTTTGTGAGAAGCATGGCTATTTATTTAGTAGCGCATTAGCGAGAACTTTTGGAAGCATTACAGGAACCTTCACCGCAGTTGGATCGACAGGGAGGTGGCACGGAAGGATCCGGACCACCAAAAAACTACTCTGAGAAGAGAGGATAAAGATAATACTACTTTCATCTGGCGGTGTATTGGGGTTGGCAAAATATTGCCCTGTTATATCAGCCAGGGACCCAACTTCCCGTTAGTGCTGGTATAAGGCCCACCACAAATCTTACAAAATAAACAACACCAGGAAAAGAAGGAAAAATACACCCTACATTGTACAGATCTTCTATATACTCCTTCCACGTTTCTGCTTTCCCTTCTTTGTGTAGGAATGGTTTTCCAGCTGGGCTCTTGACATTCATACAGGTGATCGTCTTTTCACCAAAAGGTCTCTCTAATTTTCCTGTAGGCAGCATCTATCTTACCCCTAGTGACATATGCTTCTACATCCTTACATTTGTCCTCTAGCCATTCCCACTTAGCCATTTTGCACTTCCTGACGATCTCATTTTTTGAGACATTTATATTCCTTTTTGTCTGCTTCATTTACTTCATTTTTATACCTTCTCCTTTCATCAGTTGAATTCAATATCTCTTGTATTACCCAAGGACTTCTACTAACCCTTGTCTTTTTACCTACTTGAGCCTCTGCTGCCCTCACTCTTTCATCTCTCAGAGTTACCCATTTAACTTCTACTGTACCTCTGGTTCTTTCAATTTATCCATGTCCCATATCCTTAAATTTGTACTTTTTTGGAGTTTCTTCAGTTTTAATCTACAGTTCGTAACCAATAACTTGTGTTCAGATTTCACAATTGCTGCTGGAAATATCTTACAATTTAAAACCAGGTTCCTAAATCAATGTCTTACTATTATATAATCAATCTGAAACCTTCCAGTGTCTCCATGTCTCTTCCATGCATACAACCTTCTTTCTGATTCTTAAACCAAGTGTCAGCGATGATTAAGTTATGCTCTGAACAAAATTCTACCAGGCGGCTTCCTCTTTCATTCCTTACCTCCAGTCCATATTCACCTACTAGTTTTCCTTCTCTTCATTTTCCTACTACCGAATTCCAGTCTCTCATGACTATTATATTTTCATCTCCCTTAACTATCTGAATAATTTCTTTTATCTCATCACACATTTCTTCAATCTCTTCATCATCTGTAGAGCTAGTTGGCATATAAACTTGGACTACTGTGGTAGGCGTGGGCTTTGTGTCTATCTTGGCTACAATAATGCATTCACTATGCTCTT
This sequence comes from Schistocerca americana, assembly GCF_021461395.2. Taxonomy (NCBI): domain Eukaryota; kingdom Metazoa; phylum Arthropoda; class Insecta; order Orthoptera; family Acrididae; genus Schistocerca; species Schistocerca americana. Next base: position 359,076,986 of record NC_060120.1, on the reverse strand, counting down.
TGTAATAGCTTTTCCACATTCCTATTTTTTAATTCATTATTAAACCTACCCCTGCATTATCCCTATTTTATTTTGTATTTACGGCCCTGTATTCACCTGACAAGAAATCCTGTTGCTCCTGCCACCGAACTTCATTAATTCCCACTATGTCTAACTTTAACCTATCCATTTCCCTTTTTAAATTTTCTAACCTACATCCCCGGTTAAGGGATCTGACATTCCACACTCATCTGCATAACTCCAGTTTTGTTTCTCCCGATAACGACATTGTCCTGTGTAGTCCCCACCTGGAGATCCAAATGGAGGACTATTTTACCTTCACAATATTTTACCCAAGAGGACGCCATCATCAGTTGACCATACAGTAAAGCTGCATGGCTTCAGGAAAAATTATGTCTGTACTTTACCCTTGCTTTCAGCCGTTCGCAGTAACAGCACAGTGATGCTGTTTTGGTTCATGTTACACAGGCCAGTTCAGTCAATTATCCGGATTGATGCCCCTGCAACTACTGAAAAGGCTGCTGCCCCTCCCTCTTCAGGAACCACACGTTTGTCTGGCCTCACAACAGACACCCCTCTGTTGTGGCTTCTCCTATGGTTCGGCTATCTGTATCGCTGAGGCACACAAGCCTCCCCACCAATGGCGTGGTCCATGGTTCATGGGGGGAGGGTTTACAGGATAAGTTGAGTTGAATTTACAGCCCTTACATTTGTTTGTTTACAGGATAAAACACAGAAATCTAAAGGCTGTAAATTCAACTAATAAGTTAGGGATGGCAATTACAAATAACTTAAATTGTAATGATCGCATGGATAATGTGTGGAAAACAAACCAAAGACTGCGATTTATTGGTAGAACACTTAGAAAATGTAACAGATCTACTAAAGAGATTACTTATATAATGTTTTCCCTCTTCTGGAGTATTGCTGTCCAGTGTGGGATCCACAGCAGATAGGAGTCACGAAAAGTTCAAAGAATGGCAGCTCGTTTTGTACTGTTGCGAAATTGGGGAGAGACTGCCTCGGTTATGATACACGAGTTGGGGTGGAAATCATCAAAACAAAAGTGTTTTTCGTTGTGGCAGAATCTTCTCATGAAATTTCAGTTACCAGATTTCTCTTTTTTGGCACCCACCTACATAAAAAGGAATGATCATATGATAAAATAAGATAAATTTGAGCTCTCACGGAGAGATTAAAGTGTTTGTGTTTCCTGCGCACTGTCTGAGAGTGGAACAGTAGAGATATAGCTTGAAGGTAGTTCGATGAACCTTCTGCCAGGCACTTAATTGTGGATTGCAGAATAATCGTGTAGGTGTATACATAGATGCTTCATAAGCAGTCTAGGTGGTCTACATCCCGCATTTATAACTTTTTAAAATGTGTATCTGAAAGTGAGACTTCTATTTTTGAGATTTCGAAGATTTAAGAATGAATTGCAGAAGCATGTATTGGCAAGAGAACTGTACAGAGAATAATAAACAAAAGTGTCAGAGCTGCAGAAACGTCAGCAAAATTTGTTTTTACGCCACCTGTAAAGCATCGAAACCACAAGAAACCTGTAACACAAATGGATGGTTTTGACTAAGATGTTTTAAAGTGCTCTATGTATGAAATATATATGAGCAGGGAATACCCATCATCAAAGAAATTTCTTACAATTATGCCTGAGCTAATCGGCTTCAAAGATAGCACTTCATCAATGCAAAGAATTTTGAAAGACATTGGTTTCAAATGTTTTAAGAAGACAGTTTTTAATTGAAAGAAGTGACACAGAATCAGCACGAACCACAACCCTTACAAAGATGCACGATACAAGAGGGGGTGGTAGCTCTACAGTGTATTACATTGATGAAACATGAATGAATCAGAATCATTCGATGAATACCTGCAGGTAAACGAGTGATGGTACTGGTGGTTTTAAAGTTCCCACACGAAAAGATTCTCCGAGACTTATTTCTGCATGCTGGCTCTTCTTCTGATTTGGTTCCTGAGAGCAAACTTGTATTTAGGTGTAAGAAAATCAGTAGTGACTAGCATTCGAAAATGAACACTGTCGCTTTCAAGAAGTGGTTCACTGAACAATTCTTGCCATACCTTTATTCGAAGTCGATCATTGTAATTACCATGTCAGTTATCATTCAGTTGTTACAGAGAAAAGACCAAGTACGAATACCAGGAAAGGTGTTGTTCTCTGGCTGAACATAAAAATATACCGGGCAATATAAGCCAGATTCATGCTAAACTCCTTCAGCTTGTTAATTTATAAAAGTCACGCAACAGAATGTACAAATTTGGCTTTTTTGCATGTGAACATGCATTTACCCATATATCACTGTCATTTTAATCCAATAGAATTAATTTGCAGACAGGTTACAAGCTAAGTGGGGGGGGGGGGGGGGATTCAAGATAACACACGCTGAAATGCTTGTGCATGAAGCACCAGGCAGCAGCAGCCTTCAGCATGGGTACACTGTGGGCAGCTCACTGAAAAGTTTGAGAAATAAGACTTTGACAGGGAGGTGAAGATGCATAAAAGCCTTGAATCTACCCTCCTAAATTTACAATCAGATGGTTTGGACTTTGATACCAGGTGGTATTACGACGTAGACTTTGAAACAAAGTAAAGTAATAATCTTCCTTGGTTTCACAGACTCATGGTTTGAAATGTTTTTGTCAACTGCATACATAGTACATAAGAACTTCCTAGGTTTTATTGATTAGGAATACACAGCCTATGAAGTATTCACCCTATAATGTTCAACACATTGCCTAACGAGAAGTTAAGCTTTTCCCAGTGTGTTGTACGCTCTGATTACTCATAAGAATGCGGCCAAATAAATTCACCAAAAACTGCAATATTTCGGCAAGTAAACACCAGCCATTTTCAAGGCACAAATTGTAAAATGTCTTAAAGCGAAAGGGAGGGGTTGCCTGTTGAGATACTGGTGGTTTTCAACATTATCATCAGCATTCTTTTGAGTTATTCACAGAAGATGGTTAATTGTTTGCATGTTCAATGGATCATAAATGCGCTCTCCCACGGTAATGTTGAATGAATTAATTCAAACTCATAATGCCTCTTGACACTGGAAAATATAACAAACTGAAAATTTTTACAATAGTCTCTTGTACTAGTAGTCCTCGCTACCATTTCTTCTTTATTACACATATTGATTTACATTGAATGTCAGTGAAACACAGCCTTATACAGGCATTATACACATTTACAAAAATTGTATGGAGTAGAAGCAGTTGTCAAGTAAATATAATCCTTTCGATTTGCGTTGGAAGTTTATTTTCGTGTGTATATCCAAATCACAATAAACAGCAATTACTGCAACCATTTCTGATGATCCTGTCGTTAGACAATCGTCATTTTGAGAAAAATTACGCTTGACGTCTTCACAAAGTTGCATCAGCTGTTCTCTCCTACCAACGGCACACAGACAACTGCTATGGAGCAGTGGACACAACCACAAGAGTAAGACTTCTCTCATGTAGATGTCTGATTGAAATTGATTTTAAATTCCCACATAGATCCAAACATATAATATGATGTACTGATGGCAAATGGGCCTGACTGTTGACTGCAGCAACACAGTTCGGCAACACGGACCTTGTTTGCCCACTCTCTGTCACCACGCATACGCAGACCTCATCCCCTCCACAATTTCCTATCGCTCTGCTCTATGTGCGGAAGTGCCATCCTACGTGATGTGGGCTATAGACTAAACAATTTATACAGTCAAATGGTGGAGCTTTCATTTAAACAGTATTATATGACTGTGGCCTCAAGCTACAGAAAGAGTATCACCATATTTAATGTTTACCTACTGCAAATTTAGCTTTACTCCTGTGGTATCATTTGTTAATATGACACTCTCTTTTCTGTAGTTAAGATATGACTCCATCTACATAAAGGTAGTGCATATAATGGCGCAACATTGTAGTTTCCTTGGTCGTGTTTTACAATGTACACAACTGAAAGTATAGTATTAGCAAGATTACAAAAAATGCTCTCAGGATAATTTTTCCTGTTTAGTTCAACCAGAATTAAGTTTTGGAAATCATATATTGCTTTTTCCATAGAGAAACTTCAACAGTGGCCAAACTGAGCAGTGTTAAAAGATAATTGGATCAGTATTCAGCATTCATCATCAGTAAGGCTTAAGGAGGAGGCTATGGATGAGGATTTCACAAAGTACTGTTCCAGATGACTGTCATCTTGACATTAAGGTGACACCAAGTTATTCTACTGGTGTACTGTGCACAACAGATGAGGTTTCCTATTACAGTCCAGGAAATGCATAGTGTCTGAATAGCTAAAGTGCACGTCATATATCTTGGCGGCCGAGTTTAGGTTCGTTCTGCGCATCTGACGTCACAAAACACAGTCAGCCAATGAACAGAGAACGATGTTGCCAGATCTCGACAGCAGTGCAGAGCACGGACGAGTGGCTTCAGTTTTAGAAACGTTCAGTCATAAATAAAGTAATAGAACAAAAGCAATGTCTTGATAGCAGACTTTCTTTTACAGAAAGTTTGGAAAAAGCATTCTTTATACCAATTGCTTCATATTCTATTAATTAATTAAACCAAACAAGCAATAAGACTCCTAATTCAGGCGATAGCAAGGAAAGGTGTTTGTTTCAATCTCACGAACTGCTTTTTCGCAATAAAGAACAGCGGTAATTGTTTATTTCCTATTGTACTTCGACGAAGCGTGAGTAATTCAGTCATACCAACAGTGTTTATAAGTAGTTGCGTGTGGTGTTAGAGACCTTATGGAGTTAGACTGTTCGAGGCGCTGAGGTAGCGGAACGGTTAAGGTGTTGGACTGCCAAGCGAAAGGTTATGAGTTCAAACCTTATGCGGTACTTAATATTTTCTTTATTTAAAAACAATATTGGAGTGCCTTACTTCACGAATTTTATTCGTTTGAATGAAATTTCTAGTGCTTTGCCTCTTCATTAACTTTTTCGCTGCTGCAGACACGTGCTCCCCGCATTCCGCGCTGTGCGCAATCTTGTCATCACTGCAGTTCTCGCCTGTGCAGACACATGGTGTTCCCACTGCTTTGACACACACATCATTCGATTTCACAAAAACTATTTGGTCAAAAAATTTGATTTTTACACGTCTTCTTACCTGGTACCTTCCCTCCATAAATGGCTTAATTTTGTTTTGATGTGCAGCATTAAATGTAGTAAACCATTGCACGAAATTCTGAAGAGTTTGCGGAGGTAAAAGTCCATAGCGTATACTTTCCGTATGGTCGATTTTAGTTGCCACAATGTTGAGAATGAAATGTGGACAAGATACCTAAATTTCATATAATATTTACTGTATAACAATATCTCATTTAATTTAAGTACCACATAGGTGTCGTATGTAATATTGAGAAATATTCCGTCTTTCGCGACTGTAATAAAAGTTTTATATACACACGGCACGTTTGGCTTTATTTTAAAGCACTTCCATCGGTGAAAGGTATGGCACATACACAATGGTATTCATGTTCTATTTCTTGTTCTTGTTCCACAGTCGCAGTTTTACCAATGGTATTGAAATATATCCCTCTTCTGCAACTGTAATAAGCGATTTATTTAGACCAGACGCGTTTCTCTCTTTTGAAGCATCATAAGAGGACTGTATTTTGTGTCCTCCATTGCCAAGTCACCTTTCGTAGTTTTGTGCTGCGGTAGCACAATATTCAACGTTTGTGTTGGCTCATCAGTGTTTTAGCAAATAAATGCTGTTTGTGTGTGCCACACACAAAATTATATTTGACATAGCTCTGAGCACTTCACTGACAGACGGTATTTTCAAGTCCTAATGTTTTTGTAAGTCCACGGTTTTGTTTAATGTATTTTGTCTCCTTCCTTTTGATTGATTGAAGTGCTTTAAAATAAAGCCAAACGTGCCCAATGTAAGTAAAACTTTTGTTACAGTCGCGAAAGACGGAATATTTCTCAATATTACATACGACACTTATGTGGTACTTAAATTAAATGAAATATATAGGTATACTGTCCACATTTCATTCTCAACATTGTGGCAACTAAAATCGACCATACGGAAAGTATACTCTATGGACTTTTACCTCTGCAAACTCTTCAAAATTTCGTGCAAAGGTTTACTATATTTAATGCTGCATAATAACTGCGTTGAACATCGAAACAAAATTAAGTCATTTATGGGGGGAAGGTATCAGTCAAGAAGATAGGTAAAAATCTAATTTTTGAGCCAAATAGTTTTTGTGGAATCGAATGATAAAGAGTGTCAAAGCAGTCGGAACACAATGTGTCTGCACAGGCGAGCAGTGCAGTGACAAAATCGCCCACAGCGCGGAATGCAGGGAGCACGTCTTTGTAGCAGCGAAAGGGTTAATGCGGCCGTGGTGGCTTTACTTCATGAACTGCGCGCTCCCCCCTACACGTAAGCTTGCGAACTATGCTATACTATGGCGCTGCTTCTATTGGCGCGTGCGTCGTGTGCAACTGGCAACGCAGCAATCTCCAGCGTCTGGGCGGGCATGCGCGAGCCGCCAAGATAAAAGAATTGAACTATAGTACGCGGCTAATGGCTATAGAAGTAAAACTGAAAAATGTAAGCTTACCAATACATCTTAAGATAGTCTGTACTTGTTCTTCATTAGTACTGTAAAATATGTGGCACGTGAATGATTTTGCAGTACTGCAAGATTTTTCCCTGTGAAAGAAAGAGTGAAGTCATTTATTTTCCAGAAAAGATACATGTTCTAAATCTAGTGACAGGCTGGATTTTTTCAGTCACAGAAATGTAACTGCAGAACCATTTCACATGGCACGCTCGTCATATGTGAGATTTATTTTCTTCAATATCTAAGACTTGTGAGTGTCAATAAAGGACACACAGGGATTTTATTATTTACAATATTTATATTTTTTTCATAAGAAATGTACTAGATTGAAGCACATCTAATCTTCGAACCTCATCTCAGTGCATATCTGGATTAACATTAATATGAATATAGAATAACAAGTGCAAAGTAGTTTTAATGTTACTAATTTGTAAAGATTACTTTTTGATTAAAAGATATTCATGAATGTGATGCACGAGAAAAGGCAAGGTTATGGAAACAGAATAACAAAATAGTTTTTGTGAGTTTGTAGCTCAACAGTAGTGAGCTTACAGGCAGCAAGAGAGCTACAAGCATCACTAGGCCAGAGAAATGAACAAAAACTATTTTGTGATTCTGTTTCTCTAAAAACTCACCTTTTTCATGTACCAAATAACATGAAAAAGTTTTGGATAAAGGATGTTAAGGAATAGTTTTTGTTCCTTCCTCAAGGCTTTTGATGTTTGCAGCTTTCTTTCTGCCTGTAACTTGTCAGGACAGTACTGTCCACCTACAAACTCACTGCCCATTCTCATTCTACAGTGGCAGCACGTACAGTTGGTAAATGATACTTAACAAATACTAAAAATAACAAACAGTGCCCAATATGACTTCCTACTGTAGGCTCCTTTCAATTGTCTTGCCTGAAACTGTTACTTCTTTGCCGCAGCAGTCCTTCAAAGGAGGTATAAAGACTTTCTACTAAACATTCTAACAAATTTCTTTAGTAAAATGGCTCTATTCTGAAAATATTTCTGGCTCTTTCATGACGACCAAGTCTTTTATAACCACAATATTTTGTCTGAAATTGAAATTTAAAATCTCACTTGCATCACAACTTCACTAAAATGTAAAAGTCTCCTGGCAAATTGCCACTGAAAATGTTAAATCATTATGCTCATTTTACGGAGGATTTCGGTAAACTTCAGTAAGAATAAAACTCTGTCCTTCATATAAAAATAAATCCACATGCCAAGCAATATCTCACTCACACAGTTGGCATTAGAGAAAACAATAGAAATTCACTGCATTTTCTCAACTGGTATAACATTGTTCAGAAATGAGAGTTCCATATTGCTCACAAAAAATTTTCTCTACATCAGTGGCAGAGTGCGGACAGACATGGAGACTGTAGCAACTAACAGGTCCAACTCCTCTTCTACCAGCCCACAGGGGCAGGTTTCATTTGAGGGTGTAGCCAATGTGTGAAATGCCCCACTCTGACAGCTAGTGACCACAGCTCCAGCTAATAACTATATCCATTTTGATGATTGCCATTTCATTTGAGACTTTGTAGTCACCTAATAATCTGGTGCTGGTAGTGTATGTTTCTCCTGAGTGAAGCCCAGTAAAAAGGATCAATGTTGTTGTTGTTGTTGTTGTTGTTGTCTTCAGTCCAGAGACTGGTTTGATGCAGCTCTCCATGCTACTCCGTCCTGTGCAAGCTTCTTCATCTCCCAGTACCTACTGCAACCTACATCCTTCTGTATCTGTTTAGTGTATTCATCTCTTGGTCTTCTTCTACGATTTTTACCCTCTAAGCTGCCCTCCAATACTAAATTGGGGATCCCTTGATGCCTCAGAACAGGTCCTACCAACCGATCCCTTCTTCTAGTCAAGTTGTGCCACAAACTTCTCTTCTCCCCAATCCTATTCAATACCTCCTCATTAGTTATATGATCTACCCATCTAATCTTCAGCATTCTTCTGTAGCACCACATTTTGAAAGCTTTTATTCTCTTCTTGTCCAAACTAGTTATCGTCCACGTTTCACTTCCATATATGGCTACACTCCATACAAATACTTTCAGAAATGACTTCCTGACTCTTAAATCTACACTCGATGTTAACAAATTTCTCTTCTTCAGAAACGCTTTCCTTGCCATTGCCAGTCTACATTTTATATCCTCTCTACTTCGACCATCATCAGTTATTTTGCTCCCCAAATAACAAAACTCCTTTACTACTTTAAGCATCTCATTTCCTAATCTAATTCCCTCAGCATCACCCGACTTAATTCGACTACATCCCATTATCCTCGTTTTGGTTTTGTTGATGTTCATCTTATACCCTCCTTTCAAGACACTGTCCATTCCGTTCAACTGCTCTTCTAAGTCCTTTGCTGTCTCTGACAGAATTACAATGTCATCGGCGAACCTCAAAGTTTTTATTTCTTCTCCATGGATTTTAATACCTACTCCAAACTTTTCTTTTGTTTCCTTTATTGCTTGCTCAATATACAGATTGAATAACATCGGGGATAGGCTACAACCCTGTCTCAATTCCTTCCCAACCACTGCTTCCCTTTCATGTCCCTTGACTCTTATAACAGCCATCTGGTTTCTGTACAAATTGTAAATAGCCCTTCGCTCCCTGTATTTTACCCCTGCCACCTTCAGAATTTGAAAGAACTGTTCCAGTCAACATTGTCAAAAGCTTTCTCTAAGTCTACAAATGCTAGAAATGTAGGTTTGCCTTTCCTTAATCTTTCTTCTAAGATAAGTCGTAGGGTCAGTATTGCCTCACATGTTCCGATATTTCTACGGAATCCAAACTGATCTTCCCTGAGGTCGGCTTCTACTAGTTTTTCCATCCATCTGTAAAGAATTCGCATTTGTATCTTGCAGCCGTGACTTATTAAACTGATAGTATCGTAAATAAAGGAAAATCAATGTAATGAAATCATATTGCATGTAAAATAATAGGCTTCTGACCAGTTTGTACTATATACATTTCTTAACTGCCACATAAAAAACATAGGAAAGCACCCAATAACTCCAAAAACATTTACTTCACATTTTTGAAAATTTGTAAGAGTTATCTGTTTTCAAACCCTACAACTCAGAGATAGTAAGGTTTTATATAAACAAGCACTACTGCTTTAGAATGATTACTCAAAGATAGTGATGTCATTAGAAAGTTCTAGCGCAAACAGCACAAGGGAGCATCTGCTCCTGCAATCAAAACCTTTCAGGAATGCAGACCAGTTACAGGGCAGCTTACTAAATAGGTGAATAATGTAGTATGTAAGTCTATATCTTCTTCTTTACAATCACCAAACACTGAATTTATTATTGTTCAGTGTTAAATTTTGAGATTTAATATTGAACTATTGTTTTTCACACAGAAAGAGAATACCACAGAGCGGCAACACTGCAGCCTTAATGAAGCAAACTGAACAATCCTCTGTCATGTTTTTGGAAGTCAGGAAAAGAGTGTAGTACATGATAGCACGTAAGGACATCAAGAAATTACAACCGTTAATGCTTAGCAACTCTAGCCAGAAACAATATAACCTACAAGTATAGCAAACGAATGCTTTATATATTTTTTTCAACAGTGTCAGTAGCTTTCATATAAACGCTTTAACCTCAGACAACCAGTAAAACAGTACTCACTTGAAATAAGAAATATTCATACTTTTATTGTTTCTGTGTATGAAGTTACACACTGCACAAATGTTAGGCATGATTTCAAAAAGAAATTCAGCAACTACTTATTTTACAAGTTTGAATGTTTAGGTCTACTATCCTGCCTTCAGAACAACCAGAGCCTGACTTCTGGAAATATGGTGGTGAACAGTACAATGTGCCACCGCAGGGAGTGCTAAATAACATGCCACAACCATTGTGTGTATTCTGTCTCTTTGTTTTATCATTAAGCCACCAGACATTTTGAACCTGGACATCATACAGTCTTAAAATCAATATTAAGTAAGTGACAGAATACATACAATTCATATAAGACAAAAATACTGCATAAGATGCATTGGCTGGGAAATATTGTGAGACACCATCAGTAATAAAAGTATTACATGCCTCAGGATACAATGATCTCTCTCTAAGTACAACTTATAGTCCAAGATGTGGATCTCAGCCAGAATCACAAGGCATAGGATTGCCTTAAAATGCATGAACCATGGGGCTCTGGTGAAGTTACATTGAGAATAGTTGGGCAGTAGTAGATACGATGAAGCTTTCAAGTCAAAAAATGAGTCTTCAGTGTAAAATTATGACAGCAAGACAGTGACACTGGTTTGGCAAGAATGATAGTTTTTTTATACTATAAAAGTCACAAAAGCCAAACACGAACAATGTATCATGAAGGAAGCATCAAATATTCATGAAATGGTAAACAAAACTGATCAGCTGGTCAATATGTATAAAGATAAATCATGAAGTGGCTACAGCAAACGAAAAGCTTAAGACTTTTTCAATGTACAGTGTTAAAGAACAGCAACTCATGCATGCCCACCGACTTTGCTCAGTGGTCAATTTGGACATGCAAAGATACTGAGATGCAGTGCTAGGCTAGATGGCACGGATCATGGCGGATGGTGGGGATCTGAAGGGAGACTGCATGCGAGTTAGAGAGAGAGGGGGGAAAGAGGGGGGGGGGGGGAGAGAGAGAGAGAGAGGGGGGGGGAAAGAGGGGGGGGGGGAGAGAGAGAGAGAGAGAGAGAGAGAGAGAGAGAGAGAGATGGCTGGCGATGTCAATGAGACTACACTTTGAGAGGCCAGTATTGGGATCATGTGTTGTCTACAAGCCCATAATGGCAGCATAGCACAAGAAGAGACACATGGCCGCTGTCAACCAAAGCTTACATGAAGTCTGTTGATGCAGGGCTTGTGATCATACCAGTGGAGTTGCAGCTAAGTCATGATAGAAACTGCAACCTGGCTTTGATTAAACATCGCCTGTGGACCTATGTCAAGAATTCCCCAACTTTATAAATGAGTTCCTTGATTTTTGCCCAGCTGACCGTAACCTTCCTCAGTGCTTAAGAGTTACAGATCTACTTTAGGTTGTTAGGGGTGAGCAAGAAGATGTGTGCTCGCTCTGTTTTCCAATACTTGAGTTAGTTGATGAAATTTTGAAAGACAAGGATTTGACGCGGAGTCCCCCCATGAACCATGGACCTTGCCGTTGGTGGGGAGGCTTGTGTGCCTCAACGATACAGATAGCCGTACCGTAGGTGCAACCACAACGGAGGGGTATCTGTTGAGAGGCCAGACAAACGTGTAGTTCCTGAAGAGGGGCAGCAGCCTTTTCAGTAGTTGCAGGGGCAACAGTCTGGATGACTGACTGATCTGGCCTTGTAACACTAACCAAAATCGCCTTGCTGTTCTGGTACTGGGAACGGCAGAAAGCAAGGGGAAACAACAGCCATAATTTTTCCCGAGGGCATGCAGCTTCACTGTGTGATTAAATGATGATGGCGTCCTCTTGGGTGAAATATTCCAGAGGTAAAATAGTCCCACATTCGGATCTCCGGGCGGGTACTATTCAGGAGGACGTCGTTATCAGGAGAAAGAAAACTGGCGTTCTACGGATCGGAGCGTGGAATGTCAGATCCCTTAATCTGGCAGGTAGGTTAGAAAATTTAAAAAGGGAAATGGATAGGTTAAAGTTAGATATAGTGGGAATTAGTGAATTTCGGTGGCAGGAGGAACAAGACTTTTGGTCAGGTGATTACAGGGTTATAAATACAAAATCAAATAGGGGTAATGCAGGAGTAGGTTTAATAATGAACAAAAAAATAGGAGTGCGGGTAAGCTACTACAAACAGCATAGTGAACGCATAATTGTGGTCAAGATAGACATGAAGCCTACGCCTACTATAGTAGTACAAGTTTATATACCAACTAACTCTACAGATGATGACGAAATTGATGAAATGTATGATGAGATAAAATAAATTATTCAGGTAATGAAGGGAGACGAAAATTTAATTGTCATGGGTGACTGGAACTCGACAGTAGGAAAAGGAAGAGAAGGAAACGTAGTAGGTGAATATGGATTGGGGCTAAGAAATGAAAGAGGAAGCTGCCTGGTAGAATTTTGCACAGAGCATAACTTAATCATAGCTAACAATTGGTTCAAGAATCATGAAAGAAGGTCGTATACATGGAAGAACCCTGGAGATACTAGAAGGTTTCAGATAGATTATATAATGGTAAGACAGAGATTTAGGAACCAGGTTATAAATTGTAAGACATTTCCAGGGGCCAATGTGGACTCTGACCACAATCTATTGGTTATGAACTCTAGATTAAAACAGAAGAAACTGCAAAAAGGTGGGAATTTAAGGAGATGGGACGTGGATAAACTGAAAGAACCAGAGGTTGTACAGAGTTTCAGGAAGAGCATAAGGGAACAATTCACAGGAATGGGGGAAAGAAATACAGTAGAAGAAGAATGGGTAGCTTTGAGGGATGAAATAGTGAAGGCAGCAGAGGATCAAATAGGTAAATAGACGAGGGCTAGTAGAAAGCCTTGGATAACAGAAGAAATATTGAATTTAATTGATGGAAGGAGAAAATATAAAAATGCAGTAAATGAAGCAGGCAAAAAGGAATACAAACCTCTCAAAAATGATATCGACAGGAAGTGCAAAATGGCTAAGAAGGGATGGCTAGAGGACAAATGTAAGAATGTAGAGGCTTATCTCACTAGGGGTAAGATAGATACTGCCTACAGGAAAATTAAAGAGACCTTTGGAGAAAGGAGAACCACTTGCATGAATATCAAGAGCTTTGATGGAAACCCAGTTCTAAGCAAAGAAGGGAAAGCAAAAAGGTGGAAGGAGTATATAGAGGGTCCATACAAGGGCGATGTACTCGAGGACAATATTATGGAAATGGAAGAGGATGTAGATGAAGATGAAATGGGAGATGTGATACTGCGTGAAGAGTTTGACAGAGCACTGAAAGACCTAAGTCGAAACAAGGCCCCCAGAGTAGACAACATTCCATCAGAACTACTGACAGCCTTGGGAGAGCCAGTCCTGACAAAACTCTACCATCTGGTGAGGAAGATGTATGAGACAGGCAAAATTCCCTTAGACTTCAAGAAGAATATAATAATTACAATCCCAAAGAAAGCAGGTGTTGACAAATGTGAAAATTACCAAACTATTAGTTTAATAAGTCACAGCTGCAAAATACTAACGCGAATTCTTTACAGACGAATGGAAAAACTGATAGGTGCCGACCTCGGGGAAGATCAGTTTGGATTCCGTAGAAACGTTGGAACACGTGAGGCAATACTGACCCTACGACTTATCCTAGAAGAAAGATTAAGGAAAGGCAAACCTACGTTTCTAGCATTTGTAGACTTAGAGAAAGCTTTTGACAATGTTGATTGGAATACACTCTTTTAAATTCTGAAGGTGGCAGTGGTAAAATACAGGGAGCGAAAGGCTATTTACAATTTGTACAGAAACCAGATGGCTGTTATGAGTCGAGGGGTATGAAAGGGAAGCAGTGGTTGGGAAGGGAGTGAGACAGGGTTGTAGCCTATCCCCGATGTTATTCAATCTGTATATTGAGCAAGCAATAAAGGAAACAAAAGAAAAGTTTGGAGTAGGTATTAAAATCCATGGAGAAGAAATAAAAACTTTGAGGTTTGCCGATGACATTGTAATTCTGTCAGAGACAGCAAAGGACCTGGAAGAGCAGTTGAACGGAATGGACAATGTCTTGAAAGGAGGGTATAAGATGAACATCAACAAAAGCAAATTGAGGATAATGAAATGTAGTCGAATTAAGTCGGGAGATGCTGTGGGAATTAGATTAGGAAATGAGACACTTAAAGTAGTAAAGGAGTTTTGCTATTTGGGGAGCAAAATAACTGATGATGGTCGAAGTAGAGGAGATATAAAATGTAGACTGGCAATGGCAAGGAAAGCGTTTCTGAAGAAGAAAAATTTGTTAACATCGAGTATAGATTTAAATGTCAGAAAGTCGTTTCTGAAAGTATTTGTATGGAGTGTAGCCATGCATGGAAGTGAAACGTGGACGATAAATAGTTTAGACAAGAAGAGAATAGAAGCTTTCGAAATGTGGTGCTACAGAAGAATGCTGAACATTAGATGGGTAGATCACATAACTAATGAGGAGGTATTGAATAGAATTGCGGAGAAGAGGAGCTTGTGGCGCAACTTGACTAGAAGAAGGGATTGGTTGGTACGACATGTTCTGAGGCATCGAGGGATCACCACTGTAGTTTTGGAGGGCAGCGTGGAGGGTAAAAATCGTAGAGGGAGACCAAGAGATGAATACACTAAGCAGATTCAGAAGGATGTAGGCTGCAGTAGGTACTGGGAGATGAAGAAGCTTGCACAGGATAGAGTAGCATGGAGAGCTGCATCAAACCAGTCTCAGGACTGAAGACCACAAGAACAATTCTATGTTAAATGCAGTTGTGTACAGAGGGTCATTCCTTAAGGTAACCTTGTGTCAATCATGTGACATAATTTATGCTGTATCTAATTGTATTTCTCTGTCTGTTATAGTTTTATGTGTGATTTGGGCACCCCATTAAATTACACTGTACAGTGTGCTGTGGCATTGGCAGCTGCAAAAGGTTAGATTAAAACTGTGTCATTCACTGTATGTAAGCTGACAAAGTTGGGACATGCCATGTGTTAGTACTGTTGGGTAATTAACTGTATGAAAAGCTCAAATGCCTTTACTTGAGTTTGCTCTATATTATTAAGTTTGCTGTTCCTTGCTTAAACAGAATCCATAGCCTTGTGTTTAACTGTGATGCTATTTGTTTTCCCTTGGTAATTCACGGCCGTGTTCTTGAAGAATTGTGACTTTTGAATGTTTCTGGGCTCCCTTGATTTATTACGGCTATTCTCGTTGCAAGAAGTGTAAAAGCTTTATATTTAAATGTAATAGTCCCGTTTTTACTGGTCAGCCATGGGCAGCCTTGCTTAACGAAAATTTCTTTATTGGTATACTGATACTGCCATGTCTCTCAGTAAAATTTCATCTTGTATTGTGTAAGTTAGTTAGCTGTTCATTAATAATGGCCACTTGCTTGAATTATGTTGATTTTCCTTTTAAAGGTTAATTTAACTGTTTTTTAATGGTCAGTTATGGCCATCCTTGCTCAATAAAATTTGCAGATTCAACTGCCAGTCAGTCAAGGACAGTCTCTCAGTAATGTACACTTCATATCATTTGAGCTATTTAGCTGTTGGTCAGTAACAGCTGCTTGCTTACTATTATGTTATATTTCCTTTTAAATATTTAACTTTTTATACTGGTCAGTCACAACCATCCTTGCTTAATGAAAATTTGCAATTTTTATACTGATACTGTCAGTTAGTCACAGTTGTCCTCTCAGTAAAATTGCACCCTGTATTCTGCTGAAAGTGTTGAATTGTTTGTAATTTTGGGGTCATAGCCATTTTCTGAAGAAATTGCTGTTAATAACAGTTCCAGCCATTGTTCTCAATACTGTGAATGAAATGTTGGTGTTTTGCAACTAACTGAATTTGCTCAACTGTGTTTCAGTTGACCATGGCCATTTTGCCTTGTAATAACTACGTTAAATTTATTTTTAAACAACAGAAACCCCAGGTTGGAATATCAGCAGTGCAGGAAAAGACAGACTGCTACTTGCTATAAAGATGTTAAGCTGCTGACAGGCACAATTAATAGACACTTACACAAATGCTTTTGGCCACAGCCTTCATCAGAAAGATAAAAATAAACACATACTATTGTTTCACACAAGCAAGTACACCTCACACAAACATGGCCACTAACTCCAGCAGCTCGGACCAGAATACAACTGTCAACAATATGGAGGGGCAGGGAAAGAATAGCGTAGTGTGTGTGTGGAGGGGGGGGGGGGGGGGGGGGGCGCAGAAGTGCTGTCTGGCAGAGTGTGCAGGGACTAGACTGTCTACAGGCACAGCATCAGGAAGTTGTGGGGCAGTGAGTTGGGGAAACAGAGCAAAAATTTGAGAGAACTGGGGAAAGATAAATGGGAGCATTGGCAGAGGATGGAAAAAAAAAGAGGGTGGGAGACAAGAATGGGGAGGAGGAGCTTGGACAGATGGGGTGAAAACTGATGGGTGGAAGTTTTGGGGACAGTGTATTACTGTAGGTTGAGGCTGCAATACTTACAGGAAAGCTGGTAGTGGATGGGAGGATCCAGATGGCTCAGGCAGTGAAGTAGACATTAAAATCGAGTCTGTTAAGTCCAGCTACATGTTGTGCCACAGGGTGGTCAACCTTGCTCTTGGTCACAGTTTGGCAGTGGCCATACATCCTGGTGGACAGCTGGTTGGTGGTTAAACTAATATTAAAAGCTGTGTAATGATTGCAGCAAAGCTTGTATATGACAGGGCTGTTTTCACAGATGGCCTGGCCACTGATGGAGTAGGATAAACTTGTGACAGAACTAGAATAGGAAGTGCTGGGTGGATGGTTGGACAGGTCTTGCACCTGTGTCTTCCACAAAGATATGATTCTTGTGTCAAGAGGTTGGGATTGGGAGAGGCATAGGGATGGAAGGAATGGACTAAGATGATGTGGAGATGGTGTGGGTGACAGAACACCACTTTAGGAGGGGTGGGAAAGACCTAAAGCAGGATGTCCCTCATTTCAGGGCATCAGGATAGGTAATCAAAGCCCTGGCGAATGATGTGGTTTAGTTGTTCCAGTCCGGGCTGGTACTGGGTGACATAGGGGGCACTGCTTTGTGACTGGTGCTTGGGGATGTTGGGATGGTTGGGGGTGTGAGGAGATATTACACAGGGGATCTGTTTGCAGACTAGGTCTGGGGGATAGTGCCTGTCTGTGAAGGCTTTGGTGAGACCCTCAGCATACAAAGCAAGGGAATTCTCTTCACAGCAGAATATGCTGTCCTCAGGTTGCCAGGCTATATGGGAGGAATTTTTTGGCGTAAAAAGGATGACAACTGCGGAAATGAAGGCAATGTTGGTGGGTTGATGAGTTTAATGTGGACTGAGGTGCAGATGGAGCAATCAGAGAGGTAGTAGGTCAAGATCTATGAACATGGCACACTGGTTCGAGGAGGTCCAAGTGAAGTGGGCGGGGCAGAAGGTGTTGCGGTTGTGAAGAATTGAAGACATGGTGTCTTGGTCCAGAGACATATCAAGCAGATATCATCAATGAACATGAACCAGACTAGGGGTTTGGCATTTTAGGAGGCTAAGAATGTCTCCTCTAGGTGGCCGATAAACAGGTTGGCATGAAAGGGTGCCGTGTGGGTGCCAATGGCTGAGCCATGGATTTGTTTGTATACCTTCCCTTCAAAGAAGAAGCACTTGTGGGGTTAGGATAAAGTTAGTAAGATAAATGAGGAATCAGGTAGTGGGTTTAGACTCTGTCAGTAAGACTACGAGCAAGAGGGATGTTGATGTATAGGGAGGTGACATCAACAGTGACACGTAGGGATCTATGGGTACAAGGCCGGGGATGGTGGAGAGACGGTAAAGGAAGTGGTTGGTATCTTTGACTTGGGAGACTATGATTCGGGGCAATTGGTTGGAGGTGTTCATCAATGAGGGCTTAAATTCTTTCAGAGGGGCACAATAACCAGACATAATGGGCCATCCATGATTCTTGGGTTTGTGAATTTTGGGGAGCATGCAGAGGTGGGTGTGCGAGGCATCATAGAGATGAGAAGGAAAATAGATTAAAGGGAGAAGTTTAAGCATGTATTGAAGATTGTGTTAGGGTTCTGGGGTGGAATCACTGGCAGATTTTATACTGGAGGAATCAGATAATAACTAACGGAGGCCTCGCACACCTTACTAACTTTATCCTAACCCACAACTACTTCTCCTTTTTAGTGAAAATTTACAAACATATCCATGGCTCAGTCATGGGCATCCACATGGCACCCTCTCATGCCAACCTGTTTGTGAGCCACCTAGATGAGACCTTCCTAGCCTCTCAGAACACCAGACCCCTAGTATGGTACATGTCCATTTATGATATCTCCATGATATGTACTCAGGGCCATGACACCCTGTCTTCCTCCCTTCACAACCTCAACACCTTCTCTCCCATCCAGTGACCCACGTTCCTAGATCTTGACCAACTCCTCTCGGATGGCTCCATCAGCACCTCAGTCCACATTAAACACATCACCCATCAACATTACATGTGTTTTTGCAGCTGTCATCCCTTTTACACCACAAAATCCCTCCCATAATGCCCGGCCACCTGGGGATGGCATATTCTGCTCTGCCTTGTATGCTGAAAGTCTCATGAAGGTCTTCATAGACAGGCACTATTCCCCAGATGTAGTCCACAAACAGATCCCCTGTGTCATATCCACTCACACCCCCAATCATCCCACCATCCCCAAGCACCAGCCACAAAGCAGTGCCCCCTACATCACCCAGTACCACCATGGAATGGAGAAACTGAACAACATCCTTTGACAGGGCTTTCATTAACTATCGTCATGCTGCGAAATGAGGGATATCCTACCCTAGACCTTTTCCACCCATCCTCATGTAGTGTTCTATCCCCCCACCCCCACCCCCTAATCTCCACAAGATCCTAGTCCATCCATATGCCTCTCACCATCTCAACCCCTTGACACAAGGATCATGTCTCTGCGGAAGACCCAGGTGCAAAGCCTGTCCAACCATCCACCCAGCACTTCCTCTTCTAGTCATGCCCCATCAGTGACCAGGCCATCTGTGAAAGCAGCCATATCATATAAAAGCTTTGACATAATCATTACACAGTTTTTTATATTGGTTTGAGTACCAACCAGCCGTCCATCAGGATATACGGCCACTGCCAAACTGTGGTCAAGAGCAAGGTAGACCACTCTGTAGCACAACATGCAGCTGAACTTAATATGCTCGACTTTAATGTCTGCTCCACTACCTGAGCCACAGGGATCCTCCTATCCACTACCAGCTTTTCTGAACTGCACAGATTAGAATTATCCTTACAATGCATTCTCTGCTCCAGTAAGTATCACAGCCTCAACCTATGGTAACATACTGTTCCCTAAACTTCCACCCAACAATTTCCTTCCCATCTGACCAATACCCTCCTCCACTCTCATCTCCCACCCTTTTTTTTTTCCACTCTCTGCCAATGCTCCCACTCATCTTTCCCCACTTCTCTCAATCTTCGCTCCATTTTTCCCACCTCTCTGCCCCACAACTTCCTGACGCTGTGATGCTGTATCTGTAAACAGTCTAGTCCCAGGACACTCTCCCAGACAGCACTTCTCTCCCCCCCCCCCCCCCCCCCCCACCCCAGTGGTCATGTTTGCGTGAGATATACTTGCTTGTATGAATGAATGGTGTGTGTTTCTCTTTCTTTTCTTATGAAGGCTGTTGCTGAAAGCTTATGTGTAAGTATCTTTTAATTGTGCTTGGCTGCAACTTAACATTTCATTTTTACAGTTTACAGTAAGTAGCCAACTATCTCTTCCTACTTTGTTAAATTTATCTTGTTCATTTTGCTGTTAGTCAGCCATGGCCATGTGCGGTAAGGAAAATTTTTAAAAAATAATTTAACTGAGACTGCTCTCTGGAATTAGTAACTTAAAACCTTTTTAAGAAAAGAATGATTGTTCTAAATTTGCTTGAGACAAGAAATTTAATGCAAGTACAGATTTAATTGAAACTATTGTATTTCCTAACAAAAGAGCTTTAATTATAACTGTTTACTGGATTTAACAGCTTTTTTAAGGAAGGAAGTGTTTTTAATGCTGTGTCTTTTTTGTGATTTGAGAAAAGCTCAGTGATTGACACTTAGGAACCACAAAGTACAAGGAAAGCAGCTCCACGGTTAAGTGCCACTCATCCTCTCCCCTTATTGGCTGTGTTTCCGCAATGTTAGTAGAAACTAAGCGCTATCATGATTATTACAAAGATCCATTGTTAGAAACTAAAAGTAAATATGTAGCCACAATGTTAAGAAACTCTACTAAAACTAGTTCAGATGGCAGGGAGAGTTATAAATAGCTCTAGGGATTGTAAGGACAAATCAATTAGCGATGTTACCATAAACTATAAAGAGAGTATCATCAGATCCAATATCAGATCACAAATATTTTTAATGAGTACTTTTCTTCTGTTGGAAAATCCATCAATGGGCGCTTCAACAATCTTCATCATAGATATAAGGGCATTCCAGTCAAACAAAGTGTATAGTTGGCTCCAACTAACAGCAAGGAAATAAAATACATAGTAAGGTCACTAAAAATACAAAATCAGCAGGCTATGAGGGACTGTTTATCACCACATTAAAACAGAGCATCCACAACATGTCTAATGCCATGGCCAGGGCAGTAAACAATGTAATTGCACAAGTTGTTTCCCAGACAGTCTAAAGAGAGCACAAGTAACCCCAAATTCCAAGAAAGGTGAAAAATCTAACATTGAAAACTACCGCCCTTTCTCAATCTTATTTGCATTTTCTAAGATGGTTGAGAAAATATTTATACTAGATTAATGACATTCCTGAGTCAACACAATGTAATATATGAAAATCAGAATGCCTTTATGAAAAACAAATCAACTTCTGTAGCTGCAGCACAATTAATAGACAAAATAATAACTGGGGTAGAATATAAAGAATATGCTACAGGTGTGTTCCTTGATCTAGAAAAAGCTTTTGATTGTGTCAATATCACCGTATTACTTCACAAGCTGTGGACTCTAGGCATTAGAGGAACTGGCTACAAGTCAATAAAATCAAATATGAGCAACAAGAAACAATTTGTGCTGCTTAAAACAAAATGTGGCACTTTCAAATCCAAAATTACTCATATCAAATAGGGAAGGTTCTCTCTTGGAATCTCTCCTTCTCTACGTTAATGATATATAGTACTGTTCTTCTAGCTCTAAAACAATACTGTATACAGACAATACATCAACAGTATGCAAACACAAAGCCTACAACAGTCTGTAGGTGTTCTGCAACAGTGTAACCAATGGAATAGTCAGGTATTTCAATGAAAGCCTTCTAAATGTAAGTAATTCAAAGACTGCAACAATGGAACTGAACACCAGGAAACAAACACAAATAGGTGTGAAATTATCTATAGGAAATGGCATTGTAAAAAGGGAAAGAGTGGACAAAATTCATGGAAATAACATTATTCAAAAGGAAAAAAAGACAAAATTCTTGGGAATCACAATCCAGGACAACCTCAAATGCAAAGGATGTCCTTCCCACTATCCTTGCCACTCCTCCCACAGTGGTATTCCACCCTCCACCGAATCTACACAATATACTCGTCCATCTTTATACAACCCCTGCTCCCAATCCCTTACCTCATGGCTCAGACCCCTGCAATAGACCTAGATGCAGGACCTGTGCCATACATCCTCCTACCACCACCTGCTCCAGTCAGGTCACAAACATCACCTATCCCATCAAATGCAGGGCTACCTGTGAACCCAGTCATGTGGTCTACAAGCTAAGCTGCAGCTACTGTGCTGCATTCTATGTAGCCATGACAACCAACAAGCTGTCTGTCCGCACGAATGGCCATCAACAAATTGTGGCCAAGAAACAAATGGACTGACTCCCCGGTTGCAGAACATGCTGCCAAACATGATATCCTTCATTTCAATGACTGCTTCACAGCCTGTGCCATATGGATCCTTCCCACCAACACAAGCTTTTCTGAATTGTGCAGGTGGGAACTTTCCCTGATTTACATCCTACATTCCCATAACCCTCTTGGACTCAACCTTCATTAGTCACTGTCCTCAGCTGTCCAGCCCCTTCTCTGTTCCCATTCCAGCACTTCACAGCTGTCATTCCACCACAACCACCCAGTCTTTTTATTTCTCTCCTTTTCAGCTACTTCCTCCCCGCCTCTCCCCTGCCCTCTGTATAACCTGTAGCACTTCACTGTCTGCCACCCCCCACCATACTATCCCTCCCCATTCCAGCCTCCTCCTTACTCCCACCTAGTCGCCACTCCCATCATGCTCTAGTGCTACTGTTCACAGTGTGGTTTCAATTGCCTGAGACTGCAATTGTGTGTGTAAGTTGTGTTTGCATATGAGTGTGTGTGTGTGTGTGTGTGTGTGTGTGTGTGTGCGCGCGCATATGTGTGTCTATTGTTGATGAAGGCCATTGCCGAAAGCGTTAATTGTGAAAGTCTTTTTGTTGTGCCTATCTGCGACTCTGCAACTCCACTATGTGGTAAGTAGCAACTTTTCTTCTCATAATATAGTTCCAGATTTGCTAGAGGAAAGATCTCCCAAAATCTGTATCAAAGGGATCAAAGAAATAAAACATAGCGAGTGATTGAACAAAACATAAAAGAAAATGTCTCCAATCTGTTACCATAGAAAGAGTTCAAATTGGCAGATGAATGGAGCAGTGAAAATGACATATTAGGCTCAGCAGTAACTTAATGAATCAGTATGGACACATGTCCCATCATTTCAATTTCACTTTCATTTTGGGCATAATTACATATTACACTCCAGACTGTTCTCTGATACACTCATATGTTTTCCTGTTTCTCCTGGCAACTCCAAATATGCACATCTCTATCAGTTTCTGAGTGATTTCTGCATTTAAAGTCCATGCCACAAAACCAAAAATTAAAAATGACTGACACCTTTATTTCTAGGTACACTGAAAGCATAGTTCTAAAACCCCTATTTAGTTCACAAAAACCACCACAAGCCATTTTAGTACCCTCTTTATTTCTTTTTCTCTTCATTCAGTTGTTGTTTTCCACTGTCTGAAATTCGAAAACGTGACAGCTAGTCTTATGACTTAATTGTTACTTTGTACAATTTCATTTTATTATGCTGGCTCTACATTATTTTGGTCTTATTATAATTAATTTTCAAGCCTGCTTTTAAACTGGTCTGCCATGCATGGCTACAACTTCTCTACCCTAGAGGCACACAATAAAATATCATCAACAGATAAAAGTGGTTCAGACATGTCCCATTAACATACTATATCCCTTCATCATTTCCCCAGTTTTATGATCTGAAAATTTCCTTAGAACTGCTGATAAGAGTTTTGGTGGAATCTTTTTGCTGTAATCTGCATATTTTGCTGACTCAATATTTACTTGCTGACCTAACACACAACTTACACGTCCATCTGAGTGCTGGACACATTGATAACCAAAATAAAAGAATTGAAAGAAACTACAGTTTTGTCAATTACATGATAAATTTTGCCACTTTAAAATGTAGTGGTGTAAGAGACATTAAAATATAAAGCATAAAAGAGCAATTTGTAAAGCATGAAAGAGAAATTTGTCAATGTGTACATTTTAAAAACACACTTGAGGATTATTCTAGAATGGGTCACACAAGTGAATTGTAAGCAATGTCCTTTGTAAACTGATTGTATTTCCCCAGTACTCTACCGGTAAACCAAAGTCTGACATTGCTTTCACCATGACCGACCTATGTGGTTATTCTATTTCATATCCTTACAAAGTGTGACATTCCAGAATTTTTGTGAGTTGACCGATTTCAGCTGTGACTCACTCTGTGGTATTAAAGTCACTGGAAAAAACTTCTTCATCTTCTTCTTCTTCTTAACTGTAGATACAGCATAAGAGAACATAATATATTTATTCCAAGTTCCATTATTCTGTTGTTGTTGTTGTTGTTGTTGTGGTCTTCAGTCCTGAGACTGGTTTGATGTAGCTCTCCATGCTACTCGATCCTGTGCAAGCTTCTTCATCTCCCAGTACCTACTGCAAACTACATCCTTCTGAATCTGCTTACTGTATTCATCTCTTGGTCTCCCTCTACGATTTTTACCCTCCATGCTGCCCTCCAATGCTAAATTTGTATTGTATGTAAAATAAATGACAACTTTTTTCACTCTCAAACATTACATTATTCAGATTCACACTGCAAAAACACTATCACCATTCTAATACTCTAATTCATAATATAATTTTATAAGCATCACATGGCCAGTCAAAGCTATCAGTTATACTTAACCAACAAAATTTTATGGCTCAGAATACTTTGTTTTTATTTTAGCTACAACTATTCTATGAAAACCAACTCATGGCTATGAAATAAAAAGTGTAGTAACCAATTTTTCATAACAGTGCCTAGTGGAGCTACATCTCCATTCAGATACTTACCCAGAAATGTAAGCAAAATAATTGGGAAAATGAATTGTTAGGCCACATGATGAAATTTCCATATATGATGGATTTTGAAGCACCTGGAAAGAACAAAATCATTTTAGATACAGCATGGTGAATTAATAAGTATCCATTACGTACAACTTTTGAATGTTGCATGCTTTTCTTATGGTGAGAGACTATATCCAACAAATGTGTATCACATAAGAAATTATTTCACTACACAATGGAAATACCTGCTATTCATTTGCATAATTGTAAGGCTTAATGATGGTGGCAAAATATTCTGAAAGTAAAATGGTCCTACATTTGGATCACCAGGAGCAGACTACTCACAATGATGTCAACAGGAGAAACAAAATTCGTGTTCTATGTGTCGGAGCATGTAATGGTAGATCCCTTAATTGAGTAGGTAGGACAGTAAATTTTAAAAAGGGAAGTCCAAAGTCTGAAGTTAAATATAGCAGAAATCAATGAAGTGATGTAGCAACAAGATCAGAACTTTTGGAAGTGACTACAGAGTATAAATACAATAGCAAATATGGATACTGCATGATTAGTTCTTCTTGTTGTTTTGGTTTTCAGTCCAGAGACTGGTTTGATGCAGCTCTCCATGCTACTCTATCCTGTGCAAGCTTCATCATCTCCCAGTACCTACTGCAACCTACATCCTTCTGAATCTGTTTAGTGTATTCATCTCTTGGTCTCCCTCTATGATTTTTACCCTCCACGCTGCCTTCCAGTACTAAATTGGTGATCCCTTGATGCCTCAGAATATGCCCTACCAACCGATCCCTTCTTCTAGTCAAGTTGTGCCACGAACTCCTCTTCTCCTCAATTCTATTCGATACCTCCTCATTAGTTATGTGATCTACCCATCTAATCTCCAGCATTCTTCTGTAACACCACATTTCGAAAGCTTCTATTCTCTTCTTGAATAAATTATTTATCATCCACGTTTCACTTCCATGCATGGCTACACTCCATACAAATACTTTCAGAAACGACTTCCTGACATTTAAATCTATACTCGATGTTAACAAATTTTTCTTCTTCAGAAATGCTTTCCTTGCCATTGCCAGTCTACATTTTATATCCTCTCTACTTCGACCATCATCAGTTATTTTGCTCCCCAAATAGCAAAACTCCTTTATTACTTTAAGTGTCACATTTCCTAACCTAATTCCCTCAGCATCACCCGACTTAATTCGACTACATTCCATTATCCTCGTTGTGCTTTTGTTGATGTTCATCTTATACCCTCCTTTCAAGACACTGTCCATTTCGTTCAACTGCTCTTCCAAGTCCTTTGCTGTCTCTGACAGAATTACAATGTCATCGGCGAACCTCAAGGTTTCTATTTCTTCTCCATGGATTTTAATACCTACTCCAAACTTTTCTTTAGTGCTTGCTCAATATACAGATTGAATAACATCGGGGATAGGCTACAACCCTGTCTCACTCCCTTCCCAACCACTGCTTCCCTTTCATACCCCTCGACTCTTATAACTGCCATCTGGTTCCTGTACAAATTGTAAATAGCTTTTCGCTCCCTGTATATTACCCCTGCCACCTTCAGAATTTGAAAGAGAGTATTCCAGTCAACATTGTCAAAAGCTTTCTCTAAGTCTACAAATGCTAGAAACGTAGGTTTGCCTTTCCTTAATCTTTCTTCTAAGATAAGTCGTAGGGTCAGTATTGCCTCACGTGTTCCAACATTTCTACGGAATCCAAACTGATCTTCCCCGAGGTCGGCACCTATCAGTTTTTCCATTCGTCTGTAAAGAATTCATGTTAGTATTTTACAGCTGTGACTTATTAAACTGATAGTTTGGTAATTTTCACATCTGTCAACGCTATGCTTTCTTTGGGATTGTAATTATTATATTCTTCTTGAAGTCTCAGGGTATTTTGCCTGTCTCATACATCTTGCTCACCAGATGGTAGAGTTTTGTCAGGACTTGCTCTCCCAAGGCTGTTAGTAGTTCTGATGGAATGTTGTCTACTCCGGGAGCCTTGTTTCAACTCAGGTCTTTCAGTGCTTTGTCAAACTCTTCACGCAGTATCACATCTCCCATTTCATCTTCATCTACATCCTCTTCCATTTCCATAATATTGACCTCAGAACTGGGTTTCCATCAAAGCTCTTGATATTCATGCAAGTGGTTCTCCTTTCTCCAAAGGTCTCTTTAATTTTCCTGTAGGCAGTATCTATCTTACCCTCGTGAGATAAGCCTCTACATTCTTACATTTGTCCTCTAGCCATCCCTGCTTAGCCATTCTGCACTTCCTGTCGATATCATTTTTGAGACGTTTGTATTCCTTTTTGGCTGCTGCACTTACTGCATTTTTGTATTTTCTCCTTTCATCAATTAAATTCAGTATTTCTTCTGTTACCCAAGGCTTTCTACTAGCCCTCGTCTTTTTACCTATTTGATCCTCTGCTGCGCTGCCTTCACTATTTTATCCCTCAAAGCTAACCATTATTCCCCTGTATTTCTTTCCCCCATTCCTGTGAATTGTTCCCTTATGCTCTCCCTGAAACTCTGTACAACCTCTGGTTCTTTCAGTTTATCCAGGTCCCATCTCCTTAAATTCCCAACTTTTTGCAGTTTCTTCAGTTTTAATCTACAGTTCATAACCAATAGATTGTGGTCAGAGTCCACATTGGCCCCTGGAAATGTCTTACAATTTAATACCCGGTTCCTAAATCTCTGTCTTACCATTATATAATCTATCTGATACTAGAAGGTATCTCCAGGGTTTTTCCATGTATACAACCTTCTTTCATGATTCTTAAGTCAAGTGTTAGCTATGATTAAGTTATGCTCTGCGCACAATTCTACCAGATGGCTTCCTCTTTCATTTCTTAGCCCCAATCCTTATTTACCTAGTATGTTTCCTTCTCTCCCTTTTCCTACTCTTGAATTCCAGTCACCCATGACAATTAAATTTTCGTCACCCTTCACTACCTGAATAATTTCTTTTATCTCATCATACATTTCATCAATTTCTTCGTCATCTGCAGAGCTAGTTGGCATATAAACTTGTACTACTGTAGTAGGCGTGGGCTTCGTGTCTATCTTGGCCACAATAATGTGTTCACTATGCTATTTGTAGTAGCTTACCCGTACTCCTATTTTTTTATTCATTATTAAACCTACTCCTGCATTACACCTATTTGATTTTGTTTTTATAACCCTGTATTCACCTGACCAAAAGTCTTGTTCCTCCTGCCACCGAACGTCACTAAATCCCACTAATCTAACTTTAACTTATCCATTTCCCTTTTTAAATTTTCTAACCTACCTGCCTGATTAAGGGATCTGACATTCCATGCTCCGATCCGTACAACGCCAGTTTTCTTTCTCCTGATAACAATGTCCTCTTGAGTAGTCCCCGCCCAGAGATCCAAATGGGGGACTATTTTATCTCCGGAATATTTTACCCAAGAGGACACCATCATCATTTAATCATACAGTAAAGCTGCACGCCCTCGGGAAAAATTACGGTTGTAGTTTCCCCTTGCTTTCAGCCGTTCGCAGTACCATAACAGCAAGGCGATTTTGGTTAGTGTTACAAGGCCAGATCAGTCAATCATCCAGACTGTTGCCCCTGCAACTACTGAAAAGGCTGCTGCCCCTCTTCAGGAACCACACGTTTGTCTGACCTCTCAACAGATACCCCTCCGTTGTGGTTGCACCTATGGTACGGCTATCTATATCGTTGAGGCACACAGGCCTCCCCACCAACGGCAAGGTCCATGGTTCATGGGCAGGGGGGGGGGGGGGGGATCTTTCATCTAGGGAACCAACTAGTGTCTCACCTCTGGATTGCTCTGTCTTCCTTTAATCGAACCTGGTGGGATCAGAAACACTCGAGCAGTACTCAAGAATGGGTCACACTAGTGTTACATATGTGGCATTTTTTATAGATCAATCACCCTTTCCCAAAATTCTCCAATAAACTGAAGTCAACCATTTGCTTTCACTACTACTGCTCTTACATGCTTGTTCCATTTGCTTCACAACATTACTCTTAGATAGTCAATCAGCACACTACCAATGCTGTACTGAATGTAACAGAATTGTTTTTCCTATTCATCTGCATTATCTTGTATTTTTCTATATTTAGATCAAGCTGCCATTCATCACACAAACTACGATTATTGTCTAAGTTATTTTGTAATCTCCTACAATCACTCGGCGAAGAAACCTTATCATACCCTAAGTACTGTTGGTTAAGAGCTGCAGATTTCTGCTGTCCCTCAGATAGTGTATGTATAAAGAGAATAAGAGTAGTCCTATCACATTTCCCTGTGGTACTTCTGATGATACCCTTGTCTCCAATGAACACTTGAATCCGTATGCTCAGGCCTTTGTTAATGGTCTGCAGTGTGGAGCCGTGTCATTACATTCTGAAAAACTACGAATATGGAATCTACCTGTTGCCCTTCATTCGCAATTGCAGGATATCATGCAAAAAAACTGGCTAGCTGAGTTTCATCTGAGTGATGATTTTCAAGGATATTATCGTATTCAAAGGAAAAATATGTTCAAAAATTCTGTGGCAAACCAATGTTAATGCAACTGGTCTATTTTTTCACCTTTCTTAAATACAAGAGTCACCTGCCCTTTTCTCCAGTCAGCCGCGCAGTTCCTCGGGCATGGGTGTGTGTGTTGTTGTTAGCATAACTTAGTTTAAGTAGTAAGTCTAGACACCGATGACTCAGCAGTTTGGTCCCTTAGGAATTCACACACAGCTGAGCAGTTTCTCCCGTCACTTGGGACTTTGTGTTAGGTGGGAGATTCGTGATAAATGCTAGCTAAGTAAAGGACCAAAGCCGTAGTGTACTCTCCATGAAATCTAACTGAGATTTCATCTGGGCCTGGTGAATTATTTGTTTTCAACTCTTTCAGCTGCTTCTCTACACCAGGGATAGCTATTAGTATGTCCTCCAAACAGAAGTCTGCACAATGGTCTAAAGACGGTATTTTTATACGATCCTCCTAAATGAATGATTTTTTAAACACAAAATTTAAAACTCCAGCATTCTTTTCGCTGTCTTCTGCTGCCACACCAGACTGGTCAATGGGCAACTGGATAGAAGCCTTTCATCCACTTTGCAATTTTACGTAGGATCAGAATTTTTTCTGCAAGTTCTATTGCTAGCATCTGACGATGGAAATTGTTGTATGCTTTGTGCCTCCCTCTTTTTCCAGATACACGAATTTCAACAAACTTTTCCCTGTCATCATTAGTTCATACTTGATAGAACCAAGACTGCAATAGTCTCGGCTTCCACGGTATTTCCAACTTTTGTTACAAAACCATTGTAGGTCTTTTCCATCCTTAATCCATTTACTTGGCATGTACTTCTTCAGAGCGTGATTTACAGACAGTTTAAATTTTGCCTGTATTTCCACTATATCCATCATAATGGAGTGAAATAATGCCTGTTCATTGTCAAATGGTGTGCTAACAATTGCTTATCTGTTTTTTTTTTTTTTTTTTTTTTTTTTCCTAACAAAAATACTCTCCTAGTATTATTGATGGACTTACTAACTTTAGTAACCATCATTGCTATGATGACCTCATGATCATTAACCCCTGTCTCTACAGGGTGAAAAGTATTTAAGCCGACAAACTCTGGGAGGTTGTAGGAGACATCAAAACAAATATTTTTCCCTAGTGTAATTTTTTCCTATGAGGAGTATTTAAACCGGCAGAGGAACATTTCTCTGGTGGCAAATTAATTAAACCAACAAACACTTTTCCATTTTTTATGACCAAGAGACAACACATTAACACAACCCAATTTCAATTACAGTAATTTTCAAAAATGCCTCCATTGACACGTAAACAAAGGTTACACCCTTGGATCATGTTCTGTCTGACGCGGGCAAAAACCCCAGGAGTATCCTGAATATTTCCTGCTGCTGCTACTATCCGGGCAACCAGATCATCATCTGATGCAATAGAAGTTGCTTAAACAAGGTTGTGCATCTATCCCTACACAAAAAAGTCCAGAGGGGACATATCTGGGGATCGAGCAGGCCATGGTACAGGACCACCTCTGCCAATCCACGTTTCTGGGGACCATCAGTCCAGGAATCGACGCACACGACGACTGAAAGGTGCCGACGCCCTGGCATGTTAGAACCACATGCATTGTCTTGTAGGGAGTGGGACGTCTTCCAGAAATTCTGGCAATGCTCTGCAAGGAAATTGTAATAGTGCCTGCCATTTAACGGCCTAGGTAGCAGATACAGCCCAATTAAATAGTCCCCAACAACACTGACCCACATGTTAACGAAGAACCGCACTTGATGAGTGCTAGTAACTATGGCATATGGGTTACCGTCACCTCAACCATGCGAATTGTGCATGTTGAAGACTCCATCACACCCGAACATTGCTTCATTGGTGAACAACACAGAGGATGGAAATATAGGATGCATTTCACACTGTTCCAGGTACCATTGCGAAAACTGTGCTCTGGGTGGATAATCAACTGGTTCCAGGTTGTGGACACGCTGTAAGTGAAATGGACGTAACAACTGCTCTCGAAGGACTGTTCTTACATTCGTCTGATTTGTCCCCATGTTATGTACAATTGCACGAGTGCCGATTGAAGGATCCTGCTCCATATGCTACAAGACAGCTTCCTCAAATTGCAGCATTCTTACCGTACGACGGCGTCCCTGTCCAGGTAATCTGCTAAATGACCCGGTCTCACGCAGACGTTGGTACACAGCAGCAAAGGTCGTATGATGCGAGATACGGCGCTTAGGATATTGTTGTTGATAAACCCGCTGTGCAGCTCGTCAGTTGTGGTACGCTACGTAGTATACACCAACCATATCAGTGTACTCACTCGAGGTGTATTGCTCCATTAGTAAACAGAGACAATGCACTACTACACTGGTGGACACCGGTTGCCTACAACTGAAGAGCATAATACACCCTCTAACAACTGAAGATCATAATACAGCCTCGAACAACTGAAGATCATAGTACGGCCTCTAACAACTGAAGATCATACACTCCTGGAAACGGAAAAAAGAACACATTGACACCGGTGTGTCAGACCCACCATACTTGCTCCGGACACTGCGAGAGGGCTGTACAAGCAATGATCACACGCACGGCACAGCGGACACACCAGGAACCGCGGTGTTGGCTATCGAATGGCGCTAGCTGCGCAGCATTTGTGCACCGCCGCCGTCAGTGTCAGCCAGTTTGCCGTGGCATACGGAGCTCCATCGCAGTCTTTAACACTGGTAGCATGCCGCGACAGCGTGGACGTGAACCGTATGTGCAGTAGACGGACTTTGAGCGAGGGCGTATAGTGGGCATGCGGGAGGCCGGGTGGACTTACCGCCGAATTGCTCAACACGTGGGGTGTGAGGTCTCCACAGTACATCGATGTTGTCACCAGTGGTCGGCGGAAGGTGCACGTGCCCGTCGACCTGGGACCGGACCGCAGCGACGCACGGATGCACGCCAAGACCGTAGGATCCTACGCAGTGCCGTAGGGGACCACACCGCCACTTCCCAGCAAATTAGGGACACTGTTGCTCCTGGGGTATTGGCGAGGACCATTCGCAACCGTCTCCATGAAGCTGGACTACGGTCCCGCACACCGTTAGGCCGTCTTCCGCTCACGCCCCAACATCGTGCAGCCCGCCTCCAGTGGTGTCGCGACAGGCGTGAATGGAGGGACGAATGGAGATGTGTCGTCTTCAGCGATGAGAGTCGCTTCTGCCTTGGTGCCAATGATGGTCGTATGCGTGTTTGGCGCCGTGCAGGTGAGCGCCACAATCATGACTGCATACGACCGAGGCACACAGGGCCAACACCCGGCATCATGGTGTGGGGAGCGATCTCCTACACTGGCCGTACACCACTGGTGATCGCCGAGGGGACACTGAATAGTGCACGGTACATCCAAACCGTCATCAAACCCGTCGTTCTACCATTCCTAGACCGGCAAGGGAACTTGCTGTTGCAACAGGACAATGCACGTCCGCATGTATCCTGTGCCACCCAACGTGCTCTAGAAGGTGTAAGTCAACTACCCTGGCCAGCAAGATCTCCGGATCTGTCCCCCATTGAGCATGTTTGGTTGAACTCTGTCTCAAGAGTGTGCTGCTGCCACTGTTTTTCTCCTATGCACACCTCCAAACCTCACTGATCTTCACTCTTTTGGTTACCAGGTATCTTAGACCATACTTCATCAAGATCCCTACTAAGCACAGCAAGGTTAAATGTCCCTGTTTCTTCTCAATCACAGATATTTGTTATCTGTCTCCATATTTGTGTATGTGGATGGTGTAAGGGCCATGTCCAGTTCTGAAGTGCACCGTTCCCTTAATTTGGTCATTACCCCTGAAATCACTTGCACTCAGTTGAATGTGCCTCTACTTAACCAGTAGCATGCTGCTTTGTATCATACTTAAATGTGTTAAAGTAGATCCCCAGTATAGCTTTGACAGGTGTTGAACTGAAGGCTCCAGTTAGTCTGATGAGTACGCTCCTCTGCACTCATCTAACAATGGATTAGCAGTTTACGAATCACAGCTGATGTACCCATACACTGCCCATTAAACCTACTATGGTATTGAAGGCAGAGTTGTGGTATGCCCTAACAGCATGCAACATTGTATTGTATGGTATTGTCTTGCAGAAACTTGTGCATAATTTTAATTACTTTTCATGCTGATAGTGTAATATGTGTCATAAAATTTCTCCTTTCATTGAATTGGACTCCTCAACATGTGCAGACCTTGCTGTGTAATATAGAAGTGTTATTAAATCCAATCAGAGGGATTCCAGACTGAAATAGCTGGCCTTTGAGTAGTAAGTACACAGTTTTGGGTGTTGCTATGGCTAGCTTGAGAAGAGCACTTATGGAGCCTTATATATTTTTTTCCAGTGTGCCAGTTTTGTTTCAGACTGAACTGCTTCATACTCTCCTTTAGCTCTTCTGTGCAGTTGTAATCTTGTTCCTCTTTCTTCCTGTCCTGTTGAACATTGGTACATTCTCTGTGTGGCCTTAAGCCTCAATTTTAAGTGCTACAGCTCTGTGCTCCATGGTGTTTTAGCTGGTATAGCCACTTATTTCTTGGTAATGTAGATTTCTTGAGCCTTTTGAAAATGCTTTGTAAGCAGCTGTGCATACAAATCAATATGCAGAACTATCAGTCTCACAGAGGCAGCTACATCAGCACAAAGGCCCTCCTAGTCTGCTTTATGAAGTTTGATCCTTATCAACTGCAGTAAGTTTGACTCCCTATTGTTATCATTGGTGCACTGTAGTTTATGTTCAGCCACACTGTGATTACTCAAAGTACTGAAGCACCTCCCACTTTGTAGCTCTGATTGCTGCTGCTGCTGCCACCACTCTGTTATATCTATAGTGGTGTCCACTCCAACTCTCCCTTCATATATAGGAAGCAGTTCCTGGACATTCAGAACTATTAGCTTTCATTATATTGGTCAAAGACATAAGTGGCGCTGGCTTTAGCTGCAATAATAATAATCTTACATCAACATTTGGAAAAAATCTCACTTAGCTTGTTTAGGAACAAATGAAGAGACTTGGATTAAGGTATATTTTTTGGATGTGGTTAGGCTGTATGACAAGGGCTTGAGTTCAATGACTTAATAGAGTAGCAACGATTATATAGAGTGAAAAGCTTTGTTGAATTAAGACTGCTTTACAGCAAAGAAGTGTTTTTCAATACTCCATCATTAATATGACAAGCAGATATCTCGACATTGCTATGTGATGGTTTTAGGTATGAAGTTATACTGTGCTTTTATTACAAAGTCAATATTAGCAATCTTTTGTGCCACTGAGGCAGTTGTTTGGTCTCTGTGTATGGATTCAGCAGACAAAGTGTGTCATGACTTCTTCTTAACTATTTTAGAACCTTACTGAGAAAATAACAATGCATTTGTGACCAAGAGGGCTGTATTACAGTGCTTTCCTATGATATTGTCATAGTTCACTTGTTATAGACAAAGGTATTAACTCTTTTACTGTAATGTGATACTTA
The DNA here is from genome assembly GCF_021461395.2 of Schistocerca americana. Taxonomy (NCBI): domain Eukaryota; kingdom Metazoa; phylum Arthropoda; class Insecta; order Orthoptera; family Acrididae; genus Schistocerca; species Schistocerca americana. The sequence goes on along the minus strand of NC_060120.1, from coordinate 359,042,138 downwards.
TAGTGCTAAAAATGCATAGTTTATTGAGTGATATCATACATCAGAAAATAAAAAGATATCCCATCAGCCATGAATTGAGGACGACTGCTGAGTTGCTGTACATCTCTTACTGACCCCAAATGGTTGTGAATCAATTTAAAGCACAAGGTGTAGTACTTTTGAGGCTTTACAGGCTCGCAAAATTTGAAAGAATTCAAAAGAAAGATGTTCCTCTGTGATTAACTGTTCGCTCAATTACCTTGAAACTCTACCTTACTAGTTGCAAAATACTTAGTGTCTCTATTAAGACAATTTGTGGAGAAATCCAAAACTGTGTAGACTTTATTGGTACACTTAATTACCATAGTTAGGATGGTTTTGTATTTGTCAGTCAGTTTCAATGTGTTATCAGTAGTCACTAAGTTACCCCTTACTCTCTTTAACCAAATTTTTGATAAAGAGCTTACATTTTTGTTCAAGCTTGCACTGCTTGTACTTAATGCTTTATTCAATACTAAGTTTCATGGATGTTTTGTTTATGGAAGACTTAAAAAAAGAAAGAAGAAAAAGGCAGAGGAATTTGCAAGTTTGAAAACCACAGTAGTCTGAAGGTATATTTACGATACTTTTGTAGTGTGGCCTTATGACAAAATTACATTAACTCTAATTTTGACCCATCTAAATTCAATCCATGACAACATTCATAGTTGCCACCCATTTTTGGCACTTTTAAGACATGGACTTACATCTACAAAAAAAAAAATACCTGCAGCCATAATTCTCATGCTTTGATTATCTTTAAATCTCTAGAGCACATAAAATGTACGAGCAAGACATACCTATTTGTATAAAGTCTATGTATCCACATCACAGCCATTACAAAGTCTCAGGTGTGCTGAGAACCAAATATAAAAAGTGTAAAAAAACTATGTTTTAAAAATTAGCAGTAAGATTTGTGAGCATTTCAGGAGGTAAATGAAGAGAGAGAGAATTAAATGAATAGAAAAGGAGAAAGAACAGAAATGGCGATAATAGCTCATGATTAGAACAGGTATATGTATATAGGAGCACTCTCTAGATGAGCCAATGGAATCATTCATTATTGAGCATGTTGAATGTTAGGGGAAGGGTGGGAACAGTGAGACACAAAAATTGAAATCCAAATTACACTTTTAAAAAACTCTTTATTGGTTTAATGTCTTACGGTAACCATGTTACTGTGCTTAAGTATGTTCAAAGTGGTAGAATAATATTTTAATGTATTGTCTTTCCTTTTAAAAAATATTAATAATGAAAGTGTCTCACTGTACCCATGAATTTTTAATGGTGTGTACAGTGAGACAGTGCCTCAAATTCTAACGAACATCATAAGAAGCAAAGTTGATCTCAAATGAAACAGCAGATTGTTGTCTTTTTGTCTTGCTATGTGTTGTAATAGGGTTAGACAATAACATTTTTATGCATTTTGTGTCAATGAATGAAATATCTGGAACTACAGGCATCACAAATTTGTTCTCTAGTTTCCTAAGAAAGGTAACTTAGCATTTGGATGACTTTCCTACAATTGAGAAAATTTTTCCAACACAATATATTTTCTTTTTTTTCTCAAACTCTACTAAAACAAAGTCACCCACTTTGGGTGAGCACTGTTAGTTTTCAGAGTTAACCATTTCCAGTTCTGGAATCAGTTGTCTGATCAAAGGTCTCATCATCTGAAGAATCTTGCAAAATTAATCCACTTTCGTCAGCATCAGTTTCATCAAATAGGAATAAAGCTCGCTTTGCTTTAGGTCACTAATATCTTTCTGTTTCCTTTTCATTTGTAGTTCATTCCTTTCTGGTGTATTGGTCGCAATCATTGTTCTTCTTTTAGGCCATCGTCAACTGCAACTTCTCCTTGGTTTTGCCTTTGGGAAACCTCATATGTCTTCTGGAGAGAGATAATACACTGGTGCAGATTTTCCATGTGATTGTGAAGAACTGGATGCTATAGACTGTGCTTCTTCACTTTCATCATGTGATGGGTATCCCACATCAGTTACAGGTTTAATGTCTTTTTCAGGTGATACGTGTCTTTCCACGCTTTCATTTACAGGTCTATCAGTAACAGAGGATGGAAGAAAATCATCCTCATTGAACACATGGCAATCTAAAGCAACTATTCCTGTCTTTTTAAATCTGGCAATGATATTGACAGACGTCATTCCTTGGGGATATGCTATCCCCACACAGAGAGCAACATTATAAACTGAATATGTTTCACCTGGATGAGACATCATTTGCAGCAGCATCATAAATTGTGTGGAAAGGTTTCATGACACTGACATCAAAAGGCTGCAGTTTATTGGTGCAATGAGGTGGAATTGTCAGAATCGTTATCCTATTCTCTTTGCACAGATCTATTGCCTCTATTGAGAGGTGGCTCTCATGATTATCCATCAGTAACAAAGTAACTTTTGAGCTGGCAGAGAACTTGATGAAGTGATGAACGACCTTCACAAAACATTCTGAGTTCATCCAGCCTCCTTTAACGGCAAGACCTACTGTGCCAGCAGGTGCTCCTAACATCATATGATCTTTAAAATTCACATGTAGAAATATCATGACAGGGGGTAGGCTGTTACTGAGAGCATTTATAATACAACATATCGTGACCAGTATTCCACATTCTGCACTGGTTGCCTTGTTAAGTTATTTCATAGCCTTTAAGGCCAAAATCTTCTGTGACTTCTACACCATTGTTGTTCCAGATTCATCAAGATTGAAAATACATGATCCATCAGCAAAATTTGGATGACATTTGCTTCTTCCAGTTTATCAAAGAATTTTGACACATTAAATTTATTAAAGCCTGTAGCTCTAGATAAGCTGCATCCTTCCGGGGTTCGAAGAGACAGCTGAGGGAATCTCTGTCGAAAACCTTTCATCCAGTTGATAGATGCTTTCTAACTTTCAGTCCAGGTTTTGGGTAAAACAATTTTATTTTTAATACCTAATTCATAAGCTGAGGTATGGCAGTCATTCATAGTAAGTCCATAAAACATTTTAGAACACACAACTAGATATTCACACAAACTAAGCTCCAATTCTTGTGGAAAAATGTGGTTCATTGAATAGTTGGGACACTTGCTTGAAGTGTTATCCTCACGATATTTCTTAACGTATTGACTAACTGTTTGAAAGGATAAGCCTTTCAGCTTAGATGCACTTCTGATGCTCATTTTTCTTTCGATCACCAGTGTGACAGCTTCCGTCATTGAAGATTCTGAAAACCTTCCTATTTCCTTATCAGTCTCCTTTCTTGTGGGCATTTCATAACCTAAAAGAAAAGTTTGCACACTAAAATCTACTGAAATCACTGTTTTATACAGCAAGCACGCATTGTCAGACACTATGAACAAGCACTGGGAACAGTCGGACATTTCTCACTGTACCCTCATTATTCATGTCTCACTGTTCCCAATTGCAAACTTTTTTCAAAATGGCTCCAAACACATTCAGCTTAAAGCAACATTTCAGTAAAGGGGATTTATGTCTCTTGGAAAAACCATAGTTTTGAGTGACTAATGAAATGATTTGAAAATACCAATGGTCTACTCAGAAACCAGCTACGTAAATTTGGTAAAAAGATACTTTTCTTACCTCTGAGCACAAATATACCAACAATGAAATCACAACAAGAATGTCAAGTATGAAACATGGAAATCCATAGGCTAAATAATAATGGTTACCACATTCACAGTAGGTAATGACAACTGAAACCAAAATTCTAGAGATAAAACTAATGTCTCACTGTTCCCGCTGTCTCACTGTTCCCACTCTTCTCCTACTCATAACAGCGCAAAGTAAAAGAATTTACCTGTCTTTATCTCTCTCTAATAATTTTCTACAAGAATTAATTTATCAATAACACAATATGCTACAACAATAAAATCATTACTTACAATTCCAGAAGCTTCATCAAGAACTCTAATGCCAATTTCTAGTATTTCAATAACCACAAGTTTCTTTTTACAGTCTCTTTCTTTCAAGATGCGAGCAATTGCTGGCATTATCTGCTTTACATCGCCTTTGCTCCCTGTTTCAATAGCACCCACGTACATTACAGGGATCCCAGGGCTGTCAAAGCAACAAATCATAAGAATAAATGCATTAGAAATTGTTATAGATAAAAGCAACATTTACAAAAGTAACCCAAGCATGGAAGATCAACATGATAATTACATATTACCCAAATAATGATGTAGCAGCAGATGAATTAAGGCTGACATCAGCACAGAATATCTGAAGAAAATATCATGGGCTTTTATTTAAGACTCTTGTAGTTTTACTACGTATTTCAGCAATCCTCTGTGCACACATGCTTTTGAATTTGATTCATATGAGTGATACTCTTCTCAAAAGAGAGTGTGTTTAATGACTTTCAAAGATGAAACATACAATTTACGTGTATGTTTCCATTTTTTCTTTTAACAAATAGTGCTATTTATGAACTTTATGACACAATCAAACAACTAAGACATTTATGACCTAAAGTCATACAAATAATTAATTGATCACAGTCAGATAAGCTCACTGCACTCTTTAGCTGTGGTATTTAGCATCATGTTGTAGAAAACCCTGCCACCGTGTATCTGCTGCAGTATCAGCTACTACACATTCTGAATTCTCAACTATAAGACTCTGCATTACCATGACATACTGTGTTAACCATCTGCTAAAATCCAGAATCATCATTGTTAGCAAGATGAAAGTAACTGAACCCAGTGCTGAGAAGTTGCAAAGGTATTGAGAAACACGGAATTGTGAGAAGGAGAGGATGTAGGGGGTTCAGGGAATTACTTCACGGTCTAAATTCTGCTCTTTCTGTCATTTTCTAGAATTGTGTGCCAAGACAGGTTACAGAGCTGAAAGGACCCGTAATTTCTCAGAGAAGAGAACCAACTTTTGCAACTGAATGAGATGTCTAAGGATGTATTCATAAAAAATGGCTCACAAGTACCTAACAAATTGATAGCAGTATGCTAAGACAACATCCCCTACGCCATAATGTTGTCTCCACCACCCTATATTTTTTCAACAATGCTGCAGGGTGTTTAGTTTGTGGAGTATCTTCCAGGACATGCCAAAGTCCATATATTATTCTGAGAATTTGTTGACCTATAGTATGAATTATTATTTCACATCCTGCTATTAATCAACTGTCTCGCAACTTGCCAAGAAGACAGAGGGACAATGTATGATTACTGTGGTTAGCTGTTGCTCACTTACTGTGTGCCCATACATCACGGCAACATATTCCTGAAATTTGATGTCTGCAGCTACCTAAGCAGAAGGGTGTCAGAACTGACTGGGCAACAACTGTGGAATTAACCTTCAATAACACAGTTTATTTCCACAAAACACGACCACAGTTTGCTTTGATGGGCACTGAATACACACAGTATGTAATAACTACAAGTAAGACTGAATGAAGGCACATCATTAACATTCTCACACTCAAATTAGTAACTCACAAGTTCCAAGTTAACATTCACAATGATCACACCCACAAGTAAATAGCACACTATTTCTAAGTCTGAAGTAATTTCACTAGATCCAAATTCTAAATTCAAAACACCAAAGAAAAATGTCAGAAGTCTCAAAGTGGGCACACAAAACCATATAGGATAGCCCAACTGCTGCAAACTTTAAGTTCACAAACTGTACAATGTGCACTATTTGCTAGTTATTAAGATAATTTGCGATGTAAAGCTTCCAGATTCAATAACTATGTCAAAAACATATAAATCTATAAATGTAAAGAGGTATTAACAGAACTAATTATTAATCTTACCAGATTCTGTTACCAGTGTAGCTTTTGTATGACTTCTTCTTCAGAGCTACAGCATACACATACACTAACATTCAACTAAGCAGCTACATTGTTCTGGCTAACTACATTATGCCAGTACTGCAGCTTTACTGGGCACAGGGTTTCTCAGACCAGTCGAGCTGCAGTGACAGCACAATGTAGTCAGCTGGGACAGTGAAGTTATACAGTTGTAGGTGCGTATATCAGTGGATAGATAACACATCTACTCACCAAGTAGTGGCAGGGGAACACACACACACACACACACACACACACACACACACACACACACACACACAAAATGATTAACTTTTACAATTTTTTAGTGCCAGTGGCTCCTTCTTCTGGCAGAAGAGTTGAAGGGAAAGGGGTACAGTTCAGAAAAGTCATCCAGAACCGAAGGGATGAGAAGGAAAGACTCTTTCAGTTCAGAAAAGGTACCCAGAATCCTGCGTCAGGGGAAACTTACCGGAAGGGGTGGGAAGGTAAGACTCTTTCCTTCTCATCCAGTCCAGCACGTCTCCCCTGACCCAGGATTCTGGGTACATTTCCTGAACTGTACCCCATTTCCAAAACTTCTCCAGTCCTTTTCCATCACCCCTCTTCCTTCCCCTTCAACTCCTCTGCCAGAAGAAGAAGCCAGTGGCTCCGAAAGCTTGTGAAAGTTAAAAAATTTTGTGCGGGTGTTCTCCTGCCACTGCTTGGTGAGGAGACTGTTTTTTCTATCCATTTACATTATATTGACAATAATTGATTATTTTCATAGTTGCATGTGTCTGCAATCTACAGCTCTGATGGAGAACTAACCAAAAGCTAGAAATGCTGTCATTCTTCTTTATGTGCCTGTTGACTATTCAGCATCTCATCTGCTCAGCAAGATGTTACCTTTACTCCTTAAATTATTTTTATTCCACCAAAGGCTATTTATTACCATATTTAATGACTAATCTCTACACCATTCTATAGCAAGTGAGGTGCATTATCCATTGACAACTTTCTGGTCCCAGTATCAAGGTTTGTTCATTAAATATTGATTGTCTAATCTATTAACTAATTATGTATTTCAAAAACAAGACTAGGTGAATAGCTCCTAAATTTGTCATCATATAAATTAATCCTTTACACCATAAACTGCTACTTGGAATTTCCTTTCCAATACTGTATTTGGGTATATCATAACTGAACTGGGACAGGTACTGAACATTCATATAAATTCTGGATAAAAGTCCTCAATCTTTCAGCTCCCGCATCCATGCCGGCTGTTCAAAGCATCCTCCTACAGGCCAACCACAAATTAGAACAGCATGCCACCCTCCACCTCAAAAAATTATCCAATGTCCTGGTTTCCCACCTCCGGAAAGGCAACTCACTCACCCTTCACAAGCTTTCCAGCAAACCTCAACCTCCTCTCATTGCACACAAACCCAGTCTCTCCCATCTACTCAATCTCCCACTTCCAGCTCCACTCCCTCCAAAACATCAAAATTCCAATCAACGCAATCTGGAACCACAACACCCCAATTCAGTAGTTAACCTTTCCTCCAAACCTCTCTCCCAATCCGAAACCTCTGTCCTATCCAAAGGCCTCACCTTCAGCCCCACTCCCAGATTCAACCAAACAGCCCTCGTCAAAGATTTACTGTCCTACACTCGTACTCTCTGCTGGAAATATCACTTTGCCACAAAGAAAAATGATCCTAATCCTACTCCTAATGATCCAACTCCCCAAGACACTATCCAAATTGAACCCTGCCTGGAACAGTTCCGTCCTCCGTCACAGCGGGACCCACCTCCTTTTCCTCAAAATCACTCTCTCCAAACTTTCCAGGAATTTCTGACTTCCAGCCTTGCTTCTCAATCCTTCTTAAAAAACCTTAATCCTACTCCCAACATCACCACTGCTGAAGCCCAAGCTATCCGTGATCTGAAGGCTGACCGATCCATCGTCATTCTTCCGGCGGACAAGGATTCCACAACCGTGGTACTTGATCGTCGGGAGTATGTGGCTGAGGGACTGCGTCAGCTTTCAGACAACACCACATACAAAGTTTGCCAAGGTAATCCCATTCCTGATGTCCAGGCGGAGCTTCAAGGAATCCTCAGAATCTTAGGCCCCCTACAAAACCTTTCACCTGACTCCATCAACCTCCTGGCCCCACCGACACCCTGCACCCCTACCTTCTACCTTCTTCCTAAAATTCACAAACCCAATCATCCCGGCCGCCCCATTGTAGCTGGTTACCAAGCCCCCACAGAACGTATCTCTGCCTACGTAGACAACACCTTCAACCCATTACATGCAGTCTCCCATCCTTCATCAAAGACACCAACCACTTTCTCGAACGCCTGGAATCCTTACCCAATCTATTACCCCCAGAAACCATCCTTGTAACCATTGATGTCACTTCCTTATACACAAATATTCCGCACGTCCAGGGCCTCGCTGCGATGGAGCACTTCCTTTCACGCCAATCACCTGCCACCCTACCTAAAACCTCTTTCCTCATTACCTTAGCCAGCTTCATCCTGACCCACAACTTCTTCACTTTTGAAGGCCAGACATACCAACAATTAAAGGGAACAGCCATGGATACCAGGATGGCCCCCTCGTACGCCAACCTATTCATGGGTCGCTTAGAGGAAGCCTTCTTGGTTGCCCAGGCCTGCCAACCCAAAGTTTGGTACAGATTTATTGATGACACCTTCATGATCTGGACTCACAGTGAAGAAGAACTCCAGAATTTCCTCTCCAACCTCAACTCCTTTGGTTCCATCAGATTCACCTGGTCCTACTCCAAATCCCATGCCACTTTCCTTGACGTTGACCTCCATCTGTCCAATGGCCAGCTTCACACGTCCGTCCACATCAAACCCACCAACAAGCAACAGTACCTCCATTATGACAGCTGCCACCCATTCCACATCAAACGGTCCCTTCCCTACAGCCTAGGTCTTTATGGCAAACGAATCTGCTCCAGTCCGGAATCCCTGAACCATTACACCAACAACCTGAAAACAGCTTTCACATCCCGCAACTACCCTCCCGACCTGGTACTGAAGCAAATAACCAGAGCCACTTCCTCATCCCCTCAAACCCAGAACCTCCCACAGAAGAACCACAGAGTGCCCCACTTGTGACAGGATACTTTCCGGGACTGGATCAGACTCTGAATGTGGCTCTCCAGCAGGGATACGACTTCCTCAAATCCTGCCCTGAAATGAGATCCATCCTTCATGAAATCCTCCCCACTCCACCAAGAGTGTCTTTCCGCCATCCACCTAACCTTCGTAACCTCTTAGTTCATCCCTATGAAATCCCCAAACGACTTTCCTTACCATCTGGCTCCTACCCTTGTAACTGCCCCCGGTGTAAAACCTGTCCCATGCACCCTCCCACCACCACCTACTCCAGTCCTGTAACCCGGAAGGTGTACACGATCAAAGGCAGAGCCACGTGTGAAAGCACCCACGTGATTTACCAACTGACCTGCCTACACTGTGAAGCTTTCTATGTGGGAATGACCAGCAACAAACTGTCCATTCGCATGAATGGACACAAGCAGACAGTGTTTGTTGGTAGTGAGGATCACCCTGTGGCTAAACATGCCTTGGTGCACGGCCAGCACATCTTGGCACAGTGTTACACCGTCCGGGTTATCTGGATACTTCCCACTAACACCAACCTGTCAGAACTCCGGAGATGGGAACTTGCCCTTCAGTATATCCTCTCTTCTCGTTATCCGCCAGGCCTCAACCTCCGCTAATTTCAAGTTGCCGCTGCTCATACCTCACCTGTCTTTCAACAACATCTTTGCCCCTTTACTTCCGCCTCGACTGACATCTCTGCCCAAACTCTTTGCCTTTACAAATGTCTGCTTGTGTCTGTGTATGTGCGGATGGATGTGTGTGTGTGCGTGTGTGTGTGTGTGTGTGTGTGTGTGTGTGTGTGCGCGCGAGTGTATACCTGTCCTTTTTTCCCCCTAAGGTAAGTCTTTCCGCTCCCGAGATTGGAATGACTCCTTACCCTCTCCCTTGAAACCCACATCCTTTCGTCTTTCCCTCTCCTTCCCTCTTTCCTGATGAGGCAACAGTTTGCTGCGAAAGCTTGAATTTTGTGTGTATGTATGTGTTTGTTTGTTTTTCTATCGACCTGCCAGCACTTTCGTATGGTAAGTCACATCATCTTTGTTTTTAAATATATTTTTCCCGTGTGGAATGTTTCCCTATTATATATATATACGGATTGGCTGGTCTTCTGGCACCGCTCTGGCTCCTAAATGGACACAAACATTGACAGCTAGCTTACAAATGGTTAAGTCCACTGTACTGTGCTTGACATGACACATCACGAAAGTGGGTGACTACAGTATCTGTAGCACACCCAGTGATTTTGGAAAGAACATTTCAGTGGTGATGGAGACTGGTGACTGCTGAAATACTCTCTACTTTTTCATACAGTTGATGGTGGACAGCTCTGATAAAAGTTAAAAATTGTATCATACAATATACAGCTATACTTTTTTATTTTTATTAAAGACTAACAATTTCAGTCAGGAAAAGATATTCAACTGTGTACTCCACAATTGCAATACCCTATGAAACTCTTCAAATATTCCATTCTTAGTACTGGTGCCAACGTGCAACAGTAACATCACTTAAACCATGAAACTAGCTTTACAAACTAGTGACGTAACTGTTACACATGATCAGTAGTAATAAGAATGGAATATTTTAATCTTTAAAAATCATTTATTTCTGGAACAGTCATATATAATTTCAACAAGATACTAGGGTCATCCACTAAGTTATGTTCTGTTTCTATTTCTATCTGCGGCAGCGGTACAACCGCAGTTCCAAGCATGCGCAGCAGTTACTCTGACTCAAGGAGAAGACATGTACGCCATTTTCAGATCGCTGCTGCTGATGTGTACTTTGTAGTGCTTCTTTATAATGTCAGCCATAATTGAAAGTGCCGCTGCATGTGAAATCAGATCTGCGATTCATTTTCTAAATGCAAAAAAAAAAAAAAAAATTAAACCATGCTGTGTTCGGCCATGATTTACCCATTCCTTCCAACGTCATTGAATAGTCACATCGCAATTTGCTGATTACTCCAACTGGTTTCTTTGAGCCCACCCACATGCCCTAACCGCATGCCCTCTCTCAAATACTGACATCTGCTTATGTTGTTCATCCACGTGTCTGCGAGGCGTAGTTACTCTACAACTGAGTACACAGAATGAAACAATTTCACACATGCTTCTTCCCACTTTTACTTTAGTCCCTAGAAATACACTATTCCACATTGGTGCCGGGTCAGCATGGTTATGTACGGATTGGGCATTGTCCTTGCTGTCTGCCCCCCAGACAGAATACGTGTACCCCAACTATCTGCTGCATGAAGGGTTCTTTGTGTGGAAACAAGCGACACTTTTTACAAATATCTGCAAAGCATGCAATTGACACAAAGACTTGGGTACCAGCCCGGTATTCACCAAGTGGGATGTTGGAAACCACCTAAAAATCATATTCATGCTGCCCAGCACACCAACACTTGTTGTTTGATCTGGAGCTGATGCATCTCTCTGTCCCAGAAGTGGTACTTTAATATGTATGGCTATCAGGGTGAGTCCCACAGAGGTAAATTCTTAGACATAAAACCTAGCCGCTGACCAGCTGCCACAAAGATTTTGTCCAGCTCATTCACATATGTGATCAACGAATCTCTGCCTATCAGGATTCTGAATCTGGTCATTTGCATGATCTGGCAACACTGTGTGATGCAGAAGTGTCTGGTTGAAGTGTTATCTTCCGCTTGAGCTGTTACAATGTTGTATTTTCCCATGGTCGAGCTGCAAACATCATGGTTTAAGTTCACTCAGTCCTTAATTTTTCAACTGCATTTTGGCTGGCTGTTAAAGGTCTCAGTCTGATATAACCTCAAAGATAATTTGCTTCACTTTCTAATCCACAATTAATAGCAAAATCTTCCATGAAAGAGCTGAAGGCTATTTATGTTCAAGAGTTCCTGCACTTTACAGTGGCCACTAGCCAATCAGCACTGGCTGTGTGCCACTGGCAGCCATTCGACCTGGTGAATGTGAGTGGCACACCTTGGACATGTTTCAGCTCTCACAATAGTAAGCATAAAAATATTACTTATTGCAATTTGATTTTCCATGCGAAGTAACTTCGATAAACTGAGTGAACACCATATAGTTATACAGGGTGTTACAAAAAGGTATGGCCAAGCTTTCAGGAAACATTCCTCACACACAAATAAAGAAACGATGTTATGTGGACATGTGTCCGGAAACGCTTAATTTCCATGTTAGAGCTCATTTTAGTTTCGTCATTATTTACTGTACTTCCTCGATTTACCGCCAGTTGGCCCAATTGAAGGAAGGTAATGTTGACTTCGGTGCAATCTCGTCATCAACACAGATTTTCTGTGAACGTTTGGGCAGGCATTGTTGGTGATGTCTTGATTGGGCCCCATGTTCTTCCACCTACGCTCAACGGAGCACGTTATCATGATTTCATATGGGATACTCTACCTGTGCTGCTAGAACATGTGCCTTTACAAGTACGACACAACATGTGGTTCATGCACGATAGAGATCCTGCACATTTGAGTCGAAGTGTTCGTACGCTTCTCAACAACAGATTCGGCGACCGATGGATTGGTAGAGGCGGACCAGTTCCATGGCCTCCACGCTCTCGTGACCTCAACCCTCTTGACTTTCATTTATGGGGGCATTTGAAAGCTCTTGTCTACGCAACCCCGGTACCAAATGTAAAGACTCTTCGTGCTCGTATTGTGGACGGCTGTGATACAGTACGCCATTCTCCAGGGCTGCATCAGCGCACCAGGGATTCCAAGCGACGGAGGGTGGGTGCATGTATCCTCGCTAACGGAAGACATTTTGAACATTTCCCGTAACAAAGTATTTGAAGTCACGCTGGTACGTTCTGTTGCTGTGTGTTTCCATTCCATGATTTGTGTTTCCATTCCATGATTAATGTGATTTGAAGAGAAGTAATAAAATGAGCTCTAACATGGAAAGTAAGCATTTCCGGACATATGTCCACAAAACATATTTTCTTTCTTTGTGTGTGAGGAATGTTTCCTGAAAATTTGGCCGTACCTTTTTGTAACACCCTGTATAACATGTGTATATTGCTCTGAGTGTATTTATCAACTGTCATCTTCTTATCTGAAGTTCTGGTGTTTCTCTTGCAAGTTAAGAATTGGATTTTGTAAACTTGAATGTTATGAATATTGTTGTAATGTTACAGAATAAAGTTGCAAGTGGAAAAAGCTAACATCTGCAACATATTGTTCGCTTTGTGGGTGAAGTTAGCAGAGACAGCTCGAAACATTTGTTTTGTGTGTGGGGTGACTGCTATCACATAAATCATGTCAGAAAAGGATTTTCTTGTTTCAGGGAAGATCATTCCGGAATGACTGATTCTCCACTTTCAGGAAGTCTTGATTTTTGTTGAACTGCAATCATTTAACCTTCATGTGACACTTGAATTCAACAGCCAAGGTTCAGAAGTCAAGCATAAGAGTACTGCATGCTCATGAACCATGGACCTTGCCGTTGATGGGGAGGCTTGCGTGCCTCAACGATACAGATAGCCGTACCATAGGTGCAACCACAACGGAGGGGTATCTGTTGAGAGGCCAGACAAACGTGTGGTTCCTGAAGAGGGGCAGCAGCCCTTTCAGTAGTTGCAGGGGCAACAGTCTGGATGACGTAACACTAACCAAAATGGCCTTGCTGTTCTGGTACTGCGAACGGCTGAAAGCAAGTGGAAACTACAGCCGTAATTTTTCCCAAGGGCATGCAGCTTTACTGTATGATTAAATGATGATGGCGTCCTCTTGGGTAAAATATTCCGGAGGTAAAATAGTCCCCCATTCGGATCTCCGGGTGGGAACTACTCAAGAGGATGTTGTAATCAGGAGAAAGAAAACTGGCGTTCTACGGATCGGAGCGTGGAATGTCAGATCCCTTAATCAGGCAGGTAGGTTAGAAAATTTAAAAAGGGAAATGGATAGGTTAAAGTTAGATATAGTGGGAATTAGTGAATTTCGGTGGCAGGAGGAACAAGACTTTTGGTCAGGTGATTACAGGGTTATAAATACAAAATCAAATAGGGGTAATGCAGGAGTAGGTTTAATAATGAACAAAAAAATAGGAGTGTGGGTAAGCTACTACAAACAGCATAGTGAACGCATAATTGTGGTCAAGATAGACATGAAGCCTACGCCTACTATAGTAGTACAAGTTTATATACCAACTAACTCTACAGATGATGACGAAATTGATGAAATGTATGATGAGATAAAATAAATTATTCAGGTAATGAAGGGAGACGAAAATTTAATTGTCATGGGTGACTGGAACTCGACAGTAGGAAAAGGAAGAGAAGGAAACGTAGTAGGTGAATATGGATTGGGGCTAAGAAATGAAAGAGGAAGCTGCCTGGTAGAATTTTGCACAGAGCATAACTTAATCATAGCTAACAATTGGTTCAAGAATCATGAAAGAAGGTTGTATACATGGAAGAACCCTGGAGATACTAGAAGGTTTCAGATAGATTATATAATTGTAAGACAGAGATTTAGGAACCAGATTTTAAATTGTAAGATATTTCCAGGGGAAGATGTGGACTCTGGCCACAATCTATTAGTTATGAACTGTAGATTAAAACTGAAGAAACTGCAAAAAGGTGGGAATTTAAGGAGATGGGACCTGAATTGTAAGATATTTCCAGGGCCAGATGTGGACTCTGACCACAATCTATTAGTTATGAACTGTAGATTAAAACTGAAGAAACTGCAAAAAGGTGGGAATTTAAGGAGATGGGACCTGAATAAACTGAAAGAACCACAGGTTGTAGAGTGTTTCATGAAGAGCATAAGGGAACAATTGACAGGAATGGGGGAAAGAAATACAGGAGAAGAAGAATGGATAGCTTTGAGGAATGAAATAGTGAAGGCAGCAGAGGATCAAGTAGGTAAAAAGACGAGGGCTAGTAGGAATCCTTGGGTAACAGAAGAGATACTGAATTTAATTGATGAAAGGAGAAAATACAAAAATGCAGTAAGTGCAGCAACCAAAAAGGAATACAAACGTCTCAAAATGATATCGACAGGAAGTGCAGAATGGCTAAGCAGGGATGGCTAGAGGACAAATGTAAGGATGTAGAGGCTTATCTCACGGGGGTAAGATAGATACTGCCTACAGGAAAATTAAAGAGACCTTTGGAGAAAAGAGAACCACTTGCATGAATATCAAGAACTCAGATGGAAACCCAGTTCTAAGGAAAGAAGGGAAAGCAGAAAGATGGAAGGAGTATATAGAGGGTTTATACAAGGGCGACGTTCTTGAGGACAATATTATGGAAATGGAAGAGGAAGTAGATGAAGATGAAATGGGAGATACCATACTGCGTAAAGAGTCTGACAGAGCACTGAAACACCTAAGTCAAAACAAGGCCCCGGGAGTAGACAACATTCCATTAGAACTACTGACAGCCTTGGGAGAGCCAGTCCTGACAAAACTCTACCATCTGGTGAGGAAGATGTATAAGACAGGCGAAATTCCCTCCGACTTCAAGAAGAACATAATAATTCCAATTCCAAAGAAAGCAGTTGTTGACAGATGTGAAAATTACCGAACTATCAGTTTAATAAGTCACAACTGCAAAATGCTACCGCAAATTCTTTACAGACGAATAGAAAAACTGGTAGAAGCCGACCTTGGGAAATGTCATTTTGGATTCCGTAGAAATGTTGGAACACCTGAGGCAATACTGACCCTACGACTTATCTTAGTACAAAGATTAAGGAAAAGCAAACCTACATTTCTAGCATTTGTAGACTTAGAGAAAGCTTTTGACAATGTTGACTGGAATACTCTCTTTCAAATTCTGATGGTGGCAGGGGTAAAACACAGGGAGCGAAAGGCTATTTACAATTTGTACAGAAAAAAGATGGCAGTTATAAGAGTCGACGGACATGAAAGGGAAGCAGTGGTTGGGAAGGGAGTGAGACAGGGTTGTAGCCTATCCCCCGATGTTATTCAATCTGTATATTGAGCAAGCAATAAAGGAAACAAAAGAAAAGTTCGGAGTAGGTATTAAAATCCATGGAGAAGAAATAAAAACTTTGAGGGTCGCCGATGACATTGTAATTCTGTCAGAGACACCAAAGGACTTGGAAGAGTAGTTGAATGGAATGGATAGCGTCTTGAAAGGAAGGTATAAGATGAACATGAACAAAAGCAAAACGAGGATAATGGAATGTAGTCGAATTAAGTCGGGTGATGCTGAGGGAATTAGATTAGGAAATGAGACACTTAAAGTAGTAAAGGAGTTTTGCTATTTGGGGGGCAAAATAACTGATGATGGTCGAAGTAGAGAGGATATAAAATGTAGACTGGAAATGTCGAGGAAAGCGTTTCTAAAGAAGAAAAATTTGTTAACATCGAGTATAGATTTAAATGTCAGGAAGTCGTTTCTGAAAGTATTTGTATGGAGTGTAGCCATGTATGGAAGTGAAACGTGGATGATAAATAGCTTAGACAAGAAGAGAATAGAAGTTTTCAAAACGTGGTGCTACAGAAGAATGCTAAAGATTAGATGGGTAGATCACATAACTCATGAGGAGGTATTGACTAGAATTGGGGAGAAGAGGAGTTTGTGGCACAACTTGGCTAGAAGAAGGGATCGGTTGGTGGGACATGTTCTGAGACATCGAGGGATCACCAATTTAGTATTGGAAGGCAGTGTAGAGGGTAAAAATCGTAGAGGGAGACCAAGAGATGATTACACTAAGCAGATTAAGAAGGATGTAGGCTGCAGTAGGTACTGGGAGATGAAGAAGCTTGCATAGGATAGAGTAGCATGAAGAGCTGCATCAAACTAGTCTCAAGACTGAAGACCGCAACAACAACATGCTCTAATTCGCAGCAAAACAAAAATCAAAGGATTAACTATTACTGGATTTTTGTTTGAACATCATCAGTTCCCCCACTGAAAATTCCTATGTAATATTGTTACTGGTGACAAGTTACCATGCCTTTATGTTAACTTCTTAACAAGAAATTAACATCTGAAAACAAAAAATATCTCCTCAAGCAAAGTGCAATGTGAACAAATAACACATGTGTTTTGCATCTTCTTGCACAAAAAGGGTGCTCTGCACTACAACTCCTCCCCAGGGATACATCCATTGGAACTGCTGTTGCTGCCCACAACTGATACACTTTTCGGTCGCAATGTAACAGAAACGACCAACAAAACTGCATCAAGTGTTGCTGCCACATAACAACACCCTCTACTTACTTTAGTAACAAAACCACTGAGGAGTTTGTTTGGGAAGTCATCCTTCACGTACTTATTCTTCTGATCCTGTGCCCTTAAATGTTTACCTTTTCCTGTTCCTGACCAAACAACCACAAGGAAAATTCCTTCCTGGACAAAACTGTACCTAAAACCTGGTTTGACAACCTCTTTAACTCCAAACAAACAGGTTCCTACAATTGTGGAATGAGAAAACTATGTGTGCATCACCATATTGTTTTAGATAATGTTAGAGGATATATTGTAGATGAATAATTTCTCTCATAAGTTTACTGTTGTGTTCAATAAACTAAAGGAAAAGCTCTACTAAAATATGCGCTTTACTAATACAAATGGATTACAATTACCTCGATAACCTTGCGACAGAAGTCTATTTTAATATCTACAACTCAAGAAAACCTAAATTAGTAAAATATTATGCGCTTTGAGTTTCAAAACAGTCTCTGGTGAAAGTCTGTTCTGTGATTTACTCAAGTAGTATGGAAATGAGACAGTTGCTATCAATGCATAAAGAAACCCAGTTAATAAATTACTCAGTGTGACTAAAACTATGTATTCAAAAAAACCAAAAATTAAGTAGGAAGAAGTAGCCTTCACTGCCTTCATCCTTCTACTAAACCCGAGGTGAACAATATGTCACAAATGTTTGCTTTTACCACTTGCAACTTTTAGATTCAAGCGTAAAAAAATCCACCTCTTAACTGCAAAACAAATTACAAAATGACAAGTGTTAAATACAGTCATAGAATCCTACCTTGACCTGCACATGTTACGTAACTGTATTGTGTATGCTCGGTTTATTGAAGTTATTTTGTGGGAAAAAAATCAATTCAATGCTTACCAATGTGAGAGGAGAAATGCGTCCAAGGCACAACATCCTGCATTCGCCCGGATGGATGACAGCCAGTGCCAAGAGGAAACTCTTGACTGTGTATCTACACTGTGTGGCATTTTCCGCTGGATCACAATCAGGTATAGCATTGTAACAGCTCGAATAGAAGACAACACTTTCACCAGACACTTTCACATCCCACAGTGTTACTAGGTTGCGCAGATGGCTGGACTAAGAATCTGAGGGGTGGCCAGTTTTATCGACCGCTTACATGAATTACTCAGACTGTCTTTGAGGTGGCCAGGTTTTATGTCAAAGAGTGTACATGCCCAACAAATCTCTTCAGGAAAAACATCCTTGCTGAAATTCAGTGTGTTGTACAGTTCTGTTAGAATATGGTAATACTGAACATTTTTTGCATTTCGTATCAGAGTGAGAAGTAGAGAACCCCAGATATATAGTCTTGCTCCTGAGATTACTCATGGATGTAAGCATTCCAGCTGTACACTGTAGAGCTTTACCTAAATGGGATTGTGAAATCTTTCCAAATGAGCTAACTTTTCTCATCTTTCATAACATTTATTTTAACTTTTAGTTATGTGAGCATTATTTTCCAAGGATCTGAACACTGCCCAACCAATCACTTGAGCTGTTGGTTGTGTCTTTGTGTGATACAGTAGGAGCCACTTGGGGAAATAAAGGCCAATCAAGAGTGAGCCCCACTGCACAAGTCTAACAGAACTGAAGTCTGACCAGTAGCTTAGATGTTACCTGTTACAGATGTTTCGCATGAACAGCCATCGAGCTCACTGGCACACAGAACACCTTGAGGTTGATGATTTTTATAGATATTTGCATTATTCATACCATCAAGGCAGCTAAACCAATATCCTTGTTCACTTTTAAGGATAACTTTCCACCATTGGGCCACAAATTAGTTGGTTGGTTGATTTGTGGGAGGTACCAAAACATGCCTTAATTTTGAGGTTGTAGAAGACTAGTGGCATTAACAGTCCCTCAGTCTGGCAATTATGAATTCATTGCATCCGTTCACAGACCACTCTGTCCAAATTTACTAAGGTGCATAACCCACAGAAACACGTGGCTTATAGAATGTGACAAATGCAGTGAGCAAAACACGTGGCTTATAGAATGTGACAAATGCAGTGAGCATTATCTCCCCCTCCACCCTCCTTCCTTTACTGTTTTGCTAGCGCATATAATGAAATGTACAGGATGAGATGTTGTTGTTGTTGTTGTGGTGGTCTTCAGTCCTGAGACTGGTTTGATGCAGCTCTCCATGCTACTCTATCCTGTGCAAACTTCTTCATCTCCCAGTACCTACTGCAGCCTACATCCTTCTGAATCTGCTTCGTGTATTAATCTCTTGGTCTCCCTCTACGATTTTTACCCTCCACGCTGCCTTCCAATTCTAAATTGGTGATCCCTCGATGTCTCAGAACATGTCCCACCAACCGATCCCTTCTTCTAGCCAAGTTGTGCCACAAACTTCTCTTCTCCCCAATTCTAGTCCATATCTCCTCATTAGTTATGTGATCTATCCATATCATTCTTCTGTAGCACCACATTTAGAAAGCTTCTATTCTCTTCTTGTCTAAGCTATTTACCGTCCACGTTTCACTTCCATACATGGCTACACTCCATACAAATACTTTCAGAAACGACTTCCTGACATTTAAATCTATACTCGATGTTAACAAATTTTTCTTCTTCAGAAACGCTTTCCTCGCCATTGCCAGTCTACATTTTATATCCTCTCTACTCCAACCATCATCAGTTCTTTTGCCCCCTAAATAGCAAAATTCCTTTACTACTTTAAGTGTCTCATTTCCTAATCTAATTCCCTCAGCATCACCCAACTTAATTCGACTACATTCCATTATCCTCATTTTGCTTTTGTTCATGTTCATCTTATACCCTCCTTTCAAGACACTGTCCATTCTGTTCAACTGCTCTTCCAAGTCCTTTGCTGTCTCTGACAGAATTACAATGTCATCAGTGAACCTCAAAGTTTTTATTTCTTCTCCATGGATTTTAATACCTACTCCAAACTTTTCTTTTGTTTCCTTTATTGCTTGCTCAATATACAGATTGAATAACATCCGGGATAGGCTACAACCCTGTCTCACTCCCTTCCCAACCACTGCTTCCCTTTATGCCCCTTGACTCTCATAACTGCCATCTGCTTTCTGTACAAATTGTAAATAGCCTTTCGCTCGCTGTATTTTACCCCTGACACCATCAGAATTTGAAAGAGAGTATTCCAATCAACATTGTCAAAAGCTTTCTCTAAGTCTACAAATGCTAGAAACGTAGGTTTGCCTTTCCTTAATCTTTCTTCTACGATAAGTCGCAGGGTCAGTATTGCCTCACGTGTTCCAACATTTCTACGGAATTCAAACTGATATTCCCCGAGGTCGGCTTCTACCAGTTTTTCCATTCGTCTGCAAAAAATTCGCGTAAGTATTTTGCAGCTGAGACTTATTAAGATGATAGTTCCGTAATTTTCACATCTGTCAACAACTGCTCTCTTTGGGATTGGAATTATTATATTCTTCTTGAAGTCTGAAGGTATTATGCCTGTCTCATACATCTTGCTCACCAGATGGTAGAGTTTTGTCAGGACTGACTCTCCCAAGACTGACAGTAGTTCTAATGGAATGTTGTCTACTCCTGGGGCCTTTTTTCGACTCAGGTCTTTCAGTGCTCTGTCAAACTATTCATTCAATATCATATCTCCCATTTCATCTTCATCTACATCCTCTTCCATTTCCATAATATTGTCCTCAAGAACGTCGCCCTTGTATAGACCCTCTATATACTCCTTCCACCTTTCTGCTTTCCCTTCTTTGCTTAGAACTGGGTTTCCATCAAAGCTCTTGATATTCATGCAAGTGGTTCTCCTTTCTCCAAAGGTCTCTTTAATTTTCCTGTAGGCAGTATCTATCTTACCCTCGTGAGATAAGCCTCTACATCCTTACATTTGTCCTCTAGCCATCCCTGCTTAGCAATTCTGCACTTCCTGTTGATATCATTTTTGAGACGTTTGTATTCCTTTTTGCCTGCTTCATTTACTGCATTTTTATATTTTCTCCTTTCATCAATTAAATTCAGTATCTCTTCTGTTACCCAAGGGTTTCTACTGGCCCTCGTCTGTTTACCTATTTGATCCTCTGCTGACTTCATCCCTCAAAGCTTCCCATTCTTCTTCTACTGTATTTCTTTCCCCCATTCCTGTCAATTGTTCCCTTATGCTCTCCCTGAAACTCTGTACAACCTCTGGTTCTTTCAGTTTATCCAGGTCCCATCTCCTTAAATTCCCACATTTTTGCAGTTTCTTCGGTTATAATCTACAGTTCATAACCCTTAGATTGTCGCCAGAGTCCACATCTGCCCCTGCAAATGTCTTACAATTTAAAACCTGGTTCCTTAATCTCTGTCTTACCATAATATAATCTATCTGATACCTTTTAGTATCTGCAGGGTTCTTCCATGTATACAACCTTCTTTCATGATTCTTAAACCATGTGTTAGCTATGATTAAGTTATGCTCTGTGCAAAATTCTACCAGGCAGCTTCCTCTTTCATTTCTTAGCCCCAATCCATATTCACCTACTATGTTTCCTTCTCTCCCTTTTCCTACTCTTGAATTCCAGTCACCCATGACTATTAAATTTTCATCTCCCTTCACTACCTGAATAATTTCTTTTATCTCATCATACATTTCATCAATTTTTTCATCATCTGCAGAGCTAGTTGGCATATAAACTTGTTTTACCATAGTAGGCATGGGCTTCGTGTCTATCTTGGCCACAATAATGCATTCACTATGCTGTTTGTAGTAGCTTACCCGTACTCCTATTTTTTTATTCATTATTAAACTTACTCCTGCATTACCCCTATTTGATTTTGTATTTATAACCCTGTAATCACCTGACCAAAAGTCTTGTTCCTCCTGCCACTGAACTTCACTAATTCCCATTATATCTAACTTCAACCTATGCATTTCCCTTTTTAATTTTTCTAACCTACCTGCCTGATTAAGGGATCTGACATTCCACGCTCCGATCCGTAGAACACCAGTTTTCTTTCTCCTGATAACAACGTCCTCTTGAGTAGTCCCCGCCCGGAGATCCAAATGGGGGACTATTTTACCTCCGGAATATTTTACCCAAGAGGACACCATCATCATTTAATCATACAGTAAAGCTGCACGCCCTCGGGAAAAATTACGGTTGTAGTTTCCCCTTCCTTTCAGCCGTTCACAGTACCAGAACAGCAACGCGATTTTGGTTAGTGTTACAAGGCCAGATCAGTCAATCATCCAGACTGTTGCCCCTGCAACTACTGAAAAGGCTGCTGCCCCTCTTCAGGAACCACACGTTTGTCTGGCCTCTCAACAGATACCCCTCCGTTGTGGTTGCACCTACGGTACAGCTATCTGTATCGTTGAGGCATGCAAGCCTCCCCACCAATGGTAAGGTCCATGCTTCATGGGGGGGGGGGGGGGGGGGGGGGGGACAGGATGTGATATGCTATACATATACCACACTTGTCATATGGTCATAGTAATGTGACCTAACAGAGGATGCCAATCAAAAAACATCCCCAATCATTTGTTACTCTGGCGTTCAATCCTTGTTAATACCCCAGGACACATTCGCTTTGTTCCAGGCCTATTAGTTTAGCATACATGTTGGTAATGCAGCATTTGTTGAACTAGGCATGAAATGTGGTATAGCAGTGTACTTTGGGCTATGAAAAAAGCTACTGGAAATATCAAAAAGGACAGGTGCATCACTGAATTGTACCATGAACACATTATATAGTAGTTCCATCTGTGACTTGTAGTGTCTTCCCAATATACCATGAAACCTAATTGGTATGTAACTTCAACAGTTCATGATGGCAATTCAATATATAGCAAACATGGTCTTTTGATACTTTCTTCTGTAAGTGGAAAAGGGTCACATCACAATTATTAGAATAAATGGCAGATATCACACACAGGTGTGCTATGGTGGTGATGTCACCACTGACCCTCTCGTATTTCACACCACATAGAAATTTACAGGTATAGTGTGTACAATGTGTTTCACTCCTATACAATTATCATGAATGTCATTGGGATTTTTGATATTAAAGTATATTACTATTATTATTATTATTATTCTTTCTTTTCTCAGACTTTATGTCTGGTCAAAAATGGAAAGTGACGCGGACCTTGATCAAGCGTGACTTCCTTTTAACTGTACGGTATATGTTACATTGCATTTAGGAACTTTCGGGTAATTGAACATGTATCAATAATTACAGATTTCTGTAGTAGTATATATAAGTATAATGGAAGGAAACATTCCACGTGGGAAAAATTATATATAAAAACAAAGATGAGGTGACTTACCGAACAAAAGCGCTGGCAGGTCGATAGACACACAAACAAACACAAACATACACACAAAATTCAAGCTTTCGCAACAAACTGTTGCCTCATCAGGAAAGAGGGAAGGAGAGGGGAAGACGAAAGGAAGTGGGTTTTAAGGGAGAGGGTACGGAGTCATTCCAATCCCGGGAGCGGAAAGACTTACCTTAGGGGGAAAAAAGGACAGGTATACACTCGCACACACGCACATATCCATCCACACATACAGACACAAGCAGACATATTTAAATATGTCTTTCCTGATGAGGCAACAGTTTGTTGTGAAAGCTTGAATTTTGTGTGTATGTTTGTGTTTGTTTGTGTGTCTATCGACCTGCCAGCGCTTTTGTTCGGTAAGTCACCTCATCTTTGTTTTTATATGTAGTATATATAAGTTTGGATGTAGCTGTATTGTGTTGATGTACTGGTGGATATTGTGTGGTATGACTCCTGTAGTTGATAATATAATTGGTATAATGTCAACTTTATCCTGATGCCACATGTCCTTGATTTCCTCAGCCAGTTGGATGTATTTTTCAATTTTTTCTCCTGTTTTCTTTTGTATATTTGTTGTATTGGGTATGGATATTTCCATTAGTTGTGTTAATTTCTTCATTGGTGAGTATGATGACAGGTTTGTTATGAGGTGTTGTTTTATCTGTTATAATGGTTCTGTTCCAGTATAATTTATATTCATCATTCTCCAGTACATTTTGTGGTGCATACTTGTATGTGGGAACGTGTTGTTTTATAAGTTTATGTTGTAAGGCAAGCTGTTGATGTACTATTTTTTCTACATTGTCATGTCTTCTGGGGTATTCTGTATTTGCTAGTATTGTACATCCGCTTGAGATGTGGTCTACTGTTTCTATTTGTTGTTTGCAAAGTCTGCATTTATCTGTTGTGGTATTGGGATCTTTAATAATATGCTTGATGTAATATCTAGTGTTTATTGTTTGATCCTGTATTGCAATCATGAATCCTTCCGTCTCACTGTATATATTGTCTTTTCTTAGCCATGTGTTGGATGCGTCTTGATCGATGTGTGGCTGTGTTAGATGATACGGGTGCTTGCCATGTAATGTTTTCTTTTTCCAATTTACTTTCTTCGTACCTGTTGATGTTATGTGATCTAAAGGGTTGTAGAAGTGGTTATGAAATTGCAGTGGTGTAGCCGATGTATTTATATGAGTGATTGCTTTGTGTATTTTGCTGGTTTCTGCTCGTTCTAGAAAGAATTTTCTTAAACTGTCTACCTGTCCATAATGTAGGTTTTTTATGTCGAAAAATCCCCTTCCTCCTTCCTTTCTGATTAATGTGAATCTTTCTGTTGCTGAATGTATGTGATGTATTCTATATTTGTGGCATTGTGATCGTGTAAGTGTACTTAGTGCTTCTAGGTCTGTGTTACTCCATTTCACTACTCCAAACGAGTAGGTCAATATTGGTATAGCATAAGTATTTATAGCTTTTGTCTTGTTTCTTGCTGTCAATTCTGTTTTCAGTATTTTTGTTAGTCTTTGTCTATATTTTTCTTTTAGTTCTTCTTTAATATTTGTATTATCTATTCCTATTTCTTATTATTATTATTCCTATTTATATTATTATTATTATTATTATTATTATTATTATTATTATTATTATTAGCCACAAAGCTCCCAGAGTGGAAGATGCTAAGTAAAGATGTTTCATTGTCCATTCTTCTTGTTCTTCTGGTTCTTTTTATTTGCCCACGAGTTTTTCATTGCTTGTGAGAATTTATCTCTTCTTTCTTCACTCCATTTTGTTCTGGTTCTTCGGGCTTTTCTCTCTGATTTAAGCTCCCATTTTTCAACCTTTATTCTAAAATTGTTCCTTGTGTCTATTTCCTCTTTGGTGATTTTGGCTAATTTCAAGTCTTTTTTAACACTTTGGATCCATTCTCCTCCATTAGCAAGGGAATCTATGTATTTTACTATTTTTTTTTAGTCTGTGTTCGGGAAGCCTCATTATGTGGCCATATAATTTGAGGCGTCTTTTCCTTATGTCTGTCCCAATATTAGAATATTCTTCAAGTTTGGACATTTTCTATAGTCTGTATCCATTCTTAGCCCACCTTGGTCCCAAAATTTTCCTAATTATTTTTCTTTCTTCTTTCTTTAGTATCAGTTTTCCTGTTTAGTGCCAAGGTTTTGCTGGCATATAACACTGATGGTTTAGTTACTGTTTTGTAATGTCTAATTTTGGCATTTAAAGATAATCATTTTTTACTATGGAGGCTTTGTACTAATCCTTTTTGTAGTCTTTCTTGTTGCGCATATTTTTCAGAGATAATAATAATAATTTATAAAATTTTGTTCTATATTAATGTTTGTTTAGTACATACACTACATTTGAAAATGAGAAGTATCCAGAAGACACGGATGGATGTCATTGTACTTTTGTAGAAGTACATACGGTCAGGAGGTATTTAAGTGATTTAGAGTTTCAATCATCTGTGAAAGGTAGGGTGGCCACCTAACTGCATTAATGTCATTCATGTTTAGAGTTGTTATGAGGACTGATATGATATACAAGGGGCATGAACAGTGTCAGATGTTGAGTGATCACTGTTAAGGACATGGAGATGTTGTGTACTCATGTAACAAAACACTATCAGCATTTGAAAGGGGCCTCATTCTAGGTCTCAATTTGACCAGCTGCTTGAACTGTGCAATATCCAGGTTTGTGGGGTATTCAGATGTGACTGCATGGGAATCTTGAGGCCAGGCATACTCACTGTCAAGGTCCCAGTCAACCACATCTAACCACCACAAGGGAGAATAGCCAAACTGTGAACCAAGCACGTATTAACCCTTTCACATCTTCGCCTGCCATATACGAACAAGTAATGGACTCCCTGCAGCATTCTCTCATCCAACATCATTCGTCAGGCACTTTCAGCAGCTGGACTAATGAGTTACCATCCATACATAGGCTGCCGTTAACACCACAACACAAATGGCTGCATCTGGAGTGGTGCCAGGACTGGGAAGCACGGACTGCTGATGAATAGTGTTACATTGTGTTCAGTGATGGATCGCCGTTCTCCACTACCCTGGATGATCATCATCGGTGAGTATGGCAGTGACATGGGGAGAGGTCCCGTTCTTACAATGTTCTGGCAAGACACAGTGGTGTTATTCCTGGTGTCATAGAGTGGGGAACTACTGGGTAAGACTTCAGCTCATAGCTGGCAGTGACTGTGGGACCTCTGACAGCACATCAGTATATAATGGGCATCCTGTGTCCTCAAGTGTTAGCTCTCATGTGAAACTATCGTGGTGCCATTTTTCAACAGGATAATGGTCGTCCACATATGAAACATGCCTCTGTAACTGTCTACGTGATGGTGAGGTATTCCTGTAGCCAGTGAGATCCCCAGATCTGTTCTTGATAGAGCAGGCACAGGTCCAACATCCATGTCAACTCTGTCCCAGAGACAGGAATATCAAGGACCATTTACAATAGTTGTGAGCCATACTGCCCCTGGAGAGGATACAGTGGCTTTATCGGACCCTTACAAACCAAATCAGTGCCTGCATTTAGGACAAAGGGGACGTGACATCATATTGAAAATGGGATCATACTGCCAAGTTCTTTGTAAATTTGACTCAGTTTTGTAATCACTGAAATACCATCACACATCCTCTCAACCCATGAATTTTCATTTCATTGCCTCTACCACTTCTGAGTACTTCACATTTCTTGTAGGCAATTATATAAAATATTTTTTTCTAAAATTTATCTCTATTATTTTTTGTATGGTTGGTGAAATGTATCTGTGTAGTCTCTGTAGGACATCAAACTCTTTCATCATTGTGATGAAAGTGTGGGTCCTTACAAAACAAATGACAGCTAAGTTCTCCATTCAAGGATGTTACACATCCATAATGTCATTTAATCCTACAAAAGCTTTTGTGTTACTATCAATGAAATTACTGTGGAATAGTTGAAATTGTCTTTCCATTTTCAAAATGAATTCCATAAACCATTCAGTTTGTGACATTCGCCTGCTTTATTTCATCATTGATTGTCCTCGGTGTAGACATACTGCATTGTGATACTGGCTGAAAAATGGAGGGTGAAATTTCAACACTGACTACTTTAAATGATGTAGCCAACAGGTGCACAGTTGCATTTCACAATTATTTACTTTCACTGTTCACAACCACCCCATTATTACACAGTTATATGGCCAGTTAACTATTGTTTAACTTTTGATAAGCCTCATTAATAGGTTGCAGGCAAACATCCACATATTGCTACAACAGTTTACTGTTTAACACCTACAAGCAGTAAAAGCCTAAGCACTCAGTTCACAGTTCTTGAAGAATAAAAATGTACATGTGGAACAGACACTGACATTGTTTTAACACACGACATGATCGTGTTACACTTATTTCACAGTTAAGTGTTGATGCATTTGTGTTGTCCTAACCAACACAGGTTTCTTGTCTGAAACTTGGCCATGGACTGACTCACTCAGGACCAAAAATTGGGCCTTTATATATCAGCATGATAATAGGCACTGAAACTAAACATTGTTCGAAGTTTAATTTACAGAAATTACAATTAAAACTTAACTCATTAAATTAACTAAACACATCGAAAAATTCTGTCTTTTTAACAGTTCCTTCTACTACAAGAGTTAGGCCAAATTATTTGTTTAAATGATGAAATTAACAGATATTGTTGTGCAAACAATACTTTTGAGAAAACTGTTAATTACTTTGGAATTAACTAAGGGCTGGCTTTGCTAACATGTTCTCAAATAGAGCCAAATAGATCCTTTAAGAATACTATTAGTTGTTCCTCCTCATGTTTATAATTAGTACACAATTTATATTTGTTTATAAGTCAATAATAGAATTTAAGTTGTGAAACAATTACTGATTTCACCCTATAACAGAAGATACTAACTAGGGATAGTCAAAATAAATTAGAAAATCAATTACATACATAAAACTAAACACAAAATTAAATCTGGTGCTATATTCTTTAAAACGAGGGCCAATCTTTCTCTTTTATGAAAATGCAGAATATACTTATGTATGTTAATGGTAATTAGTCAGAAATGAAAAAACGAATTCAAGGAGGCAGATGGCAAAACAAGAGGGGAAGTAAAAATATCCCACCTTACTTTGTCACAAGTTGACATCACTGAAGGTTTTCCATGATTGTCTGAGACCAGTTCTTTCCTGAAAAATTATATGTTCAGTTCGGTTATACCTTACGCATAACAACTCTGGGTGTTTACATTTAACTCCATAAGCAACATAACCTGCTATTATCCCCAACAACTCAACATTTTCTTTCAGCTCTGTAACATTTTCCTCTTCGTATTTGGTGCAATACTTAAAAATGACATCCACTTCTGAAATTATTCTTCAATTCTCTCGTTCTTGTGCTCAATTTCTACACTTTCCATTAAATACGATGTGTCTCGCTTCTCACAAAATGATGGTTCTACAGTTGTATCTCAAGTTTCTGACAAAATATCAGCACTTAAAGTGTCAATTCCTTTCTCATTCTTGCATGTGCCACTAGATATTACTTCACTCACATCTCAAAATAAAAGTACTGATTCCTTCAAAGATAATAATAATAATAATAATAATGGTTTATTTGTCCATAATAACTTTTACAGTCGTGGACATAGTCAGTCAGTACATACATGAACAATAATACTAGTTTAGTAGTAGAAATAAAGTACATATAACATTAAAAATCCCAGATGGTGGTAGGCAAAGAGTTCATGCAGTATCTCCCAGTCCCCTTACTTTGGAAAGAGAAGTCTATCCTGATTACATCTTGAAGACATAACATATGTGTATCCTAAGAGTTTTAACTCCTGAAAAACAGAGGTTCGCAGGAGAGCTTCTGTAAAGTTTGGAAGGTAGGAGACGAGGTACTGGCGGAAGTAAAGCTGTGAGGACGGGGCGTTAGTCATGCTTGGGTAGCTCAGTTGGTAGAGCAGTTGCCCACAAGTTCGAGTCTCGGTCCGGCACACAGTTTTAATCTGCCAGAAAGTATCATATCAGCGCACACTCCGCTGCAGAGTGAAAATCTCATTCCAGAGGATAAACTGTTTATAGGCATTAAAGACCTGTTCTGAAAACTGACCAAGTAAACAGCAGTTGGTGTTCCTTTTTTCCCCTCTTCTTCTTCTTTTCCTCATTTCTTTTTATTATTCTCAGTGCGAGAATGAGGTAATACAGTTTATCTAGTATGCCATAACTTCCAGGTAAGCAATTCCTGTATATTCTCTTTAATTTATATCCATTAACAGGAGGTACTGAATCCAGCACATCACATTTGTTTAATGACTTTTACAATCACCAACATAACTGGAATTAGGAAAGTTATAACATTTGGCTTGTTCTACAGTGAGAAAAATACCTCTGTTTTCCTTACATTGTGTTTGCATACCAGCAACAAGGAAATGATTCATGATCAGTTTATGGGTGTATTGTGTTTGAAAATTCAAGTCAGTGAGAAAATTTTAAAATTCATATCAGGATTTTATATGATGTTCAGGGAACTCCTGCACATCGTCTCATCAACTTCTGCATCAACTTTTCTGTAATAATTATAACATTCTTTAATCATGTTTCAGATATAATACACTGTGAACAATAGCTCAAGATTCACATCTTTTTCTATTTTTGCTTAATTTCCATCCTGTTTTGATTTTTTAAGTATCCGCAGCTCTTTTCTCCAATTGGTTTTCTTCATTTTACATTTGCATATTACGAACTGCATTTCTCGGTTATTTTTTTTAACCATGTTATTTAGATTTATCTTTGCTCATAATTGAAGTTTTTTGGGGATAGCTTCATTTCTTGGTTTTTCCATGGCAACTAGATTTCTCATTTCCGGTTCTGGGGTTTGACATCACTCCTAATAGCTAGTTTTGTTTTGGCTCCAAGCAAAGAAGTCTCCAATACAACAGCTCAAGCTCTCCTTTTAAATGTTATATATCACTTTTAGTGTTATGATAATATATCTGAATCTAGTAACTGATAAGTGTAGAATATTGCATACACTGATTGATATTTTTTTCCCCTTGTATCACGGTCATCTCAAAAATCACAGTAAGGGTATATCAGTTTACACACATCACTGTGGCTTCAGTGTTTACAATAACATCCCCTTTGCATTGAAAATTCATCACACCAAAGACTAGAAAACTGTTACTGCCTCAAAATAAATCATACTAAACATTTTTCCTCACAGTTTCAAAATTACACAGCAACATTAAGCATTTTTGCCTTTTCATTCTGTTATGTAATTGGCATTTAATTTGAGTGTCAACATGGCTGTGAATGGTTGTGTTATTTGTCTTTGTGGATAAGTTCACTTAAACTGCAGAAAGAGTGACAACTCAAAAGCCTCCTTACCCTCCTCGAAAGCCTTGCTACTTTATAAGAAAAAGGTATCTGGCGAAGAATTCACTTTTTCGTTATGGTTGGATTGTTGGAGTAAGACGTTTGACAATATTATTTTATGTTATCTTACTGTTAATTAATTGGCAGTGTTTTGAAATATGAATTTATCATTACATCATGTTTTTATGCATGTAACACTTCAATTCCAATTTCTCACTTTTTGCTTACACTTCAAAAAGCTGTACAGGAGAAGACATATCCGCAATACTTAAGAAAATGGATTTTGTAAGATTGAAAATTTATTTCCCTACCTTGGAGCATCTTGCGAAACTTGTTTTGTCAAGGACTGACCTAATGCATTTTCCTTATGCAGCCGTACCAACTCATTTGGATCAAGATGGGCCTGAAGTAGCATGGTGAGAATTGGAGGATATATTATGTCAGGTTCATGTAGGAAAGCCTACAAATTGAAAGCAAACAATTCATACAGCAAGACATAATATAGAAGTACAGCTACAAATCCTGGTGATTCAAAAGTAATGACTAGTTACATGTTGAGAGCACACTTACTTTGATAATTCTGACAGTGATTGGTTTAGCTGTGCTCTTTCTCATTATACTAGCAAGTTTTTTCCTTGTCGAGTTTGTGACATGCACTCCATTTAACTCATCCAAAATGTCTCCAGTCTTGATCAAGCCCTAGAAATGATCTCATTTTATGAAAAACCTGCTTACCAGGTTTGGAAATTGAGAATTATTTAATAACTATTCCTAGGTCATGTTGTATATGTACTGAAATAATTTTTCATCTTACAAAATAATAATTTAAATGGAATATGGTATAACAATTTTTAATACAGTGGTTTCAAAGAATTCACTTTCCTGTGTAAAGTAAAAAAAAATCCTTTTTATCTTTATTTTCTGGGATTTAGAATTAAAATGTAAAATAAAGCTAAAATATTGAAACAGTATGATGATACAGTGGAGAATTTAAACACTAAGATATGAATGTCATTTCTTCAGTTGCCACTACACCATTTGCTTCACCTGGCGTGTAAAAGAATTATGCTATGCAACAACACATTAAGATTAGAAAACTCCATATTTCTATTTACTATATGCTATAAAATATCTGCTGTGTCTCTACTATATTTGTTTTCCCATCTTTTATAAGAACATGAGGTTCTTTTCAGTATCTCTCTCATTTATAGATTTTAAGAAAATTCAGTAATGTTAAAAATTCTGTCATGAAAATATTGGATATGTATGAATTATTGTTTTAATCATTGTTGACATGGAACAGCAAACATTTTCTCCATTTATGACTTTCATGATAAATAAATCTTTACACAGTAGGAGATCAAACTTGTTAATGAACCAGATAATAGTGTTAACCAAAAATGCTCCTAATAGTCCAGAGCTCAAGTGCTGTGCTACATATCCAATTTTTTGTTAACTTAGTTACAAAAAAACTACAGACAAGATACTTACATTTTCTGCTGAGACACTGCCTTCCTTTACATGCATAATAAGTGCTCTTCCATCAACAAAGCTGAAAATAATTTCAGATTACATTTTAATTCATGCCTGTAAATACAGTATACTGCGTCTCAAAAATTAATGCACAGTTAATCATTTTCAGTTAAATTCCATTTTCCATGAATGACATAAACAGCATACACTGATGAAAATTCCAGACTGGAGGAAGGTGAAAGTGTCCTCGTGTGGTGAAAAATACTCTTTTTTTGTAAAAAAATTTCTTTTTTCACATAGTCTCCTTTTAGATCGATATAGTTGTTACCATACTTCCCCTCAGTGAGTAGATTTCATCCCTGAAGTATTATGATTCTGAAGATTTTTTGAAATATTCATCTAGACTGCCATAATTTCTTCACTCGACTCAAAAAATATTTCAGCTACCAACAAAGTGAATATCAGAGGGTATCAAATATCTACATACATATTCCACAAGCCACCACATGGTGGAGGGTCTATTGTACCACTATCAGTCACTTCCTTTCCTGCTTCACTCACAAACAGAGCAAGTGAAAAACGTGCCTATATATCTCCATATGACCCTGATTTCTCTTACCAATCTTCATGGTTCTCAGAAAAGTACATTGGCAGCAGTAGAATCATTCTGCAGTCAGCCTCAAATGCCGGCTCTCTAACTTTTCTCAATACCGGCTCGTAAAAAAAATTTCATCTTTCTTCCTGTCCATAACCATTCAAATAGGTAAAATAGACTTCAGCACTTTCAGTATATAGCTACTGGCTATCACTCAGTTCTTTGATGGCTTCTTCACTTCTAGCATGAGGCTGTGGATGTATATCTCACCCACAGTGATAACATTTGCATACAAAACCAGTATGATACCTTCTACATTAGCCCATCACTGCTGAGAAATTCACTTTCGCATTTTCTTTTAGAGGGGACACAACAAATAGCAAACAACTTATGGGAATGCAGCCAGATGACGTCTTTGACAACTGCTGATGTTTTGACAGATGAACACCCTGTCAGTTTCAAAGCACAAATGCAACAAGAGAGTGCTGTGCAGGAAAATTAAAAACTCTGGTAGGTGGGACTATACCAACCAAGAACCATAATGTGGCACATACAGAAAGTAACTTCGGTCACGTCGTAACTAACATTTATTTCAACATCCTGACACCATTTAAAATCTTAATAAAGCAGTCCACAGCAGTTACAAAACAGTCCACTAATGACACAATATGGATGTCACAGCAATCTAGACGTACTTGAAAATGGTGATTACGCCAAAATACAGTCTACCATAAATAAAGATTAATTATTGTAATCAGCTATTTGGTGTATGTACTCAAACAACTAATGAAGGTTAATGTCAGCAGTTATTGATAGTGAATATTAATTATCAACAGGGAAATGAACAGGATTAATTCTGTCCTCTGCTGCTTGACCAGGTAGGGAGCAGGATTCCAAGCAAAATTTAGGCAAATCCTTATCTATAAGGACATGAGCCAACTTAATTTCAAATGCTTCCTCAGCTATAGGAACAGCTGGAAATGCACACCTGAACCTCTTTGTTGTTATATATGACAAGATCAAGACTATGTTCTGCAGCAACAAATTTGCAAAGCTTTTGTAAGCGAGTGTAGCACTTATGCTCTGCACACTGGTCCTCCACAGTCCTGATGATCTGACTAATGTAGGACATGTCACACGCACAAAGAATACAATAGACTCCCACCTTATGCAAACCAACACCACGCTTTACAGACCATAAAATGGCCCTAATCTTGTCTGAGCTATCTTTCATTATAGCTATTCAGGTAAAAGTTGCTTCTGAGGTGGCCCAAGTCAGATGGAGAACTTCAAGGGTTGAAGATGATGTGGGCTCTGTGAACCAAGGTACGAAGGATCCCTTCATGCTGAACCAGATAGTAACAACCATCCTGAAGATACAGATCAGTGTGTGGACAGAGTACCACAATGTAAAGGAATTTCAGGAGACTGTGATCCAATTAATATCCTGAAGGCATACAGATGACAACACAGCAGTCCTGTAAACCACCCCACACTTTATGTCAACATATCACAAGACTCCAGTAACAACTCATTGACACAGCATTGCATCAATCACCAGTGCATTCCATCGCCACCAGGCAGCAGAACAATTCGGTGCAAGAATTGTACAAATATGCAGGGTTGAAGGCCTACCAGCAGCAACACTTAGTGAAGAGCAGCAAAGGAGTCAGTGAACAGTTTGGCAACAGAGTGCAACAGACCTGTGTGTAAGGTCAATTGGCCTGCTCTAGCCAGCATCCAGCTATGTTCCTCAGGATCCGAGCTTTGACACTGTCAGGTTACCTATGTAATTCAGTGAAAACTTTGCCTAGCTGCTGTTGGTTGTGATGTACATAGTCACTCTGGGCTGCAAGAATGCTACGCTAGCTTCAGCTGGCCACCGCCACTACTCACTACTACATCAATATGTTGCCTCACAGCAGCATGCGTGACCTTCAAGGGTGGTCACTGCTCTAATACCAACGTGAAGACTTGGTGTGTCAATGCCAGACTGTGCCCACTGCCTGAGTGAGCACACCTGTATCAGCTTTAGCTTGATGAAATTTAAAGAGTTTTCCTGAAATCCATCTATCTTGCTGTGGCAGCCTTCACGTTTGACAATTCCTGCAGTCCTGCCTGTCCATCAAACCTACAAAGTCCAGGTGGGAGAGCAGTTGTGCCAACTTCAACCAGATGAACAGCTCCCCACCCTGACCATTACACTATACATGCCAAGTACCTAAGTATCATCTATGTTCTTCTTGATCAACATATCAAGAAAGGGATGGTAGCCATGCTTTTTCACCTCCAGTGTGAAGCAAATATTAGGCTAGATTGAATTCAGATGCTATGAAAAAAGTGTCTGCAGATTACATGCCACCAACTCCACAGCACATTCCTCAAAATCTTCCATACAGACTGGCAATGATAGGTGACAAAGGACTTTCCATCACAACTTCACCTATCTGCTCATAGAACTGGTCATTGAATAAAAGTAAGTGGACACACAACATGTCATAATCACTCAGTTAATTCCACATCAAATCTAAGAACAACTAATCATAATGAACACAACACATGTTGCAATTGCTCAGTTAATTCAACATCAAATCTAACCACTATTAACTGTAATAAATCAGATACTGGAACAAGATTAACGGGGGGAATCCACATCAAAACTCATTAAAATATCTCAGTTATGCAAACATAATTCCTCTAGTTAGTGTAAGAAATCTGCTGAGTTTGTAATGTGATGTGCACACTGACCTACTAGTGGAATCATCAGAGCAGGAAGGTACTTTATTACCTGGTATGCCAGAGCACCAATTTTACTGGCAAAAGGCCTAAAAGAAACTGCTTCCTTATGGATCTTTGGAACGCCATATAATCTAGGGGGAACACCAAAAGAGTTAAGATTTCTGATAGACTCTTGCAATAATTAATCTTTTCTTCAAGATGTTCTTAGTCTATCTCTCAACTCTTTTTGCCAGGTCAGCACTGAGTCTGCAATAGTCTGAATCAGACAGTACACACTGCATCTTTTGAACATAATCCCACTTGCCCCACACAACACTAGCATTGCCCTCGTACACAGGTAAGATACAAAATCAGTATTCATCTCGAGAGACTTCAAAACAACCCACTCAGCTGCTGCAATATTTTGCTTGGGTGAATGTTTCTCAGTCAATATATGATATGCTTCTTTCCCAACCTGCTTGACAGTGTCTGGAGGTAATTTGAAAAAAGCTTGTTTGACATAACTTAACAACTGGTAAATGGCTGGATGTTGATGCAAAGTTCAAACGTTTTCCTAGCATGGATCTAACATGCTTGGCAGCAACTGGAGGTAGTTTAAAAACAGCTTGGTTGACAGAACTAACAACTAATAAATACTTAGACATTGGTGCAAAGTTCAAAACTTGTCCTAGCATGAGTTAAGCAGTGTTATCCAATGCTTCCTCCTTGAGATTGATCAGAGAAAGCTGAGATGTAATATCACAAGAGAGACAGAGGTTTTTGCTCAAAATCTTCTCGGAATCTTGCTCTTTCAAACAAAAGAGTGAGAGAATTAATGACACTTTCTCACACACTGGTAATTAATATTCATTACTAATATTTTCTGTCACTGTTCACCTTTGGTTGTATGGTGGCACTATATTTTTATGTGGTGTGTGTGTGTGTGTGTGTGTGTGTGTGTGTGTGTGTGTGTGTGTGTGTGTGCGCATGAGTGCATGAGGGGGCTTCTGCTTTTCTGCACATGTATGTGTATGTACTTGTGAGTTGCCTTTCTGCATATGCATGCGTTTCTATGTGTGAGGTGTCTTTCTGGATATGCTGTACTATGGTTTTTCATCGGCACAGCCGTGGATCTCAAAAGTTTAAATTTCCTTTGAGGATGTTTTTTCGTAGATTTTATGGGGTGTTTACCTATCCAAATAACAGCAGTTGTTGAAGACATCACAAGGCTGCACAGCTGAAGTTGTCTGAACATTTTATACACCAGGAGAAACTCAAGTTTAAGCTCTTACACAGATATATATGTTCAGTAAACTAGATAAAAAATCTCAAGACGAATTTGAAACTTTCAGCACAGGACATGAGCACGTAGAGGAACCACGGCTCAAGTTTAAGCTGACCATGCACTGGATAGATATGTACCCAGTAGAGCAGTTCAAAATGGGAACAAACCTCTGTAGTATACAGTCATCGTAAAGAAAATGCTAAAGAAACAGAAACTACTGGATAGTGGTTGTAAAACAAAGCATAGGGCTATAGATAGACATTAAATGAAATGTGTGTGGCTGTCAAGAGAGCAATGTGTGATGCCTTCAATGATTACCAAAGCGGAATATTGTCAAATGATTTTTCACAAAACCCAAAAAAATTCTGATTGTATGTAAAGGCTGTTAGTGGCTTCAGAGTTAAGTGTCCAGTCTCTAGCAAATGAGACAGGAACTGAAATGTAGGGTAGCAAAGCAAAAGCTGAAATGGTTGACTCCATTTTCAAATGTTTACAAAGTAAAACCCATGAGAATTGCTTCAATTTAATCCTCACACCACTGAAAAGATGAATGAAATAAGTATTAGTATCAGTGGTGTTGAAAAACAGCTGAAATTGTTGAAACTGAACAACGCTCCAGGACCTGATGGAATCCCTGTCAGATTCCATACTAAATTTTCCCCTCTTCTAACTATAATCTATTGTAGATCTTTTGAAAAAAAAAATGTGCCCAGTTCTAGCAAAAAAGCACAGGTCACACCTGTCTGCAAGAAGAGTAGTAAAAGTAATCCACAAAATTATCCTTGACATCAATTTGTTGTAGAAACTTAGAACATATTAGAGCTCAAACATAATAACTTGAAGAGAATGACTTCCTCAATGCCAACCAGCATGGATTCCGAAAGCATCAATCACGTGAAACTCAACTAGTATTATTATCACATGACACGCTGAAAGCTTTGGATCAAGGCAATCATGTAGATGTAGTATATCTTGATTTCAAAAAAGCATTTGACTCAGTACCACACTTACACTTATTGTCAAGAGTACAATCATATAGGGTATTAATTGTGGCTGGATTGAGGGCTTTTCGACAGAGAGGACACAGGATGTTACCTTGGATGGAGAGTCATCGTCAGGTAACTTAAGGTGTGCACCAGGGAAATGTGTTGGGATGCTTGCTGTTCACGTTGAGTATAAATGACCTTGCAGACAATATTAATAGTAAAATCAGGCTGTTTGCAGATGATGCAGTTATCTATAATGAAGTACTGTCTGAAAGAATCTGCATAAATATTCAGTCAGCTCTTGATAAGGATTCAAAGTGGTGCAAAGATTGGCAACTTGTTTTAAATGTTCAGAAATGTAAAGCGGTGCACATCACAAAAAATGTATCCTATGACTACAATATCAATGAGTCACTGTTGGAATCGGCCAACTCATACAAATATCTGGGTGTAGCACTTTGTAGAGATATGAAATGGAATTATCACATAGGCTCAGTCACGGTTAAAGCCGGTTGTAGACTTTGGTTTATTGATAGAATACTGGGGAAGTGCAATCAGTCTGTAAAGGACATTGTTCACAAGTCACTTGTTGACTGATTCTAGGATACTGCTCAAAAGTATGGGATCCAGACAAAATAGGACTAACAGGGGATGATGAATGCATACAGAGAAGGCCATCACCAATGGTCACAGATTTCTTTGATCAGTGGGAGAGTATCACAGAGACAATGAAGGAACTGAGCTGGAAGACTCTTGCAGATAGACGTAAACTATTCCGAGAAAAAGAATGAAATTTTCACTCTGCAGCAGAATTAAAGCTGTGATGGTGGGTCGTGAGTCACACTTGGGTAGCTCAGATAGTAAAGCACTTGCCTGCGAGTTCGAGTCTCAGTCCGGCACACAGTTTTAATCTGCCATAAAGTTTTTTTTTAATCCAAGAAAGTCTATTAACGAAGTTTCAAGAACGACCTTTAAATGATGACTCTGGGAACATTACAATACTCTACGTATTGCTCACACAGGGATCACAAGGATAAGATTAGAATAATTACTGCATGCACAGAGACATTCAAATAATCATTCTTCCTGTGCTCCATACATAAATGGGAAAGAAATAACTGTTACAATGGGGCATACCCTCTGTGATGCACTTGACAGTGTTAGCAGAGTATAGATGTATATATAATTATTCTAATAGTGTTTATACCCTTTCTTGAGATATTTCTGTTGACTTGGTTATTTCAAATGTCTTTAACTGCCAACAGTTTAGTGCTATATTGTGCACTTCCTCAATGTTTTCATCGACTGCAGCAGCTTTGTGAATGCTTCACATCGGTAATTTTCAAGAGTATGGCATTTTTTAATTTAATTACCAGGTCCTTAATTGTTGAAAATGAAGCATCTGGCTCCTTATAAGCCATTATTAACATGTGCTAACACAAGGTCAAGACGTTTTCATCTTGTCACATAGTTGTGTGCAAGTAACATGGCAGATGCACGATGTGTTCTGTGGAAATATAAATGGATAATACTTTGTGGTGCCACCAGTGTGCTCTCTGTCTCTGTCTCATGCCATGTGCTCCGGCCATTTTGTTTCCTGATAACTGGCAAATGTCACATTAGGCCACTGTCTTTCCTTAGAACAATTTCTATACTCTGGAAACTATTGCTGTCACTTCTTCAAGCAATACTTGCCATGTTTGCTTTATGCCACCAATAATTAATGCCACATACAAACTGAAATTAGAATCACTGCTAAAATTTTTACCCAAGACAAGACACAAGCTACAGACAGGTGTGGCAGAATGACACTATTAGCTGGTACATCAGAGAGTGCAATGAATTCTGTTCTTGGGCATCTCTTCACCACCCACCTGAGCAGAAGGTATATGGGCATTGGTATGGAAAGAACTGTTATGGCAGAAAACTACTAATTCTTATAATTTCAAAAATTAATGAATAAGATAATATATTAGACATTCTTTTTATAAATATCTGGAACATCTAAATCACCAAGTCAGAGTAAAATAACATTAACTTTTAGCTAAAAAAAATGAGTATCTTGAAGTATGAAGTTAAATGACTCATTCAAGGAAAAATGTGATCAGTTTTCAGTTATAGGTCAAAGCAATCATGGTACAATGGGAAGTAATAATTTACTGACGAAATTTATTATGAATAATATGTATACTAGAATAGATTCACACACCAAATGGAAGTGATACTTGGCATCATGCAGCATAAATACCCACATGGAAATCAGGAGAGCCATTGTTTCATAAAGCTGTACAAGATACAGAAGCATGACTTTATTGGGTACATGTCATTCCATCCCAAAAGTATTCAATACATAACAGTTTTCTGATGAGTGTTTATTTCATGTACATTGTGTTGGCATGTTGTCTCTCTCCTTCTCTTGCGTTCGTGATGATCACAAGCAGGTGTAACTGACTTGTCAAGCCTGGCTGGTATTAACTCGTATAAATGACCATCATCTGCTAAATAGTGTTGGCATATTTTGATAGCAAAGAACACTTCCTTCTCCACTGTTCACATTTCAACAATCTTCTCTTTGTACTAACAGGTATCATGAGTCTACGAGACATTGTTAATGTGAGTCCAGAAATTATCAAATTTGCTATTGCTCCCACAGACAGTGTGCTTTTGCACCGAACTCAATGATTACTTGGCTCCTACACATTGTATTTCAGATTTTTCTACTAATGTCTGTTGTGGCCTTTTAAACACCCTCTGTTAAACATACAAAATCCTGGTTCAGATTCACTGATGACATCTTTGGCAATCTGGACTGAGGGTGAGGACGCCCTATCCACATTCCTCCAGAAACTCAAAAACTTCTCCCGCATTTGCTTCACCTGATCCCACTCAAACCAACAAACCACCTTACTAGATGTTAACCTTCCCTCAAAGATGGCTACATCAGTACCTCTGTCCATATCAAACCTACTAACCACCAGCAGTACCTCCACTTTGACAGCTGTCACCCGTTAAATACCAAGAAGTCCCTTCGATATAGCCTAGCCACATGTGGTCGTTGCATCTGCAGTGAT
The DNA here is from genome assembly GCF_021461395.2 of Schistocerca americana. Taxonomy (NCBI): domain Eukaryota; kingdom Metazoa; phylum Arthropoda; class Insecta; order Orthoptera; family Acrididae; genus Schistocerca; species Schistocerca americana. Next base: position 359,001,114 of record NC_060120.1, on the reverse strand, counting down.
GAGTTGTCCCTCTCGAAATATACAGAGGGTCTCACTAAAGCCTTGGCAGGCCGTAATTATCCTCTCAACCTTGTACAAAAACAAATCACCTGCACCTTATCTTTCCAGTCTCCCACCATCTCCCAAAGTCACACCATTCGGCCACAGAGGAGTACTTTCCTCGTAACTCAGTAACACCCAGCTGAAGCAACTGAATTACATTCTCCTCCAAGGTTTCGACTACCTCTCATCATGCCCTGGAATGATAAATGTCCTGCCCACTACCCTTCCCAGCCCTCCCACAGTGGTATTCCGCCTACACAGTATACTCATCCGTCCCTACACAACCCCTGCTCCCAACCCCTTACCTCATGGTTCATAGCTCATACCCCTGTAATAGACCTAGATGCAAGATGTGCCCCATATGTCCTCCCACCACCCCCTACTCCAGTCCGATCACAAACATCATCTAACCCATTAAAGGCAGGGCTACCTGTGAAACAAGTCACGTGATCTACAAGCTAAGCTGCAACCACTGTGCACTATGTGGGCATGACAACCAACAAGCTGTCTGTCTGATGAATGGCCACTGACAAACTGTGGCCAAGAAACAAGTGGACCACCTGGTTACTGAGCACACTGCCAAATGTGACCTCATTCATTTCAATGACTGCTTCACAGCCTGTGCCATATGGACCCTTCCCTCCAACACAAGCTTTTCTGAATCGCATTTGTGGGAACTTTTCCTGCAATATATACTATGTTCCCTTAACCCTCCTGGTCTCAACCTTCGTTAGTCATTGTCTTCACCCATCCAGCCTCCCTGTTCCTGTTCCAGCACTATACAGCCCTCATTCCACCATCACACCCGGCCTTCTTGCTTCTCTTCTTTTCAACTACCCCCTTTCCCCTGCCCTCTGTCTAGCCTCCTGACTGCACATAGCTGCCCTACCCTCTCCACCTCGTCCCTATGTGCTCCACCTCATCCCTGCATGCTCCCCAGCAGCACTGCACTGTCCGCCACCTTTACCCACCCTATCCTACTACCCCACCCCTCCCCACTCCAGCCTCCTCCTTACCCTACCCAGTCACGACGCCCATCACGCACTGGTGCAGCTGCTCACCGTATGACTACAGTTGCCTTAGACTGCAGTCATGTGTGTGTGTGTGTGTGTGTGTGTGTGTGTGTGTGTGTGTGTGTGTGCGCGCGCGCGCGCGCACGCGTGTCTGTTGTCTATTTTTGACGACGGCCTTACGGGCTGAAAGCATTATTTGTAAATGTCTTTTTTTGGGCTATCTGCAACTCAATATATCTGCTATATGGCGAGTGGCCACTTTCCTTTTCACAATATTGTTATGTTCCATCCTGAATTTTCCATTGTTTGAAACAAATTACGAATTCATTTGTTAGACCACTCAATGAAGGTAATTTTGGGTAAAAGACTTGTGCAGTCACAAATTTTTGTACAGTAATAGGAGGGAGTGTAAAGAATAACACTAAAAACCCTGCCTGGTGGGGTGTGAGTTAATTTTTTAGATTTTTCTTAACTGTCTTGAAAAATGTGGCTTCCAGCACAAATTTTCCTCGGCACAAAATTAAACTTCATTAAATTTCCTCCAAAAAAAGTCCTCTTATTCTTTTCTCTGGAACTAATAGGTCCCGTGCTGCAAGGGGTGGAAAAACAGCAGATTACTAAAAATAGTGTTCTGAACGTACTGAATTAATGTATATTGTTAAATAATGTGGTTAAGAGCAAATATTAAATGTTTGTACGACATCCAAGTGCAGCACAATCATATTAAGGGATAAATTGTGTTCTGGGGGTGTAACAGGGTGGAGGTTAGAAGCGTGAGGGATGGTACGTTGCCATATTGTGGTTATGCCCTTCCCTCATTTAAAGGTCTAAACAAAGAGTGAGCAGGTAACTTCCCATTCTCTACCACACTATGTCATAGAAAGCAAATCAGGGTATTTCAGAAAGTTATACCAACTCTTCTGCAGCTTGCCTTATGAATCACTCGCGACACAGTGTGCAGGCATGCCCGGGGTTGTTTATGTCCCAAAAAGATTATTTACACTACCTGGAATACAGACTGAATTACTATAATATTAATGCAAAAAACGCATATGGACAGAATATTAGTTAATCTCTGTGCACTTATCTACACTCCTACAGGGAAATTAATTCTGAGTTATGCTATATGGCAGCTGTAGCACCCTTCCGGGAAAGGCAACTTTCGCCACTATGAGTACTGCTCAGTTTTCAGTTTACAGAGAGTATAAATCCCTAGCTTTTCCTGTTCAGTTGTCTCCTGTGAGTAGACAAAGGTAACTTCATTGATCTCATGTTTATATAGTGCAGTTGTTTTCAGTTCATTAAGTACTTATTTGCATTTGTTGAATGAGCTATTATGTAAAAAAAATTCAATGGTTGAAGCAGTCAACTGTCTACCACATTGAAGAGTCTGTCCCAAGTGTAACATGCTGTCAATACGTATTTGACAATACTTCATAGTCACCAATATCAATGGCTAGAATACTTTCCGCTGTTTGAGAGTACTAAATGCATCATCACAGCCTCAGTTCTCCCAACATCAGAAGAGGCCCAGATTCTTAAATTGGCTCCCTCAGTAACAGAAGTAGGTAACCTAGGTGTCATGGAGCTTCAGATATTTCACTACATGTCAAGCAATGCATTATAGCAGATTACTCTTCTAGACTTAAATGTGATCAGTCCTATTCCATCACACATACTGGCACCCACTTTGCAAGATATACTGTGGATATGTGGTAAAATTGCTCCACTAAGTGCAGCCCACTCCACAAGTACTGGCAATTTCTGAGTGGAAGAGATTTATGCAGTCTATCTGTAAAACAACTGACAGTGAGAAAATTGCAGTATCTTTCTGGTCATTGATTAATTCAGCACCAAGTGACTATAACAAGGTTACATGGCTTTTCAACATGCTGTCAATGACAAACAGCAACAAGAAGCCACTGCATCAATCAAATACCTTTCCCACTAACACTACATAGGTCATTGACAACATCGCACTTGCAAATTAAGCACTCTTCAGTCACTGTTTATTGGAGTGTATTTTACATTAAGCTCACTTGAGAACTGCAAGTAAGTTCTTACTTAAACTGAAAATAACCCCACTATATGAACACAAGCTTCATGAAAGTGGTTTTACTTTCACAAGAGAATTGGACAGAAAATACTGGGAAGATATAGCCTGTCTGTAAACTGAAAAATGTGATCAGTGCTTGGGTGAAGGAAGTCACTTTTTCTGGAAGGACACGACAACTGTCTTACAGGATGACTAATAATTTCCCCAGTTGCAGTGTAGAACAATGTGCAGAGATTTATGTAGATTCTGTCTACATGCTTTTCTTGCATATGTACTATTAGCAAATCATATCCATATTGTAGTGTTAATGTTCTTTCTGGAAAATAAACACCTTCAAGCTTTTCTGCACGGTGTGTCGCAAGTCATTCTGGCTTGAAGACAGTTGTTTGTTCTTTTGGTACCTTGGAGAGCCGCTAAATGAATGTTCCTGCTTCTAGAAAGTACTATGTGACTTGAAAAACATATTACAAGAATAACCAGTTCACGCACATTCATTGTCGCAGTATGCTTCTGTAGTTGTCTTGATAGCAAAAGTTTGTCATGGAATGGAGGACAATTTGACAGATGAAGAAATTCTGAGGCTGCTTGTAGAATCTGGTTCTGAAATTGATGCTGACAGTAGTTCTGAAATGTATGGTAATCTGTCTGAATCCTTCTCATAAGCAGGAGCCACACAAAGAAGTCAAAAAAGTTTACGACATCTGTAGGGAGTGCAGCAGTCACTGTAGCCTTACTTGAATGAGTTAATACAGTTCTACTGCATGTAGCTGTGGTACAAACATTTAATATTTGTTCTTAACCCACATTTTTAGCAATATATATAAATTATATATCATTAAAATACTATATTTAGTAATATGAGATTTTGTCATCCCCTGCAATACAGAAATTATTGGTGCTAGACAAAAAATTAATAAAATCTTTTTGTTAGAAATATAATGTAGTTTAATTTTGTACTGGGAAACATTTTCACTAGAAGCCACAGTTTTGAAGATAGTGAAACAAAAAAGAAAATCTAAGAAAGTGACCTTTACAAACCCACCCCACCCCACACTCACACTCCACTGGTCAGGATTTTTAGTATGTTCTTCATTAAACTCCCCCTACTACTTGACAAAAATTTGTGACTACACAAACTCCCCCCCCCCCCCCCCCCTGTTGACACTTTCTGGTCTTTGTTGACTGTGCTATAAGACCTGATAACCTGGGTGTGGAATTTAAGCTAACAACTGAATCTGAAATAATGTTTTTGGATTAAAAATATGAGGACATATTTTTTAATTTGTATTTTATAAGAAAAGTAAATGCAATACGCATAGGATAATTGCTGAAACACTCACGATTAGTTTGTCACTTTTCAGTATGATCATGATCATTGACCACAGCTTGTTCCTGCCTTGAAACAATAGCATGTACCTCTGAGCAGTAAATACTGTGATATTGCTTCCTCAGTCACTGGTACAAAGAATTTTTCATGGTATGTGCATCTTCAAAGTGATGCCACCAATTAGCTTCTTTGAATGGGGTGAACAAATGTATGTCTTATGGTGCATGGTCTCTCTAATAATCGATAAGGATTGAAACTGGAGTAATGAATTAAAATTTGTCCAAGGCCAGGACTTGAACAAAGGTCTCGTGTTTACTAAGCAGACATGCTGGAAGAGAAACTGTGCTGAAGGCATGAATTGAAGTTTGCATTAGGGAGGGCATTGGACTAGGGTAACCCATGCAGCTGTGTCAGTCACAATGCAACAGTGATGTAGTGGTTAGCACACTTGTCTCGTAAGCAGAAGACCCAGGTTCAAGTCCTGGTCAATGTAGTGGTTAGCACACTTGTCTCTTAAGCAGAAGACCCAGGTTCAAGTCCTGGTCGATGTAGTGGTTAGCACACTTGTCTCGTAAGCAGAAGACCCAGGTTCAAGTCCTGGTCTTGGCACAAAATTTAATTCATTACTTCAGCTGCTATACTTACAAAAGATAAATTTGAGACTCATGTGTCTCCACCAAAATGTAATTCCATCTCTCTAATTTGGTCTATCAACATTCCTGTTATCCAGACTGCACAAGCCTTGGGGTAGCCCAGTTTTTCAATAATAGCCATCACATTGTTTTTACTCATGAATAACTGGTGACATAATTCATGTGACGTTATGCTGCGGGTGTCACAGATGATTTGGTCGACACACTGGACAGAACTGCAATCACTGGCCAGCTGCACTGCATCATATCCGCCAACTGTGTTTGCACCCTCCGCCTCTCTACAACAATGAATCCATCATCAAACAGTGCTGACATCCACTATTGCATCTCCAAATACCGTGAGCCTTTGTGAATGCAACTGGGCATTTCACCTCCTTCAATGAGGAATTCAATCACAGAATGCCACTGAACACTGTCTTATATGTACGTTGGTGTCAGTCATTTTCTAAACTTTACAGTGCTGTCATCTACTGATGTATGATGCTGTTACTGAAGTGGGATGCAGGAGGAGATGTGTGAAAGTACAACAAATTCGTGATGAATATACAAGCAACTTAATGAAGGAGAAAACAACAGGAGCCATTACTTTATGACTGGAACTGGTAATTACATAGAGGATGATCATGAACCAGTGCAAAAAGTTCACTTCTTTAAGTTAAATTTAATAAAGTTTAATTCCAGAGCATGTTAATTATACGATTAAGTGAATGTAAGTCTGTCGAGTCAGTATGATTCAGTAAACTAGATGGCACTGTAATTTGTGGTTTCAAATAAAATGTTCATTTTTGAAAAGCACTAGTCCCCTTGCAGTTAAAAAGTGTTGAGATAGCACAGCAAGCAGGCAGAAAGTGCTTCCCAAATTCACACTAAATGAAGAAGTTAATTTAATACACCTATAACTCTGTTTCTCATGAAACCTGACAAAAACTTTATAGTTTGCAACATACGAGTGTTGAAACTTAAATAGTGGCAACTATTTATTCACAACCAATACAGAAGAGTTACATGTTTGCACCTGTTACTGTTCTTCAAAGTAGTCACGAGCATTGTGTAGAACCACGTTGCCAGCAATGTGGAAGGCGTAGTATACCATTAGCAGAGCCTGTTCTGTTGATGGTGCGAATGGAGGGGTCTACTGCCAGTCGAATCTCTGGAATAGTTCTGAAGCGAATGCCACAAACTGGTTCCTTCATCTTCGGAATCAAATCAAAGTCACAAGGACTTAAGTCCAGGGAGTATGGTGGATTGTACAGTATTTCCCAGTCCTATTGACTGAACAGAGCAGCCACAGCTAGTGCTGAATGCACCCCCGGATTGTCATGCTAAATGACGGGTGGGTTGTGCAGAAAGTGTCGCCGCTTCTTTTGCAAAGCTGATTACAGGTGATGCTCCAAAAATGAACAGTAATACTGTGCATTTACAGTCTGCAGTGGAGGAATGTAATGTGTTAGGATAACAATATTACAGTCGCACAAGAGAATCACCATAACTATAGACCGCTCCATTCACACCGTCAACAGAACAGGCTCTGCTAACAGTATACTGTGCCTTCCACATCGTTGGCAATTGGTTCTACACAATGCTGGTGACTACTTTGAAGGACAGTAACAGGTGCCAACATGTAACTCTTTTGTATCAGTTGTGAATAAATAATTTCCACCCCCATAAAATGCTTCATGAAAAAAACTAAGTCGAACATTGACATCTAAAAATTGTCACTTTCGATTGTGTGGATGTCTACCTTTCAGAACATAAGATGACCAACTTGTGTGTACAGTGTCTCCACATGAAGTCCTCACTCCAACTTCTCCCAGCATGAATGAGGTGTGCACTCTGAGGTCTCATATGATAATTATTTTTTTTTTTTTTCATCCACAAACAACAACTCTTGTCCAATCCTTCCATTCTTTGTGTTCCCCCACTCCCAAAGTTATTTAGTCTGCCACTGGCTGTTGCTTTTACTGCCTCTCTTCTAGCAATGTCATCATCAATGACATAACTAAATACAATATAAAATTTACAATTTTGGGCCTACTGGCCAATTTACATAAATGATGCTTTACATAAAGTGCACTAAAATGCACATGAACCTGTTGTTATACAATTTGTAAATATTCAGATATTTCTTATACAATGTTACATTAATAGTTTTCAAAATTGCTGAGTTAGTGCTTTTGTAAATAGTAAATTAAGCCACAAGAAATAATATTATGAAAAGGAAAACTGCTACACACCATACAGAGGAGGTGCTGAGTTGCAGATAGGCACAACAAAAGACTGTCACAAATAATGCTTTCGGCCAGCAAGGCAGCCATCAAAAATGTACAACAGACACACAAAAACACTCTCAAGCAAACACAACTGACACACACACATAACCACAGTCTCTGGCAACCGAAGCCACAGTGATGAGCAGCAACTTTCATTTTCATAATATTATCTCTTGTGGTTTAATTTACTATTTACAAAAGAGCTCCCTGGGTAAACCACAAGAAATGATATCCATAAATTATTACTTGACGTTAACAAAAGAAAGCTGCACAAGTTTTACTTTTACGTAATGGATAAGGGGTAAAGATAATGTAGTTCCCATTTTTGCAAGCTGTGGTGTAGCCGAGTGGAATTTCCATCTCACTGTTGAGAACTTTGAATCTTAAGTTTAGCTGTTTATGTAAAATCTCAATATGCGTATGTGTAGTTTTCCTCCCTGTACCAAAGAAAGGTAGAAATTTTAGGCCACCTTAGCATACCTGCACTGCTAAGCACTTTCTGCCCCAGCTCAGTAAATAACACAGCTGGGCATTACTGTTTCCATTCATACGCCCTCACAGAACTTTTCCAAAGCTTTTCCAGCATAGAAACCACTTTGCTCGCCACACTAAGCTCATTCTAGCTGGACTGGGGGTGCTCACAGCTAAGTGACACTGAGTAACATATGTGCACAACTTGCTGCACTGGAATTCCGCAGTACGCTTAAAGTCAATGCAGATGTTCGTTCTGGTAAATCCTCTCACAGATCAAACTTTCTGAGAGAACACTGCAACACTGTGCAGCACTTAGATTTCAAACTTGATGTTTCCCAAATGTGGCCCATATTGTGAAACATACTATCATCAATTAAAAGTAATACCTCCATGTAACTTTAAAATGAGGGCAACTGTCACCAAAATTCTGTGCGTTGAATAAGAAGTCTTCCATTCAGATTGTTAAAGTCCTTCACTGAAAAGTCACAACCAGTTTTGCATTCTTAAAATGCATCATCAGATGATCTGTATAATGGAGCAATGTCACATTTACTTTTTCAGAATACCCAATTTTAAAAAATAAGAGATCATAATCACATAAGGCTGCCAAGAATAGCACGCTTACATTATCTTGTAAATCATTGTAGCACACAGGAAAAATACTTACACCCAAGTTTCTTCATTCATCACAAAAACACTAAAAATAAGTAACTAGCTGCAAAGTGGTGGTCAAAGTTAAAATGATTGGTTCTGAAAGGCTGTCTATAAAATGAGGGTACATCTCACTAACAATGCATTGCTTAGAACATAGCCAGTGTCACTATTAAGTCGTTTTCGTACAGTCACATTTCAACTGCTTCCTTCATCAGAGTCCTAATAGTCTGATGTGAGAGCAAGAATACTCATTTGTTCAAACAAAATCTTGTGCTTATTAACAGGCTGTGCTCGGGCACCATTTACTTTTTAAGATTCCTGTTTTTAAGCTACTGCTGATGCTCAATACAATGACCAGCTGCAGTCCATATAGTGGCCCACGTAACTTTTGCCACACTTGTGAGGAATATTATAAATCTGTAGCACTCTCAGGTCAAGATTATCTTTAATGGCTTGCAACATTTCTTTTACTTTCTTGGGTGGCTGCAGACTGGTCTGATTCCTTGCCCCTTTGGGACTCTTATCTATCTTACTAATGCCTGCACCATCTGTGTTGGTCCTCATGGCTTGGTTGAAAAGTCCTTGACAGCTTTGTCTTAATATCATGAACAGAATATCCTTTCCCTCCAAACTCCATCACCAGATGATTAATCTTTGAGCTGAGGTGTTCCTTGTCCATTATAGTACTGGCTCTGTGTATTAGTGTTTTCAGCATAGTTCTCTTCTGAGCTGAATGGTGAAAGCTATGCACAATCAGATACAGGTCTGTATGCATACGTTTTATATACACAGAGCGGCAGAGTCATACTTCTGATTTTCAACTGACAAACTCATATAAGGAAGGCCACTTCATATTCTTCTCAACCTCTGCTGTAAATCTTATGTTTGGACGTACACCACTCATGTGACTGATGAATTGCTGCAGTGTCTAACAGCCATATGGCAAGATTACAATTGTATCATCAACATTTCTGAAGAAGCAGGATGGATATAACAGAGCACTATTCAATTCTTATTCTTCAAAATCCTCCAAGAAAAAAGACAGCTATGGATGGTGACAGTGGTGAACCTGTAGCTACCCCATTAATTATTTCATAATAATTTTCATCGTAGGAAAACAAATTGATTGTCGAGGTATACCGAAATACTTATTTTAAACTTTTCCGGGAGAACCGAGTCACCGGCAGTTTTAATGTATCTTCCACTGGTACCTTCATAAAAAGGGAGACCACATCGAAGCTGACCAGGAATTAACTTGGGCCTATCCTCTTCTACCTTATGAGATTGATAAAGATGTGTGATTTCTTTATGTGATGTCACAGCGTCTGACAATAGGTGGCAATAATTTAGTTCAATACTTTACCAGCCTATATGAAGAAGAGCTTATAGCACTAACAATTGGTCTCAGTGGTATGGCATCTTTGCATATTTTAGGCAGAGTGTACAACCAGAGTAGCCTAGGAATATTTGTTATTTTTACTGTTCGTGGTAAGGGTAAGTTTATGCTCATATGTGTGCTTTTGTGTATTTTAAGTATGTGGCCTTCATGGTCAAAGGGCCCACTGGGAAAATGTTATAGACTGTGTAGATATAGAACTAACTGCCCCCTGATATTCTTTCTCTGCGTATTAGATTCCTAAATATCCCTTCTATCTCAGACACTATTCTTGGTTCAGTCTCCAAACTACTTAACCTGTTTAAGAATGTCTTTTATTTGCAACCTACATCCTGTAGGTCCTTAAACACAGGCTGTCTTTGTACCACGTAATAAGAATGATGGTTAGAGTTTAAAATCCCATTATCACCATTTGCTACTTCTGACACTAATAATTTTGTTGTCAAATATGCATGTTTTTAAAGCTCCTATATTGCTTCCATTTGTGGATGAGAATATCCAGAAATACAGTATTACTTACTTTAAAGTAAGCCCAAGTGCTTTGCATGGCACAAACTCTGTGGTTATACAGGATGGCAGCACCCATGTGTGATCAAGAAAGGAACTATTGTCAAGATCAAGGTTAAAATTAAGGAGACTGCATGGCATCAATGTTGATAGAAGGATTTCTCCTCGAATCTCATCACTTAAAATTGAGCCAGTGGTGTACACACCTGCTGCTGCATGATGACGAACCTAATAAACAGAAGATAATCATTTGTGCACATTATATCACAGTAACTTCATTTACAGCTGTATGACAATGATTAAAATACAATTGTACAGGTTCATTCAATAAAATGCATATATTTATCAGGGATATTGCTGCCACAGTCAACAATTCACCAATAGTTCATGAAATGTTTGCCTAATGTCTCCCATGAGTGTCTTCAAAGCCTGCTTGTGACAATCAAGCACAAAATTATCACAACCGATGTCATCAATGAAGCCCTTTTATATCAATGTAGACGAAAGAGAAAGTTATTAGCATAATTTACTTACAATAAGTTCAACAGGAACATGTAGGCACTTCCTGACTAGGCATACACGGATCAGAAGTCTCAGCTTACCAACTGGAGTTGTTACTTTCTTTGAGTTTCTTACTTCATTTACTGATGACACATAAGAGTAGGGAGCACTAGAAGAAAAAAGAAAGGAGCTTTTACTGGTGGAAATAACTGTAACTATAAAGGGTACTGATAGAACATGAGATCTGGCACAAATTTCTTGAAACGAACTAACTATAAAGAGGGAAACTGAAAATGAGAATGGCATTTTGACAATGTTGTTGTGGTCTTCAGTCCTGAGACTGTTTTGATGCAGCTCTCCATGCTACTCTATCCTGTGCAAGCTTCTTCAACTCACAGTACATACTGCAACCTACATCCTTCTGAATCTGCTTAGTGTATTCATCTCTTGGTCTCCCTCTACGATTTTTACCCTCCAATGCTAAATTTGTGATCCCTTGATGCCTCAGAACATGTCCTACCAACCGATCCCTTCTTCTTGTCAAGTTGTGCCACAAACCCCTCTCCTCCCCAATTCTATTCAATACCTCCTCATTAGTTACATGACATACCCATCTAATCTTCAGCATTCATCTGTAGCACCACATTTCGAAAGCTTCTATTCTCTTCTTGTCCAAACTATTTATCGTCCATGTTTCACTTCCATACATGGCTACACTCCATACAAATACTATCAGAAACAACTTCCTGACACTTAAATCTAAACTCTATGTTAACAAATTTTTCTTCTTCAGAAACGCTTTCCTTGCCATTGCCAGTCTACATTTTATATCTCCTCTACTTCGACCATCATCAGTTATTTTGCTCCCCAAATACCAAAACTCCTTTACTACTTTATGTGTCTCATTTCCTAATCTAATTCCCTCAGCATCACCCGACTTAATATGACTACATTCCATTATCCTCGTTTTGCTTTTGTTGATGTCCATCTTATACCCTCCTTTCAAGACACTGTTCATTCCGTTCAACTGCTCTTCCAAGTCCTTTGCTGTCTCTGACAGAATTACAATGTCATCGGCGAACCTCAGTTTTTATTTCTTCTCCATGGATTTTAATACATACTCTGAATTTTTCTTTTGTTTCCTTTACTGCTTGCTCAATATGCAGATTGAATAACATTGGGGACAGGCTACAACCCTGTCTCACTCCCTTTCCAACCACTGCTTCCCTTTCCTGTCCCTCGACTCTTATAACTTCCATCTTTTTTCTATACAAATTGTAAATAGCATTTCGCTCCCTGTATTTTACCCCTGCCAACTTTAGAATTTGAAAGAGAGTATCCCAGTCAACATTGTCAAAAGCTTTCTCTAAACAAGTGCACATGTATTGTTTCCACAAAAATGTTAAGTGTTATGTACTTTAAGATTTTGAGACTGCAGTTTTTTAATTGGTAAATAATATTACAAACAAATTAAAGATAATACTCAAGAAAGTCAAATGTGATGAAAAGCCTATGAAAAGTATCTTAAAGCTCTGAAACCAATTTATTAGCTAAAATTTTGTGAGGTATTACCAGTTCATTTGCACAATGGTCACCACTTAACTCACAGGAGAAATTGTGAGGGACAGAAATACAGACCATAGCTAAGGACAGGAAAATTTCATGAAAATGGTAATGAAAATAATAATAATAATAATACAAAATGATTAGTTTTTTATAAACAACATGAAATCTGTGATTTTTTTTAAAAAAAATATTGCAACATTTTAAATTTTCCCTTACAAAAACTGTTATAAACATGAGGACAGCAGTTTACTAATTGCATAACTGGTCGTCACTGAATGTTGAAACTGGATTTTGTCTTCATTTTTCCTCCCAGCTGTAGTTCATATATAACTGTAACATGATAGTTCATTTTTCGTGTAATGAACTACAATGTGATGTCAAAAGAAAATACCTTCTGACAAACTCCATTCCAGTAACAGTTTTAATCAGCAATGTCACACTTTCTGACACTTCTGCACAACAAATTGTACAAAAAAGATACATTTTGAAGAAACCTTCAATGTGGTGCATCAATTAAATTACTTATTTCCCTAATACACAAGAATAAATACAAATACCACCAAATACAGCACTTCAGTTCTGCAAACATGTGTCTCCTTGGTACACTTCTATGAGCCAATCACAACACAAGATATGTGATGACATACAAACATCAGAGTTGTCCCGACAAATGTAAGAATTTAAATCAAGCTGCATGAGTAGTGTAGCTGACATTTGAAATCACATTCATTGGTTCTGCCAGTTCACAAGAGCTTATCACTTAACACAGCTCAGACCATGGTCTACACAACAGATCAAGTAATCACAAACTGTATTCACGAAGTAGTAAAAGTAATACTGAGTAAATTCTCAAATAAAGTGATCTATTCCCCCCCCCCCCCCCCCCCCACACACACACACGCACACACACACAATGTTTGCATGACTTTTCTGTCCTATGATACAATTTGCTGATAGAAACAAACTGAGAAAGTACCATGTGGAGTTACACGTTTATGAAACTCAAGTGCCATATTTGGTGTTTTTCATATTTATATTTGCGTACTACAAAATAGGCACTTAAATTGATGTATCATATTAATCTCTCCCAACTGCCTTGTTTTTAGCATGATTTGTTTTGCAAAATTATCAGGGAAGCTACAGTTTCTGAATAAAACTATTACCTCTACTCCAAATTGAAAAGATTCCTTCATTACTGGGGGTAAAGGTCTGTTTGATGATGAAACCAGGAAACTGCTGAAAAACATGATGGAACACACACTTCAGGTAACAACTTTTATGCAGGTCTGTGTTCACAGCCTTAGGTTCTTGTCTCAACCATGAGATTATAATGATCTTCTTCTTCATCTTCCGGTCCTTAACATTCTATGTAGTCAGATTTGTTATATGTGTTGAGGCAATGTCAGTGGTAACTGGAGGCTACAAATCCTTCAAGATGCCACAACTACCTCCACAACAGACTACCAGCAGCTTGAATAAATTTATGTTAGAATGTTATGTAACTGTTTGTGTAGCATGTATCTGACGTGGTATGCATACCAGTCCAGTATTTACCTAGCCAGATGCAGGAAACTGTCTACACACCACATCCAGGCTGGCCGCTCATTAGCCCTCATCGTTAGGGGCAGACTCACCTCCTTATACCCCAGAAATCGCACTTTAACATGTTCGGCTCATGGGATGATAATGACGAATTCTGTTATTGTCAACATGATAAAAAGCATACGGGGAATGACAGGCGCCATGCTTGCAGATTTTCTAAACAGATAAAAATTCCTTCACAATTTAGTAGAAAAGCAACTTTGCACAACAGCAGGAAATGTGGAAGTTGTGACATATCTCATATTACGCTAAAGACAAATATATGAATGCATGTCCTTGAGCAGCGTGTTCAATAACTCATATGCAATGCAAATATTTCGGACTTTGTATCTGCAAACAGGCCACAACTTGTCAACAATGTCAGTATAGAGGTTAGTGAACATAGCAATGATCATTAAGTCAATAAACTGATTAAGAAAACTCGAAGAGTTTTTATGCTAGAAACAGCAAATAAGCAGTTTTTAGCATTCAACTTGGACAATTACTGGAATTCATTTAGTTCCACTGTCAAACATACAGGAATCATGGGCAACATTTAAACAGATTATAAATCACATGCTGGAGAATTAAGTGCCAAGTAAATGGATTAACGATGGAAAAGGGCCACCAGTTGTTTAATAACAACATTCAGAATATGCTGAGGAAACAAAGACTGTTGCACTCTTGGTCCAAAAAAGAACGCATAAATTTTGGCAGAAAAAAGTTAGTAGAAATTCGTGCATCTGTAAGAGATTGAAGCAGGAAGCATGCAACAACTTTCACCATCATATGTTAGTGACAGATCTTGCTCAGTACCAGAGAAAGTTCTGGTCCCACATAAAATTGCTGATCAATGATGGTAAAGAGCTTGTTAAGCATACAGGGAATGATAGGCGCCATGCACGCAGATTTTCTAAACAGATAAAAATTCCTTCACAATTTAGTAGAAAAGTACTTTGCACAACAGCAGGAAATGTGGAAGTTCTGAAATATCTCATATTACGCTAAAGACAAATATATGAAGGGAACTTCATAGCAAACATAAACATAGCCAAAGCCTTGCACACAAACATAAAATTACACGGAGCGAAATGTAGTGTGAGGAGGGCTATGCGAGAGATGTTCAATGAATTCAAAAGTAAAGTTCTATGCACAGACTAGGCAGAAATCCTAAGAAATTTTGGTCTTATGTCAAAGAGGTAGGTGGATCAAGACAAAATGTCCAGACACTCTGTAATGAAACAAAGGATGACAGACTAAAGGCCGAAATACTAAATGTCTTTTTCCAAAGCTGTTTCAGAGAGGAAGACTGCACTGTAGTTCCTTCTCTAGATTGTCGCACAGATGACAAAATGGTAGATATCGAAACAGATCACAGAGGGATGGAAAAACAATTAAAATTGCTCAAAAGAGGAAAGGCCACTGGAACTGATGGGATACCAGTTCGATTTTACACAGAGTACGCGAAGGAACTTGCCCCCCTTCTTGCAGCGGTGTATCGTAGGTCTCTAGAAGAGCGTAGCATTACGAAAGATTGGGAAAGGGCACAGGTCATCCCCATTTTCAAGAAGGGGCTTCGAACAGATGTGCAGAACTATAGACCTATATCTCTAACGTCCATCAGTTGTAGAATTTTGGAACACGTATTATATTTGACTATAATGACTTTTCTGGAGACTAGAAATCAACTCTGTAGGAATCAGCAAGGGTTTCGAAAAAGACGATCGTGTGATACCCAACTTGCACTATTCGTCCATGAGACTCAGAGGGCCATAGACACGGATTCCCAGATAGATGCCGTGTTTCTTGACATCCGCAAGGTGTTTGATACAGTTCCCCACAGTTGTTTAATGAACAAAGTAAGAGCATATGGACTATCAGACCAGTTGTGTGATTGGATTGATGAGTTCCTAGATAACAGAACGCAGCATGTCATTCTCAATGGAGAGAAGTCTCCCGAAGTAAGAGTGATTTCAGGCGTGCTGCAGGGGAGTGTCGTAGGACCGTTGCTATTCACTATATATATAAATGACCTTGTGGATAACATCGGAAGTTCACTGAGGCTTTTTGCAGATGACACTGTAGTATATCGAGAGGTTTTAACAATGGAAAATTGTACTGAAATGCAGGAGGATCTGCAACGAATTGACATATGGTGCAGGGAATGGCAATTGAATCTCAATATAGACAAGTGTAATGTGCTGCGAATACATAGAAAAAAGATCCTTTATCATTTAGCTACACTATATCAGGTCAGCAACTGGAAGCAGTTAATTCCATAAATTATCTGGGAGTAAGCATTAGGAGTGATCTAAAATGGAATGACCATATAAAATTAATTGTCGGTAAAGCAGATGCCAGACTGAGATTCACTGGACGAATCCTAAGGAAATGCCCTCCGAAAACAAAGGAAGTAGGTAACAGTACACTTGTTCGCCCACTGCTTGAATACTGCTCACCGGTGTGGGACCCGTACCAGATAGGGTTGATAGAAGAGAGACAGAAGATCCAACGGAGAGCAGCGCACTTCATTACAGGACCATTTAGTAATCGCGAAAGCGTTACAGAGATGATAGATAAACTCCAGTCGAAGACTCTGAAAGAGAGGCGCGGTCAGTAGTGCGGTATGGGCTTTTGTTGAAGTTTCAAGAACATACCTTTACTGAGGAGTCTAGCAGTATATTGCTCCCTCCTATGTATATCTCGTGAAGAGACCATGAGGATAAAATCAGAGAGATTAAGAGCCCACACAGAGGCATACCGACAATCTTTTCATTCCACAAACAATACGAGACTGGAATAGAAGGGAGGACCGATAGAGGTACTCAAGGTACCCTTCACCA
Organism: Schistocerca americana; assembly: GCF_021461395.2. NCBI lineage: Eukaryota > Metazoa > Arthropoda > Insecta > Orthoptera > Acrididae > Schistocerca > Schistocerca americana. The sequence goes on along the minus strand of NC_060120.1, from coordinate 358,984,231 downwards.
CACACCATCAGGTGGCTTGCAGAGTATAGATGTAAATGAAAGGCTTTCCACTTTCAAACTGACTAGAATGGTATGGCAGTGGAAGACAGCTACAAGAAAGCTGAAGTTTTAAATTCTGCATTACAATGATCATTCACACAGGAGGCTCATACAGACACACCACTATTTGATTGTTGCACAGATTTCTCTGTTGTTGTTGTGGTCTTCAGTTCAGAGACTGGATTGATGCAGCTCTCCATTCTACTCTATCCTGCGCAAGCTTCTTCATCTCCCATTACCTACAACAACCTACACCCTGCTGAATCTTTTTAGTGTATTCATCTCTTGGTCTCCCTCTACAATTTTTACCCTCCAAGCTGCCCTCCAATACTAAATTGGTGATCCCTTGACGCCTTAGAATATGTCCTACCAAGCGATCCCTTCTTCTAGTCAAGTTGGGCCACAAATTTCTCTTCTCCGCAATTATGTTCAATACCTCCTCATTAGTTATGTGATCTACCCATCTAATCTTCAGCATTCTTCTGTAGCACCACATTTCAAAAGTTTCTATTCTCTTCCTGTCTAAACTATTTATCAACCACGTTTCACTTCCACACATGGCTACACTCCATACAAATACTTTCAGAAATGATTTCCTGACACTTAAATCTATACTCAATGTTAACAAATTTCTCTTTTTAAAAACGCTTTCCTTGCCATTGCCAGTCTACATTTTATATCTTCTCTACATTGACCATCATCAGTTATTTTGCTCCCCAAATACCAAAACTCCTTTACTACTTTAAGCATCTCATTTCCTAATCTAATTCCCTCAACATCACCCGATTTAATCTGACTACACTCCATTATCCTCGTTTTGCTTTTGTTGACGTTCATCTCGTATCCTTTCAAGACACTGTTCATTCCATTCAGCTGCTCTTCCAGGTCCTTTGCTGTCTCTGACAGAATTACAATGTCATCGGCGAACCTGAAAGTTTTTATTTCTTCTCCATGGATTTTAATTCCTACTCCAAATTTTTCTTCTGTTTCCTTTACTACTTGCTCAATATACAGACTGAATAGCATCGGGGATAGGCTACAACCTACAACCCTGTCTCACTCCATTCCCAACCAATGCTTCACTTTCATACAACTCTTATAACTGCCATCTTTTTTCTGTACAAATTGTATATAGCCTTTTGCTACCTGTATTTTACCCCTGCCACCTTCAGAATTTGAAAGCGAGTATTCCAGTCAACATTGTCAAAAGCTTTCTCTACATCTACAAATGCCAGAAACGTAGGTTTACGTTTCCTTAATCTCTCTCAGATAAGTCGTAGGGTCAGTATTGCCTCACGTGTTCCAACATTTCTACGGAATCCAAACTGATCTTACCCAAGGTCGGCTTCTACCAGTTTTTCCATTCATCTGTAAAGAATTCATGTTAGTATTTTGCAGCTGAGACTTATTAAACTGATAGTTCGGTAATTTTCACATCTGTCAACACCTGCTTTCTTTGGGATTGGAATTATTATATTCTTCTTGAAGTCTGACGGTATTTCGCCTGTCTCATACATATTGCTCACCAGATGGTAAAGTTTTGCCAGGGCTGACTCTCCCAGTAGACTCTCTCAGTAGTTCTAATGGAATGTTGTGTACTCCCGGGGCTTTGTTTCCACTCAGATCTTTCAGTGCTCTGTCAAACTCTTCGCGCAGTATCATATCTCCCATTGCATCTTCATCTACATCCTCTTCCATTTCCATAATATTGTCCTTAAGAACATAAGACCCTCTATATACTCCTTCCACCTTTCTGCTTTCCCTTCTTTGCTTAGAGCTCGGTTTCCATCTGAGCTCTTTATATTCATGCAAGTCGTTCTCTTTTCTCCAAAGGTCTCTTTAATTTTCCTGTAGGCAGTATCTATCTTACCCCTAGTGATTATGACTCTACATCCTTACATTTGTCCTCTAGCTATCCCTGCTTAGCCATTTTGCACTTCCTCTCGATCTCATTTTTGAGACGTTTGTATTCCTTTCTGCCTGTTTCATTTACTGCATTTTTGTATTTTCTCCTTTCGTCAATTAAAATCAATATCTCTTCTGTTACCCAAGGATTTCTACTAGCCCTCGTCTTTTTACATACTTGATCCTCTGCTGCCTTCACTATGACATCTCTCAAAGCCACCCATTCGTCTTCTACTGTATTTCTTTCCTCCATTCTTGACAATCAGTCCCTAATGGTCTCCCTGAAACTCTCTACAACCTCTGGTTCTGTTAGTTTATCTAGGTCCCATCTTCTTAAATTCCCACCTGTTTGCAGTCTCTTCAGTTTTAATCTGCAGTTCATAACCAATAGATTGTGGTCAGAGCCTCTGGAAACCTTCCAGTATCTACAGGCTTCTTCCATGTATACAACCTTCTTTTATGATTCTTAAACCAAGTGTTAGCTATGATTAAGTTATGCTCTGTGCAAAATTCTACCCGGCGGCTTCCTTTTCATTTCTTAGCCCCAATCCATATTCACCCACTACATTTCCTTCTCTTCCTTTTCCTACTATCGAATTCCTGTCACCCATGACTATTATTTTCATCTCCCTTCACTATCTGAATAATTTCTTTTATCTCATTATACATTTCATCCACCTCTTTGTCATCTGCAGAGCTAGCTGGCATATAAACTCTTACTACTGTGGTAGGTGTGGGCTTCGTATCTATCTTGGCCACAATAATGCGTTCACTATGCTGTTTGTAGCAGCTTACCCGCATCCCTATTTTTTTATTCATTATTAAACCTACTCCTGCAGTACCGCTATTTGATTTTGTATTTATTACCCTGTATTCACCTGACCAGAAGTCCTGTTCCTCCTGCCACCGAACTTCACTAATTCCCACTATATCTAACTTTAACCTATCCATTTCCCTTTTTAAATTTTCTAACCTACGTGCCCAATTAAGGGATCTGACATTCCTGGCTTTGACCCGTAGAACACCAGTTTTCTTTCTCCTCATAACGACGTCCTCCTGCGTAGTCCCCGCCCGGATATCCGAATGGGGGAATATTTTACTTCCAGAATATTTTACACAAGAGGATGCCATCAATATTTAACCAAACAGTAAAGCTGCATGCCCTCGGGAAAAATTACAGCTGTAGTTTCCCCTTGCTTTAAGTCGTTCACAGTACCAGCACAGCAAGGCCGTTTTGGTCAGTGTTACAAGCCCAGATCAGTCAATCATCCAGATTGTTGCCTCTGCAACTACTGAAAAGGCTGCTGCCCCTCTTCAGGAACCACACGTTTGTCTGGCCTCTCAACAGATATTCCTCCTCCCCCCCCCCCCCCCCCAATTGTGGTTGCACCTTGCACCTACGGTACGGCTATCTGTATCGCTGAGGCATGCAAGCCTCCCCACCAACAGCAAGGTCCATGGTTCATGGGGGGCAGATTTTTCTATGAAGGGCATAAAAAGAGGCATCCCTGGTACTGAGAAGCAACTGAAAGAGTTTAAAACAAATTAGTCATCAGTTCCAGATGGAATCACAATTCAGTTTCAACAGAATATTCATAAGCATTAGCCTCCTACCTAGCTTACACTAATCATGAATCTCTTATCCAGCACAAAGTCACAAGTGGCTGGGCTAAAGCGTAGGAGCCTTATTTAAGATGGTTAAAAGAACAGACTCACAAAATTATTGCTTTGCTCCAGCATTCTTGGGAATATTTTAAATTCAGGTATAATCAGTTTCCTTGATATAGAAAATCTTCTGCCCACAAATCAGCATGGACTTAGAATGTAAGACTGTTGCACTCTTGGTCCAAAAAAGAACGCATAAATTTTGACAGAAACAAGTTAGTAGACATTTGTGCATTTGTAGGAGAGTGATGCAGGAAGCATACAACAACTTTCACCATCATATGTTAGCGACAGATCTTGCTCAGCACCAGAGAAAGTTCTGGTCCCATGTAAAATTGCTGATCAAAGGCGTTCCAATTTCAAACTGACCAGAATGGTATGGCAGTGGAAAACAGCAAAAAGAATGCTGAAGTTTTTAATTCTGCATTTCAATGATCATGCGAAACTTGATTTGCCCTTTTCTTGCACAATATCCTGTGAATCACGGGTGGAGAGCAACAAGTGGATTACATTTTCCTACATTTTCAGAAAGCATTTGATGCAGTGCCCCACTGCAGACCAGTAATGATGGCCCATGCATAAGGAATAGGTTCTTGTATACGTGAATGGCTTGAAGATCTCATAAGTCAAGTATGTGGTCCTGGAAAGTGAATGTTTGTCAGAGCAAATGCATTACCTGGAGTGACATGGAAGTGTGATCATACCACTGCTGTTCTCTATATGCATAAACAATGTGAGGGATGGGGTGAGTGAGTGATGATGACACTGTAGTGGGTGGCGCAGTGTCATCAGTGAGGGACTGTATGAGGATACAGGCTAATATAGATAGAATTTTTAATTGGTGTGGTAAATGGAAGCTACTCCAAATGTAGAAAAATGTAAGTTAAGGTAGATGAGTAGGAGAAACAATCCTATAAGGTTCAAATACAGTATTAGTGGTGTGCTGCTCAGAGCTACTACCAATTTCCTTAGCAAATTTAGTTTATGTCAGAATAGGAAAGGGAAATTGGCTGGTTTGATAGCAGAAATTTTAAAGGCGCTCACAAGAGTATTCCTGTAATCACTACTGTGAGTGCAGCACTCCTTTTTTAGGGTACTCTCAGAGTTCGGGCTATCAGTATTAAGAGAAGTAACCACAATTGAAAATTTTGAATCTCAAACAGGTGAAAATCAAAATGAAGTTAAAATAAACTTATTGTCTTGAGTAATACTAATCTGCCACACAGGCTGTTGAAGCTTTGATTATAACATTCTTTTATTTCGTCTTTTTCACAGTTTTAGCTGTGTAGTCAGTTTCAAATGTATGGTATAACCTGTCAAAGAGATTTATTTGGGTTAGAGTAAAAAATTACAGTGGTCAGACATTGTTAAAATGCAATTAGATGGCTGGACTTGAAAATAAACAACATGACGCCAAGTATTTCTTCTAGCTGTGACACAATGTACTACTTGCAGACAGAATTATTATTAGATAATTTCATGAGAGAAATGCAAAGGTTGAAGTTAATATAGTGGGTGGCAGCTAAAAGAGGATTTCTGGTCAGCTCAGTACAGAGTTATCAACAAACAATCAAATAGCCTACGTGTAATGCAGGATTAATACGAAAATAGGAAAGTGGGCAATTTTAATATAAACACCACAATGGACGCCTTATAGTGGCCACAATAGATACAAACTCAACACTCGTAACAGTAGAACAAATTTATTTGCCTACTAGAGTTGCATGTGACGTACAGATAGAAAGAAAGGATAATGAGATAAAATTAATTATGCTGGTAGTTAAGAGAGAGGAAAATTTAATATGTGATTAGGCGCTGGAATTCATTATGGGAAAAAGAGGAAAATGAAAATTAGAACAACATAGATAGGAGGAAAGAATTGAAACAGCAAGCCAACTGGCAGAATTTTGCCCAGAGTGAAACATAATAATGGCTAACACTTCCTTTTAAGATTCACAAGAGAAGGTTGTATACGTGGAAAAGACCTGATGATTCTGGTTTCAGATCGATTGTACAATGGATATTTACATATTTGGAAACCATACATTTTGGAAGTAGATTTGGATTCTAATTTATCAGTAATAATTTCTTCAGAACTTTTTATCACAAAATTTCTTGGTCACTCTGCTTACCCTGGGTATCGCTGTGCTATCTGCTCCAGCCATGTCCAGCTCTGTGGTGTTTTTATCAATCCAAATGGACCATGGATATATGACAATCCTCTCTGAAGCACCGTTTCCACACACATACAAAATGGGTACAGCGTTTCATTGTTATCCGTTACACATTTCCCACCGTTTCTCAGTAAACAGCTCGCAAAACCTATAAAAACGTAGAAACAATTAGGTTGTGATATAAGTTCGTAAGCTTCCATGGACTGTAATTTTGAGTAAAATAATTTTAGGTATCTGGCCGCGTCGCTAGTTGACTGCCGTGAAGGGAACCGCTGCAAGTCCGTCGAAACGTCAGCAGTTTAGTTGCTTTAGGGTTTCGTAACGACGCGGTCAAATGCCCAAAATTATTTTCCTCGCAATTAAATCGTGGCTCCCTTGTGTTTTGGTTACATCTCTTATAAGCTACAAGACCAGTAATTGGCTTGATAAATAATCTCACATCATCCAACAATCACGTAAAAATTTGGGATTTTCATTTTGAATTATGATCATTGTTGCACCTGTCAACAGAATTAATTCAAATGGGAAAAGCTTGACGAAAGTGTATAAAAATTTGTAAAGTTTATATGTAGAAGTAATTCTATATCGTTCATGCTTTAAATGTACACGCACTTTTCAATTCTTTCAGAAGAGGATCGTTGATAGACATTTAGGAAAAACAAGGGGCCAGGATCGCTCATTTATGCCTCCCTTTAAATACGGTAACAACTTTAACCGCCATAGACAGTTTACAAAACAGTGTAGCAGACGACTACGAAACGCCAATAAACAGTGCTGCCACTGGTGTTTGATTTAAAAAGCTTGTTCCGAATCGGGACATCACTCGAGCAGCAGAGAAGGAAGGAACAATAAGCACCAAATTAGTACCAACAAAAAACAAAGATAACACTGTATTTTAATCAGCAACTAGGCGTAAATCCATGGCTAACGCGTGAAAAGATGAGTAAAAATTACAGTGTGGTAGTACAACAAAACCTATTTCAGCGCTTAGCCGCTTAATTATCTAATGACGTGATAAGATGATTGCATAATTCGTTCTTATCTGTTGCAAACGATAAAAACAGAGAATGAGCTGCTGTTGTAGTACAGACGAAAGCCGCACAATGGCAAGTGACATACCGAAGGTAGAAAGCTTAATAAATGAAGCCGAGAAAGCTTTTACAGAAAAATTCAAAAGTAAGCCAGACGTGGTGGTATTTGCACCCGGAAGAGTGAACTTAATAGGCGAACACACCGATTATAACGATGGTTTCGTTTTGCCTATGGTGAGTGTTACAGTTTACCAAATCCTCACGCCATCAAACGTTAATAGCAATTTCTTTGAAATAATGAGCCAAAGACGTAGCCTGTTTAAGCGCGAACATTGAAAAATTGTGTGTTGTACTTTCGACTGGAATACAAAGAAAAAAAAGGGTTATATCTGCTGTTTATTGGAGATTATAAGTATGTGACTACCTTGGCACTGTTGGGTAATTGTATTGTGTGTACAGACTTTTGAAATTAAAAAAATGTGTTAGTGACAAAGCCGCTGCTACTACCGTTATGATCTGATAACAGTCATAAAAGGAGAAAGTGTTACAGGGGAGAGATTTTATTTGCCACTGTGTATTGGTTAGTACCACGCAAAGTTTTTTCCTAATGAACTGACATAAATTTCAAGCAAATGGAGAAACCAGTTTGAAGCTCAGCCCAGCCCACTAATTTCAGCTTTATAAACATGAGCGCTAGTGCGATAATTTCCACTAAGTCATCAGAAACAAAAGATCATCTTATTTTAATTGTGTTTCCAATACAGTACTGAAGATTTGTTCCCATATAATTAGTCCAGTCTTATCTGAAATATGTAATACATAACTAACTCGAGGCATTTTCCAGAGAGACAAGTACGTCATTTTCAAACCCAATTTTTGAAAGGTGATAGGTGAGATGTCAGTAACTGCCGACCAGCCGCGCTGTTGACAGCATTTTCCGAAATTTTTGAAAAGGTTGTGTGTCTTAGACTAGTATCTCACTTAGCAGCTGTAACATCGCCAGGTAATCACAGTTTGGCTTTCAGAAGAGTTGTTCAACTGGGAACACCGTTCACATGTTATACAAGCGTTAAATAATAAAATAGCGCCGTTCGGTACATTTTTCAACCTATCTAAAGCATATGACTGTGTGTGTAAGTGTTCTCCTAGATAAATTGAAGTCTTGTGAGATTTATGATATAGTCAACAATTAGATTATATTCAGTTTTCGTTCCATAGGTCCAGAAAAAGAAATGATTCTCGTGGGTGTGGAACATGTCAGAAAGTATGACATTGAACATTTGAATGTAATACTTACTAACCTGATCATTTCTCAGGAGATTGTCAAAATAGGTGAATACAATGCAGAAAACTGGAACCGCTAATATTTACAGGTTTAACACACTGTCAGAATAAACTTGTATGCACTACTAATAAATTTATCATATGCAAAATACATCTTGACTGTTATGACCAAGTGCTGTCAAAACTGAAATCTAACAGATATTTTTACTGAAGCTGGCTTGACAGTCTCTGTTAAGAAATTCATCTATGTACTAGAAGGAGTCGCCTATCAAAAAGTTTTTCAAACTCTGTTTAAACCGTGCCTTATCTGAAACCAAATTTTTAGAGGTTGCTGGCAATTTATTGAAAATGTCTGTTCCTGAATATTGGACCCCTTTTTGGCCCAAGGTAAGTGGATTTAGGTCTTTATGTAGACTGTTCTTATCCCTCGTATTGATACTATGTATTGAGCTATTGGTTGGAAATAGAGATGTATTACGTGCAACAAATTTCATTAAGGAATAAATACACAGAGAAGCAGTGGTTAGAATACAAAGCTCCTTGAACAGGTTTCTACATGATGTTCTTGAATTTACACCACAAATGATTCTTATCACACTCTTTTGAACCCCAAAAACTTTTGCTCGATTTGATAAATGACCACGTATGACATAATAGAATGAAAGGAAGGAAAGTATGCAAGTTTTTTTATATTTATATCTCCTACATCCGACATCATTCTCACTGCAAATGCAGATTTCTTCAGGCACTTAAGCAATTCTGTGGTATGCCCTTCCCAACTGAAATTATTATTGAGTTGTAATCCCAGAAATTTAACTCTGTCAACCTCTTCGATCTGCGTGTCTTCATATGTTGTACACATGCCGGAAGGTGAATAAAATTCTTGATTCTTGAAATCTCTTACAGGTTCTGAACTGCATCTAGTGCGCCTTCTCAAAGTTTAATGACAGTGAATTAGCCTGAAACCACTTATTAATGTCAGTGAAAATTTGATTAGCAGTTATTTCTAAATCTGTACTTGACTTGCTACTTATTGCAATGTTTGTATCATATGGGGGGGGGGGGGGGGCCAACCTTAGCATCTGGCAATGTAACAGATGAGAGGTCATTAATGTAGACAAGAAAAAGCAATTTGACCCAAGAAGGAACCTTGAGGAACACCACATGTAATTAATTCCCAGTCAGATGAAGACTGGACTGTGTACTGCACAAGTATATTGCAGCGACACCCTTTGTTTCCTGTTGGATAGATAAGACTCAAACCATTTTGCAGCATTCCAGGTGACATGATAATTTACGGTTCATACAGTCAAAAAGGCTTTTGGCAAGACACATAAAATGCCAATAGCCTCTAATTTATTATCTAATGAAATAAGTACATTCTCACTGTAAGTGTAAATAGTTTTCAGTATATCAGAACCCTTAAGAAATCCAAACAATGACTTGGACAGTATATTATTTGCAATCAGATGCTTAATGAGCGGCTTGAACACAACATTTGGAGATATTTTCGAGAAAGCCGGCAAAAGTGTAATTGGTCGATAGTTTGATGGTATCTCTTTTTTCTTCCGTCTTGTAAAGAGGTTCAACTTCAGCATATTTTAGCCAGTCTGGAAATGTTCTGCTGATAAGAGATTTATTACATAAATAATTTAAGATAGAACTCAACTCGCATGGGCACTCTTTGATTAACTTCATTCATGTTATCATACCCACTGGAATACTTAGATTTTATGGATTTTATGATGGATGCTACTTCTTTGGCAGACATGAGTGTCACTTCCATTTTACTGAAATGGTCTCAGACACTCCATTGCACTGTTCACCGAACCTGATAACCTGAAGCTGTCAGTAACAGAAATGAAGTACTTGTTTAAGAGGTTAGCAACACTACATGTACTTGTTACCAAAGACTCATTTATTTTTAGAGCTATCCGTTCCTCTTGCTTTTTGGCCCCACCTGTCTCTGTCTTCACTATATTCCAAACAGCTTTTATTTTGTTGTCTGATGTAATTATCTTTTCCTCATAATAAAGCTGCTTCAATTTCTGGATTACTTGCTTCAATGTTTTGCTGTATTCTTTGTAATGCATTACAATTCTAACATCAGAGCTGTTCCTAGATTGTAGATACAGTCGCCTTTTTGTCCCACATGATTTCTTTATTCCTTGTGTAATGCATGGTTTGTTTTTTGACTTCTGTGTGATTTGAATTACCTTTTGGGGAAAACAATTTTCAAAAGCGGAGGTAAATTTATTAATGAATGCTTTGTATTTTACATTTGAGTCAGAAGTATTGTAAACATCTATCCAGTTCATGTCTTTGAGCAATTTCCTGAATTTCTCAATTTTTGATCTATTTATTACCCTCTTGTACTCAGATTTAACAGATTTTTTATCCTGACAAGTTGCAACATTTAACACAAGATGTTGCATGTCATGATCAGATAGCCCATTTACTATTGGTTTTGTGATATGACTTTTTTCCCTAGATTTGACTACAAAGATATTATCAATAGCAGTCTCAGAGCATTTGCATATACTAGTAGCAAAGTTCACAGCACGAACTAAATTGACTGATAGTATTACTGACTGCAATAATTGTTCACAGAGCTTTTCAATAAAACCACCTTAAAATCACCAGCAACCACTATTTCCTTGTTTTTTACCATGAGATGGGACAGCAGAGCTTCCAGATTTTTAATTGAGATGTTAAAATTTCCTGAAGGTGATCTGTATATACCTGCACTTATAAAGGACTTATTATGAAATACTACTTCTGTTGCACAAGCTTCTAAGGGCTGCTCTGAGCAAAATTTATTAATATAAATTTTGCCCAGAGAATAAATTTATTAACATAAATTTATTAATGCTATATCCAAGCAAAAGAATGTGGAAAGTTTTACTTAGTAATTCAACCAATATGGCAAAAAAATGGCTCTGAGCACTATGGGACTTACATCTGAAGTCATCAGTCCCCTAGAACTTAGAACTACGTAAACCTAACCTAACCTAAGGACATCACACACATCCATGCCCGAGGCAGGATTCGAACCTGCGACCATAGCAGTTGCGCAGTTCCGGACTGAAGTGCCTAGAACCACTCGGCCACCGCGGCTGGCCACCCAATATAGCGCAGGGATGTAATTTTGACTAGGTAGAAATCACGTATAGAGTTCCTTAAGGCTCAGTCTTAAGTCTACCACACCACTGTTCCTCGTACATGAAATGATCTAATACACAACAAGCAGAATTAGTTCTTTTTGCAGATTACACTGGTATATTGTAATCAATCCAAGCAGGCATAAAGAAACAGAAAAAATCCTAAACAATGCTCTTAAAAGTATCACTGATCGGTTTTCTCCAAATGGTCTCACCCTCAATTTTAAAAAGACATAACATATTCTTTTGCACATCTAGGGGTATTACACCAGTGATAAGTGTAATACATGGTGACAAAATAATAAATAGCGTGAAAAGTTCAAAATTCTTAAGTGTTCATATTGATGAGAATTTATGCTTGAAAAAGTACATTATGGAACTCCTAAAACAACTTAGTTCAGCCACATTTACTCTTATTATTGCAAATTTTGGGGAGAGACAAATCAGTAAGTTGACTTATTATGCATTTTTTCATTCAATAATGTCATATAGAATAATGTTCTGGCTTAGCTCATCTGTAAGAAAGAAGGACCTCATTGCTTAGAAACATGCTATAATAACAATAATGTTTCATGCTCACCCATGATCATCTTGTAGATATCTGTTTCTGTTTAAGGAGTTGGATATTCTGACTGATTATTTCTTGGAAATAATCCACAGCTCTTTGAAAGGAACAATGATGTACATAATTACAATTCCAACAGGAAAAATGATGTTCATTACTCCACATTAAGGTTGTCTTTAACACAAAAAGGGTGCACAGTGCTACAACTAAAACTTCTGATCACTTGCCCAGTGATATGAAATGTCTGACAGGTAGCAAAGTAAAATTTGAGAACAAACTGAAAAAGTTTCACCTTAACAGTTCCTACTCTGTAGGAAAGTTTCAATTATTGTAATGTGTAAAAGGTGTTGGCTAGGAATTACTAACTCGCATCCGTATATTAAAAAAAAAAAAAAAAAAAAAAGGAGAGAGGGGGGGGGGGAGGAGAGAGGGGGGGGGGGAGAAGAGAGGGGGGGGGGAGAAGAGAGGGGGGGGAGAAGAGAGAGAGAGGGGGGGGAGAAGAGAGAGAGAGGGGGGGGGAGAAGAGAGAGAGAGAGGGGGGGGGAGAGAGAGAGAGAGAGAGAGAGAGAGAGAGAGAGAAATGTTCAGCATGTAGCCGCTTATAAAAATTCACAAACTAAATGTAAAATGACTCATTCCACACCATTACAATGTATCATGCAAAATGATTTGTGGATGAATCTAACTTCCTTGACATTGATTCCTTCTGTTTCTGATGCCTCTGACTTCTTTCATAAACTCAAAACTTTCCATGGAATATGATTCATGTAGCCTATAATGGAGAAACTTCAACACATAAAAATTGATGATTGGCTCCCTGCAAATGGACTTACCACTGAACTTCCATGATATATACAAACTGTACCTGTGCAGTAGTCACCACATCATTTAGAAATAAGATTTGGTACATAGAACATCTGCAACTGAGATGCATGATTATTAATTCAGAGATCTGCTTGAGTTGTACTACTGAGGTGGATCTCTCTAAATTAATTATCATTAGAAATAAGAGGTGAGGGCACATCAATAAATGAAACAGAATATTCTAAATTGTGTGTTTATATGCATAAGAACCTGTAGTGGAAGGCTCATGTTACAGATCTTAAACTTGTAAGCCCTGTAACTTTTCTGTAATGGATATATCAGATTTTGGAGATGAAAATGTGGAAAAGTTTACTTACTTTTTCTATTCTCACTCACTAACATGATGTAGGAAACAAGACATTTAAAGTAGTAAATGAGTTTTGCTGTGTGAGCAGCAATATAACTGATGCTGGCCGAAGTGGAGAGGATGTAAAATGTAGACTGGCAATGGCAAGAAAAGCGGTTCTGAAGAAGAGATGTTTGTTAACTTTTATATATTTAAGTATTATGGTAGGAAGTCTTTTTTTTTTTAAGTATTTGTATGCAGTGTAGCACTGTATGGAAGTGAAATATGGATGATAAATGGTTCAGACAAGAAGAGAATAGATGCTTTTGAAATTTTGGTGCTACAGAAAGATGCTGAAGATTAGATGGGTAGACCATGCAACTAATGGGGTGGTACTGTACAGAATTGGGGAGAATAGAAATTTGTCACACAACTGGACTTGAAGAAGGGGTCAGTTGATAGCACACATTTTCAGACATCAAGCGATGCCAATTTAGTATTGGAGGGAAGTGTGGGTGGTAAAAATTGTAGAGGGAGACCAAGAGATGGAATAAAGGAAATAGATTCAGAAGGATGTAGGTTGCAGTAGTTACTCGGAGATGAAGAGGCTTAACAGGATAGAGTAGCATGGAGGGCTGCACCAAACCAGTCTTCAAACTGAGTACTACAACAACAATAATACAATCTCATAATTGAGGACAAACATATTTGTTGGACAGAAACACAGTGTCAGTATGCCCTACTATCTAGAACACACTATAGAGTGGACAGAATGTATCATCCTTGATTTGATTTGATTTATTATTGGTCCTGTAGATCATACAATTTGTACAGCAAAGCACATCATGATATAGGACAAGTCAATTTGAAAATTATGTTAAGATGGTATATGATGAGAGATGACAGTAGTGGTGCATAACTCACATAGCAGAATACATACAGGATATATAGACAAAATATAAAAAAGGTGGTGTGTGATGAGAGATGACAGTGGTGCGTACTGCACATACCAGAATACATATAAGAAATACAGACAGAATAGGAGTAACAAACAATAATTAAATTATCTTACTAAGTAGAAATATCTCCCAGTGAATATACAGCTTATTACAGGTAATTAAAATATTGTAGTACATAGTTCACATAGCAAAATACATATGAGATACAGACAGAATATGAGTAACAAACAATAGTTATTTTACTAAGTAGAAATATCTACAAGTGAATATGCAGCATATTGCAAGTAATTAAAATATTATGGTACATAGTTCACATAGCGGAATACATAGGCCTATATGAGATACAGACAGAATATAGATAAGATACAATAATTAAATTATCTTACTAAGTAGAAGCATCTGCAACTGAATAAACAGCTTATTGCAAGTAATGTAGTAGTAGTAGTAGTAGTAGTAGTAGTAGTTTATTCATCCAGAGACAATTAAAATTTTGTTTCAATAAATTCATGTATGGAATAGAAACAGTGATTTAGTAGCAATTCCTTTAATTTAGTTCTCATTATTTTTGGGTTTTTGCTTGTTTTTATGTCTGTTGGGGGGTGGTTGTGTATTTTAATGCCCATACATTTAACCCCATTCGCATATAATTTTGTATTGTGGGCTATAATTTGTAACTGTGTTTTGTTTCTGGTGTCGTGTGTGGCGGTCTGCATTTCTGTCGAGGGTGTCCAAGTGCTGTTCTGTAAAACAAGCTAGTTCCAATATATAGAGGCATGGCAGTGGCAGGCTTTTTTACTGTTGAAATAGTGGTTTACAGTGTTCAGTTCTTTTTTTTTTACATTTCATTATTCTTACTACTTGTTTTTGTAACTTGAAAATTGTGAGAGAATCAGAGCTCTTTCCCCAGAAGATTAGGCCATAGCTCAAGACAGACTCAAACAGGGCATGGTACACCAGCTTCAAGGTATCTACACTGGCTATGTCTTTTAATGATCGTAATAGATAGCAGGTTTTACTAAGCTTTTGTGACAATGCCTCAATATGTTGTTTCCAATTTAGTGTGTTACTAATGGTAAGTCCAAGAAATTTGGTGTCCTGCTTGTACATAATGTCATCTTTGCCGATAACTATAACTGCATTGAAGGGGATTAGATTTTGTCTCGTATGGAAGTTCATGCTTACAGTTTTTTGAGTATTTATGAGTAGTCTATTTGCTACAAACCACGACTGTAAATGACAAGTAGTTTCATTAACTGCATCTTGCAATGTGTCACCTCTACTGGTTATCAGGATATTTGTGTTGTCCACATACAGAAAGGAGCTGGCATTTGGTATGTGTTCTGGGAGATCATTTATGAACAATATGAAAAGAACAGGGCTAAGGACAGATCCCTGAGGGACGCCATTTGTTGTATGTAGTATATCTGACCTGCAGTGCCTGAATGTCTCTGATTTTCTTATTTCTACATATTGCTTTCTTTGACTAAGGTAGCTATGGAACCAATTGTGGGCTACACCTCTAATTCCATTCTTATGGAGTTTCATAAGCAGCAGCTTGTGGTCGACCATGCCAAAGGCCTTGGACTGATCAAGAAATATACTGACAGCAGGCTGTTTATGGTCAACAAAACTTGAGCATTTTTCTAGAAATGCATACAGAGCATGTGTGGTGGACCTATTTTTCCGAAATCCATATTGGGAAGATGTGATTATGTTGTTAGAATTTAGACACGTTTCTAATCTAGTTAACATACAGTATTCAAATTTTTTTGAGAAGGCAGATAGTATAGCAATTGGCCTATAGTTTGTCACGTCCGTTTTCTCTCCCTTCTTGTAGAGAGGTATAATTTTAGCAAGTTTTAGCTGGTTTGGAAATGTTCCCTCTAGAAATGAGGTATTTATGATATTTGGCAGGGGTCCACTGATGTAATTTGAACACTTATGAAGTAAGAAGCAGGGTATCAGATCATGCCCTGCAGAATAAATCTTTTTGACTCTTTTTTTTAATAATATCTTCAATTTCATACGGTGTTGTTGGAGATAGGAAAAAGAAGTTCAGAGGAGTATTATTTTTGAGACAAGAGTGTGCAGTGTTTGGAGAGTTAGTCAGGAGATTTGTGGGAGGAGAGTGAACAGTATTTGAAGAGTTGGTTAGGAGATTTGTGGAAATATCTGAAAAATAGCTGTTGAATTTATTGGCAATTTTATGTGCATTTTTCAGTCTTTTGTCATTCTATATTTAGTGTGATTTTGTCCTCTATCCTTAACTTTCTACCAGTCTGTTCATTTACTATACCCCAGATGGTCTTACATTTGTTGGAAGAGCACCTAATTGTTTTATCATTATGAGCCTTTTTAGCCCATTTGATAACTCTCCTGTATGCGTTTTTGTAATTTTTATAGTATACCTTGAACTCTCTGGATTTGCCTCTGTCCAGTTTGCTAAGTCTGTGCAGCAGCCTCATCTCTTCTGATGAAGTTTTAATACCTTTTGTGACCCAAGCATTCTTTTTTTTTGTTACTGATAGTCTTTGTTTTCTCTGGGAAATGGCAATTAAAGTAATATTCAAATATCTGCAGAAAATTGTCATATTTTTCATTTGTTGTTGAGGAAGTAAATACACTTTGCCAGTCTTCTTTCTCTAAGCTAAAGTACAAAGTTGTTTATGTTGCTATCACTATAACTTCTACATTTAATAACTGTTGGGAGTACATTGAGTGGTGAATCCTTATTAGGATGATATGTTGTGTCCACTCTAGAACCTCTTAAGACAGTAGGGTACACCGACATCCTCGCTCTACATTTCCTCCCGTACCTAATCTCACAACAATTAATAACAGTTCCTAGGCAACAGTAACAACTATAAAAAAAATTTAAAAAAACAAAAAATAAAAAAGTTGTTATATGAACTTAATTATGTTGTTAAATTAACTTAATTATGTCATGTATTGGAAAATTTGACTCGTTCCACATCATTATGAAATATTGTATTCACGATCCATGGAACTAGTATTAATCTAATCTAATCTAATCATATAGAAGAACAAATGACTTGCAGCATCCATAACTTAGCCTTAGTGGTGCACAGAAAAAAGTGTGTGTGTGTGTGTGTGTGTGTGTGTGTGTGTGTGTGTGTGTGTGTGTGTGTACGCGTGCGTGCGTGTTTACTCACAAGCTTTTAGAGAGAGGTTGGGGGGAAGTGAATGGAGATTGTCCCCATAGTTATGTGTAAATCGCAGTATTAAAAAAGTTCAGGCATGTAAATGGTGAACATGTTCCCATATTTTTGACTGAGACAATGCATTATAATAGGAAAACTGGCTTGTTTCGCAGCATAATTAATTTATACATTATTAATTTATCCATCTTTAAGCATATGCATCCAGTTAATGTCGTCATGAGTAATGTACAAATGGTTTTATAAAGTGATTGACATGGTATGAAACATACCTACATATATTAAGGTACTACACGTAATTAAAGTGCAGATAATTATAATGATTTTTACACATGGTTAATAGTTAAATGTGGGACTATACATTGTGAAGTTACTAAGTTTCACATAATAAAATAATAGAAGGTGTGCACAACAATTTCCCAGTGTGGTTAATAGTAAAATACGAACTGAACAATTGTAGTTTCTTGCATGTCCATTATATACATAAGATAAGATACCAGAGGGGACAAATAAAACATGGAAAGAAGATACAAAGAAACAGTATTATGAGTTATTTAGTAAATCAGGTTTACTTTTGAAGA
The DNA here is from genome assembly GCF_021461395.2 of Schistocerca americana. Lineage (NCBI taxonomy): Eukaryota > Metazoa > Arthropoda > Insecta > Orthoptera > Acrididae > Schistocerca > Schistocerca americana. The sequence continues at coordinate 358,966,538 of NC_060120.1, read as the reverse complement.
GTTTTCAAATTCATTAAGTGTGTGAAAAGTTTTCTCTTTCAGCCATATTTGGGTTTTATGTTTAAAGGTATTAAAAGAGGATGCATATGACTCATATGACTATGCAGCTAATGTGTTGAATGAGAAGCTTTATTCCTACATATTCGTAGCAGCCGTGTGTTTTTTTGAGTTGAATTGTAAGTATGTCCATCTTTATAGATTATAGAGTTTAGCAATCAGTTGCCCTTTTTTTAGATTTTATTATGCAAATCCAGATTTTGGCTAGTGGCTAGCCATTCTCAATGCTAAAAAAACAAGAAGTACATAGCCAGGTGATATAATAAAAAGTTACAACTAATGGCAGAACTTATACGGCTTGTATATTACATACCACTATTTTCTATTCTTGATGCATGTAAGTCCCCGTTGCTCGGGCGTCAGTCACATTTCTTTGAATACTACTGTATAAAGAAGGTATGCTGTGTGGAGAACACATCGGTTGGTTGTATGGTGCCCAATGTATGAACTATGTATATAATGTTAAAGAGAAGTAAAAAAAAAAAAAAACTTCAAATTTGCGTGGGAATTACATAAAATAAAACATAAGTAAAATTCTTTACATTGATGATTTCATGTTTGACAGTATATATATATATATATATATATATATATATATATATATATATATATATATATATAATGGAAGGAAACATTCCACGTGGGAAAAATTATATATAAAAACAAAGATGAGGTGACTTACCGAACAAAAGCGCTGGCAGGTCGATAGACACACAAACAAACACACACACAAAATTCAAGCTTTCGCAACAAACTGTTGCCTCATCAGGAAAGAGGGAAGGAGAGAGAAAGACGAAAGGATGTGGGTTTTAAGGGAGAGGGTAAGGAGTCATTCCAATCCCGGGAGCGGAAAGACTTACCTTAGGGGGAAAAAAGGACAGGTATACACTCGCACACACGCACATATCCATCCACACATACAGACACAAGCAGACATATAGAATAATATGTCTGCTTGTGTCTGTATGTGTGGATGGATATGTGCGTGTGTGCGAGTGTATACCTGTCCTTTTTTCCCCCTAAGGTAAGTCTTTCCGCTCCCGGGATTGGAATGACTCCTTACCCTCTCCCTTAAAATCCACATCCTTTCGTCTTTCCCTCTCCTTCCCTCTTTCCTGATGAGGCAACAGTTTGTTGCGAAAGCTTGAATTTTGTGTGTGTGTTTGTGTTTGTTTGTGTGTCTATCGACCTGCCAGCGCTTTTGTTCGGTAAGTCACCTCATCTTTGTTTTTTTATATATATATATATATATATATATATATATATATATATATATATATAGGAAATTTCCAGGTCCATTCCTTGTGAGTCAGGTGTTTTATTCTTTAAACATCTAAGTAACATCATATGGGTAAAAACATTTTTTAAATCTTTATTTATAAGACATAAGAAGGCACATGCTATATACAACTATTAGAGTTGATCTGATTTGAATGTTTTTATCTTTTTATTAATTTTTTCTCTTTATATTGTTGCAGAAGAAACTGATCAGTGCAATCACTGTGGTGTAGTGATTATAATACTAGACTGTTGCATCGAAGGTCGTGAGTTCAAAACTCACGTGAACTGTAAAACTTTAATCTCTATATGCGGTTCGAGTACATTCTAGAAGTATCCACAAATGTCAAGAACCATTGTACTGGAACGCTCTGTAACGGTATATATACCGTATGTGTTCTGGCCGGAGGCAGTTCACTCCATGCTCTTGTATATGCAAGTGCTGAATAAACCTTTGTTACGTGAAGTTAGTGTTCATCATTCATCTAATTACACCTTCTATGTGATATTATTCTGGTGGAGGCTCCAGGTATTGGGAATTGGCTGAAGGTGTATGAGCGTATAATCAAATTTAACAAATGGGATTGACCACCTCGGACAATTTCCAACGTCTGCTTTTGGCAATGGATGGATTACTGTTTGCACTGATTATCTGACATGCTACGCCATTACAAAAGATGTGAAAACAGCCGAAGCATTTGAGGTAACCAAATTCATCGTGGAAGACATTATATTAAAACATGGTGGCCCAAGGTCGTTAATTACGGATTGAGGGAAGGCTTTCCAATGGAATCATGTGACACAGATAAACCGTCGGTGCAACATTACTCACCACATGACAACTGCCTACCATCCTCAAACTAACGGGCTTACTGAACGCCTTAATAAGATCTTGGCTGACAAGCTAGCTCGACTCCGCATGCTGCAGGCTCAAGAAAACTGCCACCGCCCTGCTGTCTGCCAGCCCGGTGACATCGTCTGGATCTTCACTCCTGTTCGGGAGGTTGGTCTCTCTGAGAGGCTCCTCAGGCACTACTTTGGACCTTATAAGGTTGTAAGACAGTTGTCTGATGTTACTTATGAAGTTGAAGATTTCAACCCCAACACAAGAGAACGAAAGATCAGAGATAGGGTCCATGTCCTTCGAATGAAGCCCTATAAGAATCCTGCAACTCAGGGTAAATTCGAAGCTCTAGCAACAAGCAAGAAGCAGAAAAGTGATGAAGAGCGTAGCGGCAAAGGAAGTTCTAAGAAGATCACCGCCAGGGCGAACATCAGTTATCGGCAGTTGGAGTCTTCAGGACCAATGACTCGTTCTTGGACTAGGAGGATGTAACACCGAGACACTGTTCTCTTAAGGAGGGAGCAATGTCACAGAAGGAGCTGAGTAGCGCAATCACCATGATGTAGTTGTTATTACACTAGACTGTTGCATGGAGGGTGGTGAGTTCAAAACTCACATGAACTGTAAAATTTTAATTTCTATATCTGGTTCGAGTACATTCTAGAAGTACCACAAATTTCAAGAATCATTGTAATGGAATGTCCTGTAACTGTATATATACCGTATGTGTTCTGGCCAGAGGCAGTTCTCTCCGCTCTCTTGTATGTGCAAGTGCTGTATAGATCTTCATTAAGTGAAGTTAGTATTTGTCATTCATTTAATTACACCTTCTTCTATGTGACAATATAAACGTCATGGCAGGTATGTTGTTCCTCTTATTTATTAAATAGTTCATAGATGATGCCAAATGTCAGCCAGATGGATGGCTGGTGCAACTTGGCATTCTGTTACAGATGTAGAGGGTACTAGTCTTTTTGTCACTTTAAACTGATTTTACTTATAAATACAATAAAACCAATACACTGAATTGCTGTTATTAACAATGTACAAGCATCTGAGCTAACGTACCGTGAAGAAAGTTCAGTGGGGTCAATGTTATAACCATCATACACGTACATAAGGTACATTGCAAAAGTGAATAACTATCCACATGACTTTGTAGGTACTATATATAAGAACATAGCTAATAAATACAAAAATAGGATGACGCTTTACAATAATATGGCTTCTGAAGAAAATACTAAGTTTGTTGGTTTACCTTACTATGGAAAAATGAGTGCAAGGATTGCAATAATGGAAGAGTTGTGGAGGAAATGCATGAGCTCAAAAAAATTTGGAAGGAGTACTTTGAAGATCTGTTGAATGCCGCCAAGCGGGTAACTAACAGCGATGGAGAGTCTAAGGCAGCAGACGATTATAATAGTGGGGAAATTGATGATCTAACTTGGAGTGAAGTGGAAGAAGCCATAAAGAGGATGAAAGGGGGCAAGGCACCAGGTTGGGACGAAGTAACAGTGGATATGATACGAGCAGCAGGAGAAGTAGGAACCCAGTGGCTATACAGAGTGCTGAGGGTGGTGTGGAAGGAGAACAGAATTCCTGAGGATTGGAAGAAAGGAATTATAGTCCCGATCTTCAAGAAAGGGGGTAAAAGGAGATGTGAGAACTACAGAGGAATCACCCTGCTATGCCACTGTGGAAAAATCTATGAAAAGATCCTGGAGAAGAGAATAAGAAGCAGTATTGAAAGTAGACTGCAAGAGGAGCAGTATGGTTTCAGACCGAGAAGATCAACAACGGACCTCATATTTGCAGTAAGGCAACTGCAGGAAAGGCACTATGAGTACGGGAAGGACTTAATCATGGCCTTTTTAGATATTGAGAAGGCGTATGACAGTATCTGTAGGGACAAGCTCTGGGATGTGCTGAATGCAAAAGGGATAGATGAAGAGATAACACGAAAAGTCAGAAAAATGTATGAGGGAAGTGAAAGTTGTGTGAAAGTGGGGAGGGAACGTACTGCATGGTTCAAGCTGGAAAATGGGCTGCGACAGGGAAGTGCACTTTCGCCTTTATTGTTTATTATTGTTATGGATGAAATCCTACAGCAAGTATCAGATGCAATTGGAGATCATAAAATGAAAGCAGTGCTTTTTGCCGATGACCTGATGTTATGGGGAAATTGCGAGAAGGAGGTGCAAGAGCAGTTAGATGTATGGGAGGCAACGGCAGCACAATATGGAATGCATTTCTCTGCAAAGAAAAGTGAAATAATTGTCACAACAAGGAAGAAGAATAGGCCAAATGTGGATATAACTTGTGGAGGGGAAAAACTACAAGTGGTAGAGAACTTCCAAGTACCTGGGAAGCATGATTGAAAGTAAGGGGGGAAACGCAATGGAAATAAATGAAAGGTGCGGAAAAGCAGGGCAGTTCTACAAATGCATTAGGGGGCTTATTTGGAGCAAGGAGGTGCCACAGAAATCCAAGGGAATTATATACCGAACCTACTTTGTCCCCATATTGGCATACGGAAGTGAGACATGGGTAATGCACAAAAGCGACAAAAGTAGAATACAGGCTCGTGAAATGAAGTTCCAGAGGAGCAGGTTGAGTGTAACAAGACGAGACAGATTGCGAAATGTGTGTGTGAGGGAAAGACTAAAGGAGGAACCAGTACAGGACAGGATAGAAAAATCAAGACTGCAGTGGTATGGACACATGAAGAGAATGGATGAGGGAAGAATTCCAAAGAGGATGTTTGATCTGCAACTGGAGGGGAAGAGGCCCAGAGGAAGACCAAGAGATAGATGGGTGAAGGGAGTGAAGGAATGTGTGACGAGAAGAGGAGCGAACTGGACGAAGGTGGAAGAGAGGGAATGGTGGAAAGACAGAACACGATGGAGAGGCTTGTGTTTCCGACAGACCCAGCCAGTGGCTGGAAACTGTCCAAGATGATGATGATTGCAACTATCTTTAGAAAGTACTATACGATAGTGTCTTTTGGAACCAAAAATCACTTAGGATGTATTCTGAAACACTCTGTAGATGCAAAGAACATATTTCTTGCTTCTGGAGTTTATAAAATTGATTGCTCCGACTGTAGGGCCTATTATGTTGGCCAAACAGGAAGGAGGCTGGAAATTAGTTTTAGAGAACATGTCGCGTTGGGAAGAAAAGATACCATGGAAAAATTGAGTTTGGCTCCCCATTTACTTACAAAGAAATATAAGGTGCTGGCTTTGACATCTGATGTGAGGTTGCTGCATAAATGTGAGAAGGGCAGGTTCCTTGACCTCCTAGAAGAGCTGGAGATCTGCCATCACAAGAGTGCCGACACCAACCTGATTAATGATCAGGTTGTTATGAAAAATGTGCTGTGTGGGAATTATTTGAAAACTTGTTGTTAGGAAACAGTGGAAGGTTTGACCCAGGGGAAACAAAGTAGCTCCTGCCGCCATGCCAATATGTAGCAGCCATTAGCACAATACTGTACAAGTATGATGGTTATAACATTGACCCCACTCAACTTTCTCCATGGTATGTTAGGTCAGATGCATGTACAGTGTTAATAACAGCAATTCAGTGTATTGGTTTTGCTGTATTTATAAGTAAAATCGGTTTAAAGTGACAAAGAGACTAGTACCCTCTACATCTGTAACGGAATGCCAAGTTACACCAACCATCCCTCTGGCTGACATTTGGCACCATCTATGAACTATTTAGTAAATAAGAGGAACAACTTACTTGTCATGATGTTTATATAAAGAGGAAAAAATAATACAAAGATAAAAACATTTAAATCAGGTCAACTCTAGTAGCTGCATATAGCATGTGCCTTCTTATGTCTTGTAAATAAATGTAAAAAAAAGAAAAAAAAAAGGTTTTACCCATTTGATGTTACTTAGGTGTTTACAGAATAGAACAACTGACTCACAAGGAGTGAACCTGAAAATTTCTTATATACAGGGTGTCCCAGCTATCTTGTCCACCCAAAATATCTCTGGAACAATAAAAGCTATTGGAAAACGACTTTCACCGGTATCAATGTAGGGCTGGGGCCCATGAATGTACATATTTGGAAACATTCTAAAACGTAAGCATATGTGTTTTTTAACACAAACTTATGTTTCTTTAAATGGACCTGCCATATTTTTTCTTCAGCAATCCATAGCATGACAAAGCACATACACAATGGCGTTGATTGCATCGCAATATTCCCGTTACATCCCGAGATATTAAGACGCGAAGTTGACACTTGAAACACCCGACATGCGCTGCTAGCGCACGTCCTGAGGCTCAGGCGTGAACCCCATGCTGCCCGTAGTCGCGATGTGATTGACATGCGTAATCACACTTCCATACTTATCAAGAGGTCCGAAATGAATAATACGGTCTGCTTCCATCCTGCATTAACGTCGTACATTCCAGCAGGTATTTATCCCATAGGCTAGGGGTGATGCAGTTCTGTAACATATCTGTGTACCGCAGCGTTAGTCACAAAGTTAACTTCGCTTATCGTTAATCCATTACTAAAAAGGTAATGCCGTTCAATGTTAAAACTTTACTTTACTGTAGATCTAGCGCAAGTGACAGTTAATCGTTCACTCGTAATAGTAAAATTCATGTTGATGGTTTTAGTGAAACGAGCAAGTGGACTAAAAGTTTTACCGTTGTTTAGGTAAAAATGTTTTGATTTCGGAATTTCAGGTAGGACATAGAAGATGAATGTAAACATGTTTAACCAATTTGTTTTATTATCACATAATTATCAATGTTATGTTTATCTAATGCATTAAATGACAAATTGTTGCAAACAAATGTTTCTTAACATCACTGGGTAAAATGGCCCTTTGTAGAAACTTCCACTGTGATACCAGCACTACATACTAAACATAGCGTTCACATCTCATGCTCAAAGTGATGCCCATTGGCTTGCACTCTGCGGATGAAGGATGCCCTACTTCGTGCTACTGTTTCCTCCGTGATGGCTGTACAAGCATCAATAATTCATTGCTTCATGTCCTCTGGTGTTGTTGGTTCATGTTGGTAAACATCATCCTTCACTGCTCCCCAAAGAAAATAATCCAGCGGTGTAAGGTCCGGAGATTGGGCAGGCCACCTAACTGGGCCACCTCGTCCAATCCACCTGCCAGGGAACTTACGGTTCAGAAGTCGTCGTGCTTGTAAGGCGTTATGTGCAGGGCATCCGTCATGCTGATACCACATGACCATTCTCTGGTTCAGAGGTACGGTGTCCAAGAGAACAGGAAGATTGTGTCGTATAAATCTGGAGTATTGTCTGCCAATTTGGATGCCATTTATAAAGAAAGGTCCGATAATGGTATCTCCAATAATCCCACACCAAACATTAACTTTCCATGGACGTTGATGCTCTACCTGACAGAGCCATTTTGGATTGTCTGTGGACCAATAATGCATATTCCTCATATTGACAATTCCTTTGTTGGAGAATGATGCCTCGTCGGTAAAGAGAACATCTGCAAAAAAATTTGGATTAGTCAGAAGTTTTTGCTGTGCCCACCGACAAAATTTTACCCTATTGCGGAAGTCATTTCCATGAAGATCCTGGTGTAAATGAACATGGTAAGGATGAAATTTATGACGTTTAAGAATACACTGTGCACTTGATTTCGACACACCAACTTCACGTTCAATTTGACGTGTGCTGATTTGAGGATTCACAGCTATGGTAGCGAGCACAGCAACTTCAGCATGTTCATCTGTGCGTGTTCTAGGATGATGTCGAGGTCTTGGATTTAAGCTTCCCGTTTCACGTAGACGAGATGTGAGACGACCAAACATCCGGCGCGAAGGCGATGGCTTGTCAGGGAATCGTCTTCTGTACAGTTGTTCTGCCTGAACAGCATTTCATCCACCTACAACAGGGTACAGTACAGGTATGTAGAGTAGGGTAGAAAACAGACATATTAACTTAATAATCATAATGTTCGCTAACGGTACTATCAACAAACAAGCAATCTCATAACGTATTTCCCGTCAACGTACATTCTCCATAGATCAGCAGCATTTCTACCATATCTTCATGTGTGTACGTTATACTGTAAAGTTCCACAACACAACGTTTATTCACAATGTGTACTACCTCCGTGCCGTCACTAGATTACTCTGATGCACGACTACACTGGCAAGCGGTATACTGCACGCCAAAGCAACAACAAATGGGATGCTCAGAGGATGGTGGAGTACAGGAGTTTGCATGGGTCGCAAATCATAAACAAGGCGAAGTGGTAACTGTGGCAGTAGTGGGAACTACGTTGGACACTTGACTAGGTAGAGCCAGGCCCTGCGCGACAGGCACAATGGGTCATATAACGCATTAGATAAACCTTATTTTGAGTGTGCAGGATAAATAAGACAACCTGATGGGTGTACACTGATCGGTACTGGTTCATATTGTGTACGTAGATATGTAAAACATGCAAGAGGGAAACCATTATGTGCTTATGAGAGTTGATGGTAGCAGACCGTATTATTCGTTTCGGACCTCTTGATAAGTGTGGAGGTGTGATTACACATGTCAATCACATCGCGATTACGGGCAGCATGTGGTTCACTCCTGAGCCTCAGGACGTGCGCTAGTAGCGCATGTCAGGTGTTTCAAGCGTCAACTTCGTATCTCAATATCTCGGGATGTAATGGGAATATTGCGATGCAATCAACGCCATTGTGTATGTGCTTTGTCATGCTATGGATTGCTGAAGAAAAAATATTGGAGGTCCATTTAAAAAAACATAAGTTTGTGTTAAAAAACACACATGCTTTCGTTTTAGAATGTTTCCAAATATGTACATTCATGGGCCCCAGCCCTACATTGATACCGGTGAAAGTCGTTTTCCAATAGCTTTTATTGTTCCAGAGGTATTTTGGGTGGACAAGATAGCTGGGACACCCTGTATATTTCTATATTTACTGGCAAATGTGAAATAAGTCGGACAACAACGTAAAGAATTTTACTTATGGTTTATTTTATGTAATTCCCATGCAAATTTGAAGTTTTTTTTTTTTTTACTCCCCTTAGGTATTATATACATAGTTCATTTAGAGGGCGCCATACAACCAACCGATGTGTACTCCACACAGTGTACCTTCTTTATACAATAGTATTTGAAGAAATGTGACTGATGTCCGAACAACAGGGACTTACATGGCTTGAGAATATAAAACAGTGGTACGTAATATACAAGCCATATAAGTTATGCCATTAGTTGTCACTTCTTATTATATCTCCTGACCAAGTCCTTTTTGTATTTTTAGCGTTAAGAATGTCTAACCACTAGCCGAAATCTGGATTTGCGTACTAAAATCTAAAAAAGGACGACTCATTGCTGCACTCTATAATTTATAAGCCACATAACAGTCGCTGAGTGCATCCACTTTCCGAATGGAAGGTAACCTGATGTCTACTTTTAATGCTCAACGAGTATTATTGTTACAAATGGACTGCCTAAGGTTGTAACTGTTATGGTTTTCTGTTATGTAGAGAAGGCAGCTGTATATAAAAACAGATGGGTCTGTCATTATGTGTAATTCTTTGAAATAGGACCTACGTGTTATGTGATTTTTGGTAATCCCAGAGATTCTCCTGATGGCTTTCTTCCACTAAATAAAAATTTTACTGACCACTGGAGAATTACCCCACAGAAGAATGCCATAGCTCAGCTGGCAATGAAAGAAAGCATAATAGGAGTTAATCAGCAGTTTCTCAGAAACAGATATGCATAATTTATTCAGTAGATAGATTACTCGTGAAAACTTTTGAGCCGTGTAGGCTATGTGACTCTCCCAAGTTAATTTTGTACCTAGGAGAGGTGGCAGAAATAGATTCCACATCAACAGTGGATAAGCCAAAAGAAATATTTATAGTCTTTTCATAGTTAATAGCTATGTTGTCAGCTTCAAATAACATATTATATAATCCGAGGAAATCTTTACTTTGCACCTTCAGTTTATTTATGAAGTATGAAAGTTGTGTCATCTGCATAAAGCACAAATTTGCATGGCATATTGCTGAGCATATCATTTATAAATATGATAAACAGTAGTGGCTCAAGCACTGATCCTTGGGAACACCTCTAACAACATTCACAAACTGTGACTTTTCACTATTGTAGCTCACAATTAGTTTCCTGATACTGAGACAGCATTTAATGAGGGAAAGTTGCAGGTCCATAATGCTGTAACACCATGGTTTCTCCAGTAACTGAATTTGATTCTGAGGTTTGCAGAATGAAATGCATTGATGACATCGCTGTTGAGTGCCCATAGGCTCCTTCTTCCAGCATCGAATGCCTTGCTCAAGTCCAATAGTGTGGCTTCAGCAGATAGTTTGGATTCAAAAGAGGATTGTACAATAGAAACAACATTTTGAACAGCTTTAACTGTTGGTAACTGGGACATAAAACCAAGCTGAGATTTAGTCAGTATATTGTTTTTCACAAATGTATGAAAATTTGCTTTTGTATACAGTATTTAATTATTTTTGAGAAAGTGAAGTTGGATGATAATAAGTATTAGTGCAGGATTTATTACCCATTTGTGTATAATGGAATAACTACTGTCTTTTTTAAACATTCTGTAAAAATATTAACAGACATCCAGTTTATATGTGTGCATAGAGCGATTGATATTAAGCCTATTCTTTTTTTTAATCACAAAATTTGAGAAGCTATAAATATTTTCTGATCTGGAGCCACTTACTTTTGCTACTGACTTAATTACATCAAATACTTCCACTTTTCTCCTATTACAAGTTGGCACAGTATCAGCAAAATTTTGCAAAAACTCTTTTATATAAGGAGATGGTGAGTTAGGTTTTGGTGCAGGTGTAGGAACGTTTCCTTACCTTACTTATAAGCTGATTACCCAATGACAGAACAAGGAGTGCCAGGTACGAAACAAAGACAATGTTTGCACGTGGTCAAGGAACACATCGCTTACTGATTATGCAACTACAGACAATCGCGCAAAATAGTCTCGAAATTCATAAGTTCTGAACAGAGTCACTTGCTAGTGTGGTTGGCACTGGAAAATGGCGTAGCATGGTAGAAAAGGTGGATGCCAAGCAGAATGGCAGTTTTGTCCCCAAGTTTCACCAGCAGTATGACATTCTTACATGAGGCACAGAATTAACGGTCTCCAGTTGAAGATGTGACACGAAACACCATTTACATGCACTGCTATCTAGCAGGAGCAGAAAAGGTGCAGCACAGATGTCTCTCAAAACGTCACAGTATGTATTGCCATGTGGCGTATCCAAAGCGGTGTGAGCATGGAGCAAAAACATATGTTGACTACATGAGGAGAAGAAGGAGCCTGGTGGAGGCTAGGTTGGCGGAAGTCTCACTGTGGTAGAGCAACTGTTCTCTACTGGTAACCAGCGACCATAGTGTGTGGGTGTCCAGTCACACAGCAGGAGTGACAGCTTGGGATGGAAGTAACACCCAAAGGGAAAAACTTACAGCCTTATCAAATGGCCGTTGAGAGTTTGGGGTGTACAGAACTGCTAAAACAGCTGTATGGTAAAAGGCCACCACACAGACCCCCCCCCCCCCTCCCCCCCTCCCCCGTCCACCGTCCCCTCCCTCCCATGAGAGTGCGGTGGTGAAGGCAAACGCTGGTACGTGTGGGTTGTTTGTCCTGTACCTGTGGTAAGGACATGGGCAGCACTGACAACACTGTGGCTGCTGGCCATGCAACGGTGGTGGGCGCCAGACTTCAGGGCACTGAGTTGAAGTGGGTGGTGCGGCCATCTGTCAGTAGCGCTGGTCTGGTTCTTGAGAGTCAGCAGTGGTGTGGTACTGGCAGCTGATACAAGCAATGAGTAAGCTGCTAGCCTGCAGGATGGAGGGAGCCGGGCCGTGTCGCCATGAGCCTTTGTCCAGTGCAGGAGCAGGAAAGGGGGGGGGGCAATGAGAATTTGTATCGAGGAGGGAGGCATGCCAGGGTAATCTATGCAATGGTGTGAACAGCTGTGCCAAGGTGGCTCAGTGGCTAATGCACTTACCCAGTAAGCAGGACAGATGGGTTTGATTCCCAGCCTTTATACAATTTTTCACTCGCCACTTCAAACTATATACATAAAATCATATCTGTATGAGTCCAGTAAAGTCTCTGAAATTGCATCATTTCATTTATAAGTACCTGCACCTGGTTTTCAGACTGTATCCCCCATTATGTGTGATGCTGAGGTGTTATTCAAGAACATGCGTAAGAGAGAATTTACTGACTGGGAGGGGGGAATGAGAAATTGAATAGAGGAGGGAGGCATGCCAAGGTAATCTGTGCAGTTGTGTGAACTGCTGTGCAAGGGGGCTTAGTGGCTAGTGCACCTGCCTAGTTAGCAGGAGACCCAGGTTCGATTCTCAGCCTTGCTACAAATTTTCACTTGCCGTGTCAGTCTATATACATAAAATCATATCTGTATGAGACCAGTAAAGTCTCTGAAATTGTGTCATTTCATTTGATTTGCATTTGTTGCTGAACATAAAATGTACTTCCCATTGGCCTTTGTCTTAACAATAAGTATCTCTTTTCTGTATATCTTTTTTAGTTTGTTACAAACAGGTTTAGAGGGAATTTCTAAGTAGAATTTTTCACAATAATATCACGTAGAAGAAGGTGTAATTAGATGAATGATGAACACTAACTTCACTTAACGAAGGTTTATTCAGCACTTGCACATACCAGAGGGCAGAGCGAACTGCCTCTGGCCAGAACACATACGGTATATATACAGTTACTGAACATTCCAGTACAGTGATTCTTGACATTTGTGGTACTTCTAGAATGTTCTCGAGCCGGATATAGGAATTAAAATTTTACAGTTCAGGCAAGTTTTGAACTCACCACCCTCCATGCAACAGTCTAGTGTAATAACTACACCACGGTGATTGCGCTACTCAGCTTCTTCTATGACATTGCTCCCTCCTTAAGAGAAGAGTGTCTTGGTGTTATGTCCTCGTAGTCCAGGAACGAGTCATCGGTCCTGCATACTCCAACTGCTGATAACTGATGTTCGCCCTGGCGGTGATCTTCTTAGAACTTCCTTTGCCGTTATGCTCTTCATCACCTTTCTGCTTGTTGCTTGTTGCCTGTTGCTGGAGCTTCGAATTTACCCTGGGTTGCAGGATCCTTATAGGGCTTCATTTGAAGGACGTGGACCGTATCTCTGATCTTTCGTTATCTTGTGTCAGGGTCAAAATCTTCAACTTCATAAGTAACATCAGACAACTGTCTTACTACCTTATAAGGTCCAAAGTAGCGCCTGAGGAGCTTCTCAGAGAGACCAACCTTCCAAACAGGAGTGAAGATCCAGACGAGGTCACCAGGCTGGTAGACAAAAGGGCGATGGCTCACGTCATACCTTCGGCGGAAGTTTTCTTGAGCCTGCAGCATGCGGAGTCGAGCTAACTGCTGAGCTTCCTCAGCTCTGGTTAACATCTGGCCAATGTAGTCGTTGTCCACGTCATCAGGATGTAACAGAAACACAGTGTCCATCGTCGTCGTCGCATCACACCCATGCACCAGGAAAAATGGTGTAAGTCCTGTGGTGTCTTGTTTGGTGACATTGTAGGCAAATGTCATGAAAGGTAGCACCTCATCCCAGTTGCTCTGCTCAACACTGATGAACATTGGTAGCATGTCAGCCAAGGTCTTATTAAGGCATTCAGTAAGCCTGTTAGTTTGTGGATGGTAGGCAGTTGTCATGTGATGAGTAATCTTGCACCAACGGTTTATCTCTGTCAGAAGATTTGATTGCAAAACTTTCCCTCGATCCATAATTAACGACCTTGGAGCACTGTGTTTTAATACAATGTCTTCCACGATGAATTTGGCTACCTCAAATGCTTCGGCTGTTTTCACAGCTTTTGTAATGACATAGCATGTCAGATAATCAGTGCAAACAATAATCCATCTATTGCCACTAGCAGACGTTGGATATCGTCCGAGGAGGTCAATCCCAACACAATGGAAAGGTGTTTCGGCTGGTGGAATTGGTATGAGTCGGCCAGGTGGTTTCTGAGGAACTGCCTTTCTCCTCTGGCACTTTTGACAGTGTGACACATAGCGACAGACACTCCTAAATAAACCTGGCCTGAAAAAATCTCTTGCGGATCCTATCATATGTCTTAATAAACCCTAAATATCCAGCCTCAGGTGTGTCATGGAATTTCTGTAGAACATATAAGTGCATGTGTTTAGGAATCAATGGTAGCCACCACTTTCCAAACGGATCAAAATTTTTCTTGCAAAGTAATCCAGTAACTATCTTAAATTATCCTTTCTTGCCCTCCGACTGATTTAAGGTTCTCGCCTTCTCGCCCTCTGACTGATTTAAGGCAAGCATAATTTGAGATACCTTGATGTGCTTCTTCTGCTCAGCAAAGAGATCTTGGAGTGCAGCAAGACAGTCACTGCCTTCATCAAAGTCTTGATGGTCTTGCATAGGGTTTCGTGAGACACAGTCGGCATCTTGGGGTTTTCTTCCACTTTTGTGCACTATGGTAATGTCATACTCTTGAAGATGTAGTGCCCATTGGAGAGTCGTCCTGTTGGATCCTTAAGACCTGTCAACCAACAAAGTGAACGATGGTCTGCAACAGCAGTGAAAGGCATTCCATAGAGATACTGTCGAAATTTGCACCTGGCCCAGATCACAGCAAGACATTCTCTTTCTGTAGTTGAGTAGTTTCTCTTGGCTTTTGTAAGTGTCCTAAACGCATAGGCTATAACCTTCTCTTTTCAATCTGAAATTTGCAGCAGAACAGCACCGATCCCATACCACTGGCATCTGTGTGTAGTTCTGTAGGTGCTCTCTCATCGCACAGACCAAGTACAGGGTCAGTCGTCAGAGCTTTTCCCAGCACATCGAAAGAATCTTGTTGAGCAGCATCCCAGATAAATTTAGCATCGGCTTTTAACAACTCTTGGAGTAGCATGGCTTTGATACAAAAGTCTTTGATAAAATGACGGTGATAAGAGAACATAATCCTAGGAAACTTCTCACATCTCTAATACTTTTAGGAATAGGAAATTTCTTTGTAGATCTCATATTTTCTGGGTGTGGCCGCACACCTTCATTTGACACAAGGTGCCCAATATTTAGATTTCTTTCACTCCAAAGAGACACTTTCTTGGATTAAGTTTCAGTCCGCCTTGTTGTTTCGTCAGCCCTAAGTCTTTTTGTGTGTTCATCAAATGTCTCTGAGAACACTATAATGTCATCTAAATAACAAATTGTCCACTTCAGGTGACAGAAGATTATCCATCATCCGTTCAAAAGTTGCTGGTGCATGACACAAACCAAACAGCATTACCTTAAACTCATATGGGCCCTCAGGGGTAATGAATGCAGTTTTCTCATGATCAGCCTCATCTACTTCGATTTGCCAGTATCCCGAGTACATGTCCATGGTTGAGAAAAACTTAGCCCCCTTCAGACAATCTAGTGTATCATCAATTTGTGGAGGAGGGTAAACGTCCTTTTTAGTTATTTTATTAAGTTTCCTGTAATCAACACAAAAGTGCCAACTGCCATCCTTCTTCCTGACGAGAACCACTGGTGATGACCATAGGCTCTGCAAAGGCTGAATTATGTCATTTTTCATCATTTTCTCAACCTTGTCACGAATTATTCGACGTTCCATTGCTGACACACTGTATGCTCTCTGGCTTATTGGTTGATGGTCTCCAGTGCTAATCCGGTGCTTCACCATCGATTTGTCTAATTTGCTCTTCACCTGTGGATTAAAGCATTCAGAGAACTCTTGAAGAATGGCAAGTAGCTTCTTCTGTTGTTCCTTAGTGAGATCTGGTGATAGTCAAGCTAGAAGATCTTGTCTCATAGTGGTAGCACTAATTTCACCCACAGACTCGGCATGGGAGGTTTTTATGACGCTCAGCTGTTCTGCAATTAACGGCCCAGCGATTGCTACGCACATGCGTCTTTGAAGGATCTGGGGTTCTTGGTGTCAGTTAACTATCCACAATTCACTGAATCCATTCTTAAATGAGACGACAGAGGCTGGGATGACCAAGTTATTCTTCAGTGGAATGCTTCTCTTACACTTCACTACAAGATCCATGGGTTGATGCATGGCATGACACATAACAGTTACCTTTCTAGCGCTGATTGCAGGAATGAGCACTTCATCCAGCACACAGTCTCCACACAATCACATGCGCATCTTTGTGTCCACAGTATCTCATCTTGTTTAGCAATATCTTCGAGTGAGCACAATCTATAATTGCCTGGGAAGCTTTCAATAAGTCCCATCCAAGAATGACGTAATGACTACACTCTTGTAAGACGTTGAATTCTAAGGGCTGTGTATGGCCACTTATACCCACACGAATGACACATATTCCCGTAGGTTTTACATATTTTCCATTAGCCACCTTCAGCAGAGATGTTTTGTTGTCGATGAATACGGTTTTCTGCAACTGGCAATGGTACTTCTCTTAAATGACTTAATATGATGCTCCAGAGTCCACTAGAGCTTGGGCTGGTCTGCCACCCATGAGGATATCAATATAGTTTCCTATCATTTTAGTAGTGATCAATGGTGGAGGATTTTCCTCTTCAGCGACCTCACCTCCAAGGAAGGTCACACCCTTTAGTTTTCCAGGTTGTGGTACCTGGGTGATTGGCTGGAGCTTCTAAACGGTGATGGAGACCTTGATCGGCATGTTGGGGAGCGTCCTCTCTAGCGGCTAGCTTGCAGTGATGGTGGCCTGCATCGTCCTGCACCCACATCTTCTTGTTCATCTTCGTCTTCCTGTAGTTGGTGTTGGCTAAGATCAGTCTGCTGTCTTCTGGCTCAGGCGTCATTCGTCCGCAGTGGAAACATACTGGTTGATTATCCTGGGTCCTCCAGACATCTGTCTTCCTTGGTGCCCAAATGAGTTCCTCGTGCGGCACTGTAGGAATGTAGCTTCATCTGGGTCTCAACTTTTCTACCATTTTAAAGGGAAATGAAGTTTGAAAGATTGGGTTCAATGTCTGTTCCACTTCTTTCCTTATGTCCTCTTGAAGTGTCTCGGTTTTATGCTCACCGTGCAATCCAAGTGCCTTCTGAACTTCCTCTCTCACTATCTGATGAAGAACACTTGTGAAATCAGTTTCTTCCTCCATCACAGACATCGATACGACGTATGGAAGCCGTTCAAACTTCTTGCAGGTAATTTTTTTTTATGCATTGTCACGATATACTGGCACCATTTTATGAAGTCGTCTGCTGTCGAAACCTCATTCAGGAGTAGGGCTTCATACATGTCCTCAGCAACACCCTTCATGAGATGTGCAACCTTATCTTCCTCCTTCATTCTGGGATCCACTATTTTACACAGCTCGAAGACGTCTTGAATTTAGGATGCTGTCATTTCTCCTGGATGCTGTGCCTTGCACTTTAATGTATCTTCAGCCTTGCACTTCTGTTGTTGTGTGTTGCTGAAATGCTTGTGCAGTTCTGCCTGGAAAACTTCCCAACTTTTGAACTTCTCCTCATTGTTCTCATACCATTGCTTGGCAGTGCCCTCCAAGTAGAAAAATACATTAGCCAAACACATGGTGTTATCCCATTTGTTAAATTTGGCTATACGTTCATATACCTTGAGCCACTTGTTTGGATCTTGGCCATCGTCACCAGAGAACCTGTAAGGATGTCTCGTGTGGTGGCACACAGTTGCTGTCATCTTAACGTCCTCTTCTTCTTCTGTCTCCGATAGATTGCGATCTGTTGAATATGACTCGCACTCGGGTTTCTCCCCACGCAAACGGCGGCTCTGTCGTGGCCTGATAGGAGCCACTGTGTCGTTGATAATGTGCGCTATCACAAGTTCCAATACCCACTGCCTTCACCAGAATAATGTCATGTAGAAGAAGGTGTAATTATATGAATGACAAACACTAATTTCACTTAACGAAGGTTTATTCAGCACATGCACATACAAGAGTGCGGAGCGAACTGCCTCCGGCCAGAACACATACGGTATATATACAGTCACAGAGCATTCCAGTAAAATGATTCTTGACATTTGTGGATACTTTTAGAATGTACTCGAACCGCATATAGAAATTAAAATTTTACAGTTCAGGTGAGTTTTGAATTCACGACCTTCCATGCAACAATCAAGTATCATAACCACTACACTACAGTGACTGTGCTACTTAGCTTCTTCTGCAGCAATATACTTGAAGCAGGCTTCTTAATCTATGGAGAAAGGTGTATGCCAACTTATTGAACTTCTTTTTCTGCTTCTTGGTATGTAATCAACTGGATTTTGTTTTGAGTGGACAACATTCATGAAAGATATTTACAATAGTATGTAAGAAGCATTCAAATGCTCCAGTAAGTGAGTCAATTTGCACTGCAGTGGATTTCCACTCTACACAATTCTACATTTCATATTCAGGACGTATCATTTAGCTGTCTCACTGCCCAGGGTTCTGTTGTTTGCTTAAGAACTTCACCATGTCTACATCTACATCCACATCCACATCCATACTCCGCAAGCCACCTGACGGTGTGTGGCGGAGGGTACCCTGAGTACCTCTATCGGTTCTCCCTTCTATTCCAGTCTCGTATTGTACGTGGAAAGAAGGATTGTCGGTATGTTTCTGTGTGGGCTCTAATCTCTCTGATTTTAGCCTCATGGTCTCTTCGCGAAATGTACGTAGGAGGGAGCATTATACTGCTTGACTCCTCGGTGAAGGTTGTTGTTGTTGTGGTCTTCAGTCCTGAGACTGGTTTGATGCAGCTCTCCATGCTACTCTATCCTGTGCAAGCTTCTTCATCTCGCAGTACCTACTGCAACCTACATCCTTCTGAATCTGCTTAGTGTATTCATCTCTTGGTCTCCCTCTACGATTTTTACCCTCCACGCTGCCGTCCAATGCTAAATTTGTGATCCCTTGATGCCTCAAAACATGTCCTACCAACCGATCCCTTCTTCTAGTCAAGTTGTGCCACGAACTTCTATTCTCCCCAATCCTAGTCAACACCTCCTCATTAGTTATGTGATCTACCCATCTAATCTTCAGCATTCTTCTGTAGCACCACATTTCGAAAGCTTCTATTCTCTTCTTGTCCAAACTATTTATCGTCCATGTTTCACTTCCATACATGGCTACACTCCATACAAATACTTTCAGAAATGACTTCCTGACACTTAAGTCTATACTCGACGTTAACAAATTTCTCTTCTTCAGAAACGATTTCCTTGCCATTGCCAGTCTACATGTTATATCCTCTCTACTTCGACCATCATCAGTTATTTTACTCCCTAAATAGCAAAACTCCTTTACTACTTTAAGTGTCTCATTTCCTAATCTAATTCCCTCAGCATCACCCGATTTAATTTGACTACATTCCATTATCCTCGTTTTGCTTTTGTTGATGTTCATCTTATATCCTCCTTTCAAGACACTGTCCATTCCGTTCAACTGCTCTTCCAAGTCCTTTGCTGTCTCTGACAGAATTACAATGTCATTGGCGAACCTCAAAGTTTTTACTTCTTCTCCATGAATTTTAATACCTACTCCGAATTTTTCTTTTGCTTCCTTTACTGCTTGCTCAATATACAGATTGAATAACATTGGGGAGAGGCTACAACCCTGTCTCACTCCTTTCCCAACCACTGCTTCCCTTTCATGCCCCTCGACTCTTATAACTGCCATCTGGTTTCTGTACAAATTGTAAATAGCCTTTCGCTCCCTGTATTTTACCCCTACCACCTTCAGAATTTGAAAGAGAGCATTCCTGTTAACATTGTCAAAAGCTTTCTCTAAGTCTACAAATGCTAGAAACGTAGGTTTGCCTTTTCTTAATCTTTCTTCTAAGATAAGTCTTAAGGTTAGTATTGCCTCACGTGTTCCAACATTTCTACGGAATCCAAACTGATCTTCCCCGAGGTCCGCTTCTACCAGTTTTTCCATTCATCTGTAAATAATTCGCGTTAGTATTTTGCACCTGTGACTTATTAAGCTGATAGTTCGGTAATTTTCACATCTGTCAACACCTGCTTTCTTTGGGATTGGAATTATTATATTCTTCTTGAAGTCTGAGGGTATTTCGCCTGTCTCATACATCTTGCTCACCAGATGGTAGAGTTTTGTCATGACTGGCTCTCCCAAGGCCGTCAGTAGTTCTAATGGAATGTTGTCCACTCCCGGGGCCTTGTTTCGACTCAGGTCTTTCAGTGCTCTGTCAAACTCTTCACGCAGTATCTTATCTCCCATTTCGTCTTCATCTACATCCTCTTCCATTTCCATATGGTGAAGTTATGTTCTCGAAGCTTCAACAAAAGCCCGTACCGAGCTACTGAGCGTCTCTCCTCCAGAGTCTTCCACTGGAGTTTATCTATCATCTCCGTAACGCTTTCGCGATTACTAAATGATCCTGTAACAAAGCGCGCTGCTCTCCGTTGGATCTTCTCTATCTCTTCTATCAACCCTATCTGGTACGGATCCCACACTGCTGAGCAGTATTCAAGCAGTGGGCGAACAAGCGTACTGTAACCTACTTCCTTTGTTTTCGGATTGCATTTCCTTAGGATTCTTCCAATGAATCTGTCAGGCATCTGCTTTACCGACGATCAACTTTATATGATCACTCCATTTTAAATCACTCCTAATGCGTACTCCCAGATAATTTATGGAATTAACTGCTTCCAGTTGCTGACTTGCTATTTTGTAGCTAAATGATAAAGGATCAATCTTTCTATGTATTCGCAGCACATTACACTTGTCTACATTGAGATTCAATTGCCATTCCCTGCACCATGCGTCAATTCGCTGCAGATCCTCCTGCATTTCAGTACAATTGTCCATTGTTACAACCTCTCGACACACCACAGCATCATATGCAAAAAGCCTCAGTGAACTTCCAATGTCATCCACCAGGTCATTTATGTATATTGTGAATAGCAACGGTCTTATGACACTCCCCTGCGGCACACCTGAAATCACTCCTACTTCGGAAGACTTCTCTCCATTGAGAATGACATGCTGCGTTCTGTTATGTAGGAACTACTCAATCCAATCACACAATTGGTCTGATAGTCCATATGCTCTTACTTTGTTCATTAAACGACTGTGGGGAACTGTATCAAACGCCTTGCGGAAGTCAAGAAACACGGCATCTACCTGTGAACCTGTGTCTGTGGCCCTCTGAGTCTCGTGGATGAATAGCGCGAGCTGGGTTTCACACGAACGTCTTTTTCGAAACCCATGCTGATTCCTACAGAGTAGATTTCTAGTCTCCAGAAAAGTCATTATACTCGAACATAATACGTGTTCCAAAATTCTACAACTGATCGACGTTAGAGATGTAGGTCTATAGTTCTGTACATCTGTTCGACGTCCCTTCTTGAAAACGGGGATGATCTGTGCCCTTTTCCAATCCTTTGGAACGCTACGCTCTTCTAGAGACCTACGATACACCGCTGCAAGAAGGGGGGCAAGTTCCTTCGCGTACTCTGTGTAAAATCGAACTGGTATCCCATCAGTTCCAGTGGCCTTTCCTCTTTTGAGCAATTTTAATTGTTTTTCCATCCCTCTGTGATCTGTTTCGATATCTACCATTTTGTCATCTGTGCGACAATCTAGAGAAGGAACTACAGTGCTGTCTTCCTCTGTGAAACAGCTTTGGAAAAAGACATTTAGTATTTTGGCCTTTAGTCTGTCATCCTCTGTTTCAATACCATTTTGGTCACAGAGTGTCTGGACATTTTGTTTTGATCCACCTACCGCTTTGACATAAGACCAAAATTTCTGAGGATTTTCTGCCAAGTCAGTACATAGAACTTTACTTTTGAATTCATTGAACGCCTCTCGCATAGCCCTCCTCACACTACATTTCGCTTTGCGTAATTTTTGTTTGTCTGCAAGGCTTTGGCTATGTTTATGTTTGCTGTGAAGTTCCCTTTGCTTCCGCAGCAGTTTTCTAACTCGGTTGTTGTACCACGGTGGCTCTTTTCCATCTCTTACGATCTTGCTTGGCACATACTCATCTAACGCATATTGTACGATGGTTTTGAACTTTGTCCACTGATCCACAACACTATCTGTACTTGAGACAAAACTTTTGTGTTGAGCCGTCAGGTACTCTGTAATCTGCTTTTCGTCACTTTTGCTAAACAGAAAAATCTTCCTACCTTTTTTAATATTTCTATTTACTGCTGAAATCATCAATGCCGTAACCGCTTTATGATCGCTGATTCCCTGTTCTGCGTTAACTGTTTCAAACAGTTCGGGTCTGTTTGTCACCAGAAGGTCTAATATGTTATTGCCATGAGTCGGTTCTCTGTTTAACTGCTCAAGGTAGTTTTCAGATAAAGCATTTAAAAAAATTTCACTGGATTCTTTGTCCCTGCCACCCGTTACGAACGTTTGAGTCTCCCAGTCTATATCCGGCAAATTAAAATGTCCACCCAGAACTATAACATGGTGGGGAAATCTACTCGAAATATTTTCCAAATTGTCCTTCAGGTGCTCAGCCACAACAGCTGCTGAGCCAGGGGGCCTATAGAGACATCCAATTACCATGTCTGAGCCTGCTTTAACCGTGACCTTCACCCAAATCATTTCACATTTCGGATCTCCGTCAATTTCCTTCGATACTATTGCACTTCTTATCGCTATAAACACGCCTCCCCCTTCACTGTCCAGCCTGTCTCTGCGGTATACATTCCAATCTGAGTTTAGGATTTCATTACTATTTACGTCTGGTTTTAGCCAACTTTCTGTCCCTAGTACTATATGGGCGTTGTGACCGTTTATTAATGAGAGCAGTTCTGGGACCTTTCTATAGATGCTCCTGCAGTTTACGATTAGCACATTAATATTGTTATTCCCTGTTGCATTTTACCTACTCCTACCTTGCCGCGTCTCAGGAGGCGTCTTGTCGGGCCTAGGGAGGGAATTCTCTAACCTAAAAGATCCCCATGTGCACTCCACACGTACTCCGCTACCCTTGTAGCCGCTTCTGGCGTGTAGTGCACTCCTGACCTATTCAGGGGGACCCTACATTTCTCCACCCAATAGCGGAGGTCGAGAAATTTGCACCCCAGATCTCCGCAGAATCGTCTGAGCCTCTGGTTTAAGCCTTCCACTCAGCTCCAAACCAGAGGACCGCGAGCGACGCTTTCCGCCTTCACCAATTCCATCAACTGCCTATAAGAACTGAGGATGACCTCTGAACCCAGACGGCACGAGTCATTGGTGCCGACATGAGCAACAATTTGCAGTTGGGTGCACCCAGTGCTCTCTATTGCCGCCGGTAGGGCCTCCTCCACATCTTGGATGAGACCCCTTGGCAAGCAGACAGAGTGAACACTGGCCTTCTTCCCACCTTTCTGCTATTTCCCTAAGGGGCTCCATCACCCGCCTAACGTTGGAGCTCCCAATAACTAATAAACCCCTCCCCCCATGTGCCTGCTCGGACCTTGCTGAAGGAGCAGACACATGTCCACTCACAGGCAGAGCGGGCGATGCCGCACGGCCAGCCTCAACATTTACCCTCTGCCTCGTGCGCCGTGGACGCCGCTGAACCCGCCACTCCCCTTGGGGAGAGGGTGGCCCAACCGCGCCCGGTACCCGCGAAGATGTCTCGACAGCAGGGAAAATGGGTGAAGCATGTAACACCTTGGGTGTACCTTGCAACGCACCAGACCACCTCACTGCCGCTACACTCCGAGGCAGTAGCCTGAAGACGGCTGACCGCGGCCATCAACACGTTCAGCTGTTCACGAACAGTGGCCAGCTCCTCCTGCGTCCGTACACAGCAGTCACACATCCTATCCATCCTAAGGAATCAATTTACTGAAGAGAGTTAATCAACTTTTAACTAGACTGCTAATTCACTAAAGGCGGCTGATTATTGACTAAACTGCAATTGCTAGCCACTTCTTGTAGAAAACAATGAAAATAGCACTACCTGTCTTTGGACTGTATTGAAAACAAACACTAGCACTACTGGCACTATGGTTGACTAAAGGGACTCTCCCTGACTGTATTCAAAACAAACACGAAATCTATGGAACACTATTAATAGCACTCGACAATTAAAGCTTCCTAAAAGCAATAACACATGGAAGAAGAAGTGACGAGTAAGAAAAATACAGTTAATACTTAAATTACGGTAGCTCGCTGCACAGCAGACGTGAAGCAGACGGCGGTTAGGACGACACATGTCCAGTTAGTTTGTAGAAGTACGTCATCATGGGCAGACAGTATCGATTTCACAACATCCAGGCCAACGTTCTTTCTGTCGACATTTACAATAACATTATCTAGGCATGCTTTTTGTCTTTTAGTTTTACTGTTGAGACAGAGAAAAAATTACATGATCACAAAGTATGTAACAGAAGATTAGTTTTAAAATTATGCATTTTCACATCTATATTAATATCACTAAACATAAGAATTTTATATGTCTTATATCTATGCAGAAACATTAACAATTTCTCCATATAGTTCTCACAGTTTCCTGAGAAATAATAGCTTTATATGACAAATAGTATTAAAACGATTTGACTATCTGAAGTGGCAGTTTGGGTAAATACTGGCAGTGTATGTGCTTCTGCAGCTGCTGCCACTATTAGTGATAATAATAATAATAATAATAATAATAAAGAGTAATAATAATGACAATAGTAACAGTAATGATAGTGGCAGATATAAAAAGAATTTATAGGTGTACAAGATATGTTTTCTGGTATAGAGTTCTCGGGAAATGAAATTTAAGGAGACTGCACCAGCTAAGAATACAAGGAAACGAGGAAGATCTGGTTGGATTGAAGGATGTGCAAGGGTTAAGAGGACAATGATAGTCCTTATTGTTGCTTTAGTAGATATGTCATTAAGTGTCTTCTGAAGATGGAGATGTTATTCAGTTCTCTAATATAATGTGGGAGGTTATTACAGAGTCTCGTTCATGCTACTGAGAAGAACTTTGAGAAAGTGACTGAATGATGCAGTGGGAAGAAAGGATTTTGCTCTGATGGGAATGGGTGTTTCTGCCATTCTATTCAGGTAAGAACATTCAGGCCAAGGAGAGATATGAGGAACATTGTTCATTGATAAGACATTAGAAAGGACAGAGGGCATGGAAATCTCTGCGCTTGTCTGCCCATAAGCTGGACAGCTGTACATATGATGGTGAAGTATGATCAATGAGTCGAATAGCACAGATGTAATGAGCACAGGCATCCATAACCAGTTCAGGTGCTGTGAGCTTACCTAAAAATGGTCTTGCAGGATAACACCACTGTAATCAATAATTGGAATTATAAGTGTTTGTACCAGTTTCTTTTTCATGTCAATAAGGAATAGCTTTTTATATTTTTCCAGGGCATGGAGAGATGCCGATGCCTTCTCACACTTTGCATTTCTGTACTCAGACCAATTTAGATTTTCATTTATCAGTACTCCTAGACTCTCTGTTGAAGGAGATAATTGATATTTGTCCCATTTAGGGTTAAAAGTGGTAAGCATCCCCAGCATTTTGGGCTAATGAGCCTAGAGTGACCAACTAGCACTGCTTGGATTTTGGATGAGTTGAGCCTTAACCCTATATACTGCACCCGTTTTGATAGTGCACACAGATTGGTATTGTGGTACTATAGTGATGTGCATTTATATAGTAATCTCATGGTACCTAAATCAATCAGTCACAAATCTGATGTTCATCAAAAAACCCTCAGTCTCTTCTGACATTACTATTTGATTAAGATTGTAGGTAGATCAACACCAGCAACACTCGTATTACAGTATATACGAGATGCGACAATGAAGTAATGAGACTGATGAGAAAAAAAAAATGTTGGTTACCGTTCTAGTCAAGTTTAGTATTGTCTCCTTCAAAGTAGTTCCCTTCTGATTGCACACACATTTTCCGGCACTTCTGCCATTGATGGTAACATTTCTGGAACTCATCTTCTGTAATTTCTTCCAAGACCCTCGTCACAGCTTTTTGGACATCTTGTGTTGTTTGAAAATGGTGTCTCTTGACCACAGTTTTGACTCTTGGAAATAGAAAAAACTCACATGGAGCGATATCTGGTGAATAAGGTAGCTGTGGTTGTACTGAAATTTGTTTTGAGGTTAAAAATTGCTGTACAGACAGAGCAGTATGGGATGGCGCATTATCGTGATGCAGAATCCAATTATCAGCAATGTTGGCACGACACGAAGAGCTCTTTTACGAAATCTTTCTAAAATTTCTTTGTAGTAATATTGGTTAACTGTTTGTCCAGGAGGCACCCACTCTTTATGAACAATTCCCTTGGAATCAAAGAAGCACACAAGCGTGCATTTCACTTTTGACTTTGACATGCGAACTTTTTTTGATCTGGGTGATCCCTTTGAGCACCATTGTGAACTTTGGCGTTTTGTCTCTGGATCGTACTGAAAAAAAAACCAACTTTCATCACCATTGACAACAAGGCTCAATAATTCTGGATTGATTTCCGTTTGCTCTAACAGATCAGCTGCCATTTTCCGTGTTTCTCACTGTTGTGGTGTGAGATTTTTGGGGACCATTTTTGCACAAATCTTTCTCATACCAAGATCTTCACTTATTATTAGACGGACCATTTTTGATTGATGTTCAGTTCTTCTGCAATCATTTTCATGGATAATCTTCGATCAGATTGTACGAGTTCATGAACGTTGGCCAAGTTGACATCCGTCCGTGAGGTTGATAGTCGTCCACTGCAGTCTTCATCTTAAACATTCGTTCTGCCTTCACTAACCATTTTATGCCAACGAAAAACTCGAGCTCTTGACATAACCTCTTCTCCAAAAGCCTTCTGAAGCTTACTGTAAGTTGTCGTCCTGTTTTCACCCAATTTAATGCAAAAAGAAATGGCATACCATTGTACAGTATTATGCGGTTCCATTTCTGTGACGAGAGACACAAACACGTATTAATCTATTACAACACAACTCATGATTGAGCAGTTGCATCAATGTGCCGCTTGGACTAGAAGCAGCTTATACACCAAGGTCAAAGATATTGTGCCTGCAGGGTTGCCACATCTTGCAAAGAAAATCGGTTTCATTACTGTATTGTTGTACCTCGTAGACTTGCAAAGAGCTTTGTAAGGGTGAAATATTACTGTATCTCATTGCTGCCTATCAGAACCCCTTGGAGAGCATTAAAGATAAACACCAGTCCTAATTGTTCAATTGTAAAGTGACCTGTTTCCAAATTACAAAAAAAAAAACAAACAAACAAACAAACACTATTTCAGTATAAATATAATTCAAAAACAATGCTTTGCTGAAACCATATGTGTAAAAGCCACCGTGTGTATTTTGAATGTGCCAAAAGCATTTAACATTGTTTTTATGTGACAAACACAATATAAATGGGAAATTAATACTGTAACTAATCGAAAGAAATAGAGCACATGGTCAGGATGTACCAGTAAACCTATCATTATAAAATTACTACAGCAAATTAAATAGAACATATAAATAAAGCATGTTAATTGAATCTCCGATATATGTTAGCACTAAAATTCAGGCACTAGTTCGTTTGTTATAAACAAATTTAGAAATGTAATTGTTACCTGTAACATAATTAGTCAGAAAATGTTATATTAACTCATAACTAAGTTGAAAATAGGTTCACCTTGTTCAGCACTGTGATTGTAAATTTTTAGCAATGTGTATCTCATATTTGGTTTAACTTTTAATTGTGATTTTACATAAAATTGTAATTTTCATTGTCTGTAATTGTTAACAAAAGTATAAATAGAGGTCACGCAGGTGCCTTGGGGCATTCATTTTTTGGCTAGGGTTGCGAGCAAATGTATTGTAGGCTCACTCGTTTGTTGATTGTTGTGAACTCTGTGTCGTTTGATGTCAACTTTTGGTACATGTGATGTAACCGGTACAGTTTACCAGGCTCGGACACCAGAGTCCTGGAAATGTATTGGTATTAAAACTGCACTGTACTTTGGAATTTTTTTGGGAGTTTTCCGCAATTCTTTTCATAGGCTGCACAGCGAAGAGACATGAATCCAGGAATTTTACAAAACCCCGAGAACTAAACAACTCTCAATGTTGGTAGAATTGATGTGAAAACAACAGCGCATCAACTGGGCATTTCACTCAAAACATTTGCAATGTGGAGGTGGGAAAATATAAACATTTCAAGGGACCTTATTCACCCATGATTAGAAGTTCTTTAATCTCTTCTAGTAAAGTGTATTCTGCATTTAATGTTTGTCCTGCTAACTGAAGCAGATGCCAGAAGCAGAAGATATATGCTTTCCCCAGCACACAGACTGTCAAATGAATAAGTATAGTATGGAAGTGAAAGCTCCCCCTTTCTCATGCTGTTGAGAATTTGAACAATAATGGTACTCTGTATGAAATGGCAGTAAGGAGTAAAAAGGATCATCTTGTGCACTCATTGTTTATGTCAGGAGACCCTATTCAGCATTTTGTGCTGGCAGCCATTAAAAAAACTGGGTGAAACCAGCTCCAGATTGTAGTGAATGTTGGAACAAGCAATGCCTATTTTCTGAGTTCCGAGGACATACTTGAGTCATTCCAGTGACTGGTGGAGAATGCTGAGAAGCACAGACCTGCTCACAAAATTTCAACAAGGCACACAAACTGCACAATTGTTCTCAGAACTGATTGTGGCCTCCTTGCTCTGATCGAGTGGAATTCTTTAAAAAGGAAGTTTTTAGGGTTTTGTGATGGGCGAGACTGCATCTTCCTTGACTTCCACTATAGGGTTAGGAACTACAGTGTCATTCTAAATAAGTCAGGGGTACACTACTCATCTGGGGCTGCTACCCAGGTAGGTGATGTGTGTGAAGTATACACAAGAATTTTTTTAGATTGTTTGACTATTCCTATAGTCTTGATAATATAACAGCTGTGGAAGACCCCAAAGTATTAGCATAAGGTTCAAAGAATTTCCTCTGTTAGTTGACTATTAAAGTCCTAGTGATCAACTGCCGAAGCATGCACAACAGAGGCCCAAACTTTGGAGCACTTTTAAAAAGCAGTGGATCTCACATAATATTAAGTACAGAAAGTTAGCTAAATCCTGAAGTAGACAGCAGTCAGATTTTTTAGGTGAATCTTAGTGCGTGTAAAAGGATGGTTGAATGGGAAATTGAGGTGGCAAGGGAAGGGATTAGTGATAACAGCTGCATCGAGAGATGACATGGAATCAGCGGTAATGAGTGAAAACGTTTGCTGGACCAGTATTCAAACCCAGGATCTCCTGCTTATTAGGCAGTTGCGTTAACCACTGTGCCAGGGACACAGTGTTTATTGCAACCACACGGACTATCTCAGTACATCTCTTGGCAAACTCACATTCCCACCGACTGCTACTTATCTGCAGTCCCTGTCTATTTCCACTATGCTTGCTACTCAGAGATCCGACCAGAGGTCGGACATATTAGTCCATCCACACTGAAGAAAGTACATGCACCCCCATCTAGGTGAATCAATTATATGAATGTGTAGTGTCTGTTCTTTTGGACATGTCAGAATGAACGACACCAAGCAGAATTTGTATCTGTGATACATTATATGTAAATTGAAGGTGGAGGAGAAGAAAGGAAAGGGAAGAGATGGGTGATATCAATTGCATTGGGACATGACATGGAATCAGGAGCAATTAGTCAAAATGTGTGTCGTACCAGGATTCAAATCCAGGATCTCCTACTTACTAGGCAGTTGCATTAACCATTGCGCCACCCAGGACACAGTGTTTATCATAACCCTGTGGACTATGTCATTACACCTGATGGCCAACCCACATTCCCACTGGGCGCCACTTACCTGTAGTCCATGTCCATTCCCTCCATGCTTGCTACTTGGAGATTCCCACTGGAGGTTGGATGTATTTGTGCATCCACACCGAAGAAGGTGGAACCATTGCCCGTCTAGGTGAATCAATTATATGAATGCATGGTGTCTGTTCTATTGGACATGTTCGAAAGAACATACACCTTGCATTCATATAATTAAACTGACAAGATAGAAATTAAAGCCACATACAAGTTTGTTTGGCAAGGCACAGTAGAAAGAGTGTCTGCAAGCTTGTAATTGGGTATTTCTACAACCTACCAAACTCAAGCCTTAAACTTAATAGAAAAACTCATCTCACTGGCACATATGTTCACCAATCAGACTGTCACAACTGGAGAAAACTAATCTTCAAACAACCAGTTGCGATAATTACAGCTGTAATTGGTGGGCATGACAAATATGTGAAATGTAAATACCGTCTCTGGAAATCTCGTATTCATCATGGAAATGTATGATGCTAAATGAAAACAAACTGACCTCACCTCCTTGAGGATGTCCATATTGAAACTGGTATCTGACCATGAGGCAGTAGTGGCAGCATGATTTTGAAAGTACAAAGGGCAACTGAAAAATGTAGGTACATTTTTATTTCCAGTGAACTTGGTAAATAGTATTGTCATATCTCAAGGAGGAATTCAAAATATTTAGCATGTTGACCAAGTGCTAGATAGATATTTTACCTAGTAGAACAGTTTGTGGTGGTAGGGACCTTCCATGATATCCAGAGACAGTAAAGAAACTTCTAAATGAACAGTGGCTATTGAACAATAGTGCAAAATAAAGTGTAGGGCTAAAGATAGAGAAAGATAAATGAAATTTGAATGACTGTCACACAAGCAATGTGTGAAACATTCACCAACTACCATAGCAGAATCAGACTGAATGAACACTAAGATTGCAAAGAAACTTTGGTTGTATGTAACGGAGGTCAGTGGAATGACAGTTATTACGCAGACTCATGGCTGACACAGGAACTGAAATTGAGGGTAACAAAGCAAAAACAAAAATACTGAAAGCCACTTACAAATTTTTCTTTGGATAAGCAGCTGCCAGCAGCAAGTCGTATACTCTTAGCTCACTTATTTGTTACATAGTTTAGTTCTTAATTTCTTTGTGTGTTTTTGGTACTTGCATTGTTTAATTCATAAATTTCCGGCGTATTATAGTATTTGAGAGTGTAGCATCGCATTTTAGTACCTGAATAGTGTAAAATCGCGTAGTCTCCTTCCGCCGCCGAGCAGTCTGTCAGCAGTGTGCAAGTAGCAGCATTACTGCATATATTAGGCAATCTTGTATTTTACTAACCGTTTAAATTTTGTGTCAAATTGTTTGTGCTCTCTGTAGATTAGTTCAGACATTCTTTGCTGTGTTCAGATGAAGGCTGAGTTGGCATCCCTTCTCTCCCAGCTTCAGGCAGTGTTGGCTTTGGTCACACAGCTTGAGGCTGTTGCCAATGGGCATCACTGTGGGGGTCCGGATGGGGGTTTGCCGGGGACGGCCAGCTCGTCCCACGCATCCCCCGATTGGACTACGACTGTGGTTGCCTGGGATACTGCCCACATTGAGGCTGATACTTCACCTGTGGTAGAGTGGGAGGTCGTCTCGAGGTGTGGCAGGGGGCGAAAGACATTCCGGAGGGCTGAACGGAAGGCCTCTCCAGTTTGTCTGACGAACCGGTTTCAGGCTCTGTCTCAGGCTGACACCGATCTTCGGCCGGACATGGCTGCTTGTCCTGTTCCAGAGGTTGCCCCTCAGTTTGCAAGATCCGGGCGGTTGCAGAGGGTGGGCTTACTGGTAGTTGGGAGCTCCAACGTCAGGCGCGTAATATAGGCCCCTTAGGGATATGGCAGCAAGAGAGGGGAAGAAAACCAATGTGCACTCCGTGTGCATACCGGGGGGAGTCATTCCAGATGTGGAAAGGGTCCTTACGGATGCCATGAAGGGTACAGGGTGCACCCATCTGCAGGTTGTCGCTCATGTCGGCACCAATGATGTGTGTCGCTATGGAT
This sequence comes from Schistocerca americana, assembly GCF_021461395.2. NCBI lineage: Eukaryota > Metazoa > Arthropoda > Insecta > Orthoptera > Acrididae > Schistocerca > Schistocerca americana. The sequence goes on along the minus strand of NC_060120.1, from coordinate 358,934,458 downwards.
TGGAGGAAATCCTCTCTGGTTTCTGGCGGCTATCTGATTTGGTGAAGACTGCCAGTCTCGCTAGCGGGATGAAAGCAGAGCTCACCATCTGTAGCATCGTCGACAGGACTGACTGCGGACCTTTGGTACAGAGCCGAGTGAAGGGTCTGAATCAGAGGCTGAGATGGTTCTGCAACTGTATGGGCTGCAGATTCCTCGACTTGCGCCATAGGGTGGTGGGGTTTCGGGTTATGCTGGGTAGGTCAGGAGTCCACTAGACACAGCAAGCGGCTACACGGGTAGCAGGGGTTGTGTGGCATGGACTGGGCGGTTTTTTAGGTTAGATGGCCTCGGGCAAGTACAGAAAGGGCAACAGCCTCAAAGAGTGTGGGGCAAAGTCAGGACATGCGGGGACCAAGCAGCAATCGGTATTGTAATTGTAAACTGTCGAAGCTGCATTGGTAAAGTATCGGAACTTCAAGCGCTGATAGAAAGCACCGAAGCTGAAATCGTTATAGGTACAGAAAGCTGGCTGAAGCCAGAGATAAATTCTGCTGAAATTTTTACAAAGTCACAGACGGTGTTTAGAAAGGATAGATTGCATGCAACCGGTGGTGGCATGTTTGTTGCTGTTAGTAGTAGTTTATCTACATCTACATCTACATCTACATTGATACTCCGCAAGCCACCCAACGGTGTGTGGCGGAGGGCACTTTACGTGCCACTGTCATTACCTCCCTTTCCTGTTCCAGTCGCGTATGGTTCGCGGGAAGAACGACTGTCTGAAAGCCTCCGTGCGTGCTCTAATCTCTCTAATTTTACATTCGTGATCTCCTCGGGAGGTATAAGTAGGGGGAAGCAATATATTCGATACCTCATCCAGAAACGCACCCTCTCGAAACCTGGACAGCAAGCTACACCGCGATGCAGAGCGCCTCTCTTGCAGAGTCTGCCACTTGAGTTTATTAAACATCTCCGTAACGCTATCACGGTTACCAAATAACCCGGTGACGAAACGCGCCGCTCTTCTTTGGATCTTTTCTATCTCCTCCGTCAACCCGACCTGGTACGGATCCCACACTGATGAGCAATACTCAAGTATAGGTCGAACGAGTGTTTTGTAAGCCACCTCCTTTGTTGATGGACTACATTTTCTAAGCACTCTCCCAATGAATCTCAACCTGGTACCCGCCTTACCAACAATTAATTTTATATGATCATTCCACTTCAAATCGTTCCGTACGCATACTCCCAGATATTTTACAGAAGTAACTGCTACCAGTGTTTGTTCCGCTATCATATAATCATACAATAAAGGATCCTTCTTTCTATGTATTCACAATACATTAAATTTGTCTATGTTAAGGGTCAGTTGCCACTCCCTGCACCAAGTGCCTATCTGCTGCAGATCTTCCTGTATTTCGCTACAATTTTCTAATGCAGCAACTTCTCTGTATACTACAGCATCATCCGCGAAAAGCCGCATGGAACTTCCGACACTATCTACTAAGTCATTTATATATATTGTGAAAAGCAATGGTCCCATAACACTCCCCTGTGGCACGCCAGAGGTTACTTTAACGTCTGTAGACGTCTCTCCATTGTTAACAACATGCTGTGTTCTGTTTGCTAAAAACTCTTCAATCCAGCCACACAGCTGTTCTGATATTCCGTAGGCTCTTACTTTGTTTATCAGGCGACAGTGCGGAACTGTATCGAACGCCTTCCGGAAGTCAAGAAAAATAGCATCTACCTGGGAGCCTGTATCTAATATTTTCTGGGTCTCATGAACAAATAAGGCGAGTTGGGTCTCACACAATCGCTGTTTCTGGAATCCATGTTGACTCCTACATAGTAGATTCTGGGTTTCCAGAAATGACATGATACGCGAGCAAAAAACATGTTCTAAAATTCTACAAGAGATCGACGTAAGAGATATAGGTCTATAGTTTTGCGCATCTGCTCGACGACCCTTCTTGAAGACTGGGACTATCTGTACTCTTTTCCAATCATTTGGAACCCTCCGTTCCTCTAGAGACTTGCGGTACATGGCTGTTAGAAGGGGGGCAAGTTCTTTCGCGTACTCTGTGTAGAATCGAATTGGTATCCCGTCAGGTCCAGTGGACTTTCCTCTATTGAGTGATTCCAGTTGCTTTTCTATTCCTTGGACACTTATTTCGATGTCAGCCATTTTTTCGTTTGTGCGAGGATTTAGAGAAGGAACTGCAGTGCGGTCTTCCTCTGTGAAAAACCTTTGGAAAAAGGTGTTTAGTATTTCAGCTTTACGCGTGTCATCCTCTGTTTCAATGCCATCATCATCCCGTAGTGTCTGGATATGCTGTTTCGAGCCACTTACTGATTTAACGTAAGACCAGAACTTCCTAGGATTTTCTGTCAAGTCGGTACATAGAATTTTACTTTCGAATTCAATGAACGCTTCACGCATAGCCCTCCTTACGCTAACTTTGACATCGTTTAGCTTCTGTTTGTCTGAGAGGTTTTGGCTGCGTTTAAACTTGGAGTGGAGCTCTCTTTGCTTTCACAGTAGTTTCCTAACTTTGTTGTTGTACCACGGTGGGTTTTTCCCGTCCCTCACAGTTTTACTCGGCACGTACCTGTCTAAAACGCATTTTATGATTGCCTTGAACTTTTTCCATAAACACGCAACATTGTCAGTGTCGGAACAGAAATTTTCGTTTTGATCTGTTAGGTAGTCTGAAATCTGCCTTCTATTACTCTTACTAAACAGATAAACCTTCCTCCCTTTTTTTATATTCCTATTAACTTCCATATTCAGGGATGCTGCAACGGCCTTATGATCACTGATTCCCTGTTCTGTACATACAGAGTCGAAAAGTTCGGGTCTGTTTGTTATCAGTAGGTCCAAGATGTTATCTCCACGAGTCGGTTCTCTGTTTAATTGCTCGAGGTAATTTTCGGATAGTGCACTCAGTATAATGTCACTCGATGCTCTGTCCCTACCACCCGTCCTAAACATCTGAGTGTCCCAGTCTATATCTGGTAAATTGAAATCTCCACCTAAGACTATAACATGCTGAGAAAATTTATGTGAAATGTATTCCAAATTTTCTCTCAGTTGTTCTGCCACTAATGCTGCTGAGTCGGGAGGTCGGTAAAAGGAGCCAATTATTAACCTAGTTCGGTTGTTTAGTGTAACCTCCACCCATAATAATTGCCAAGTAAAACTGTGAGGGACAGGAAAAGCCCACCGTGGTTCAACAACAAAGTTAGGAAACTACGGCGAAAGCAAAGAGAGCTTCACTGTAGTGAAGTAGAAATGGATAGTTCCTGTGAATTATTATGGGTGGAGGTTACACTCAACAACCGAGCTAGGTTAATAGTTGGCTCCTTTTACCGACCTCCTGACTCAGCAGCGTTAGTGGCAGAACAACTGAGAGAAAATTTGAAATACATTTCACATAAATTTTCTCAGCATGTTATAGTCTTAGGTGGAGATTTCAATTTACCAGATATAGACTGGGACACTCAGCTATTTAGGACGGGTGGTAGGGACAGAGCATCGAGTGACATTATATTGAGTGCATTATCCGAAAATTACCTCGAGCAATTAAACAGAGAACCGACTCATGGAGATAACATCTTGGACCTACTGATAACAAACAGACCCGAATATTTGGACTCTGTAGGTACAGAACAGGGAATCGGTGATCATAAGGCCGTTGCAGCATCCCTGAATATGGAAGTTAATAGGAATATAAAAAAAGGGAGGAAGTTTTATCTATTTAGCAAGAGTAATAGAAGGCAGATTTCAGACTACCTAACAGATCAAAACGAAAATTTCTGTTCCAACACTGACAATGTTGAGTGTTTATGGAAAAAGTTCAAGGCAATCGTAAAATGCATTTTAGACAGGTACGTGCCAAGTAAAACTGTGAGGGACAGGAAAAGCCCACCGTGGTTCAACAACAAAGTTAGGAAACTACGGCGAAAGCAAAGAGAGCTTCACTCCAAGTTTAAACTCAGCCAAAACCTCTCAGACAAACAGAAGCTAAACAATGTCAAAGTTGGCGTAAGGAGGGCTATGCGTGAGGCGTTCAGTGAATTTGAAAGTAAAATTCTATGTACCGACTTGACAGAAAATCCTAGGAAGTTCTGGTCTTACGTTAAATCAGTAAGTGGCTCGAAACAGCATATCCAGACACTCTGGGATGATGATGGCATTGAAACAGAGGATGACATGCGCAAAGCTGAAATATGAAATACTAAACACCTTTTCCCAAAGGTGTTTCACAGAGGAAGACCACACTGCAGTTCCTTCTCTAAATCCTTGATCAAATGAAAAAAATGACTGACATCGAAATACGTGTCCAAGGAATAGAAAAGCAACTGGAATCACTCAACAGAGGAAAGTCCACTGGACCTGATGGGATACCAATTCGATTCTACACAGAGTACGCGAAAGAACTTGCCCCCCCTTCTAACAGCCGTGTACCGCAAGTCTCTAGAGGAACGGAAGGTTCCAAATGATTGGAAAAGAGCACAGGTAGTCCCAGTCTTCAAGAAGGGTCATCGAGCAGATGCGCAAAACTGTAGACGTATATCTCTGACGTCGGTCTGTTGTAGAATTTTAGAACATGTTTTTTGCTCGCGTATTATGTCGTTTTTGGAAACCCAGACTCTACTCTGTAGGAATCAACATGGATTCCGGAAACAGCGATCGTGGGAGATCCAACTCGTTTTATTTGTTCATGAGACCCAGAAAATATTAGATACAGGCTCCCAGGTAGATGCTATTTTCCTTGACTTCCGGAAGGCGTTCGATACAGTTCCGCAGTGTCGCCTGATAAACAAAGTAAGAGCCTACGGAATATCAGACCAGCTGTGTGGCTGGATTGAAGAGTTTTTAGCAAACAGAACACAGCATGTTGTTATCAATGGAGAGACGTCTACAGACGTTAAGGTAACCTCTTGTGTGCCACAGGGGAGCGTTATGGGACCATTGCTTTTCACAATACATATAAATGACCTAGTAGATAGTGTCGGAAGTTCCATGCGGCTTTTCGCGTATGATGCTGTAGTATACAGAGAAGTTGCAGCATTAGAAAATTGTAGCGAAATGCAGGAAGATCTGCAGCGGATAGGCACTTGGTGCAGGGAGTGGCAACTGACCATTAACATAGATAAATGTAATGTATTGTGAATACATAGAAAGAAGGATCCTTTACTGTATGATTATATGATAGCAGAACAAACACTGGTAGCAGTTACTTCTGTAAAATATCTGGGAGTATGCATGCGGAACGATTTGAAGTGGAATGATCACATAAAATTAATTGTTGGTAAGGCGGGTACCAGGTTGAGATTCATTGAGAGAATCCTCCATCAACAAAGGAGGTGGCTTACAAAACACTCGTTCAACCTATACTTGAGTATTGCTCATCAGTGTGGGATCCGTACCAGATCGGGTTGACGGAGGAGATAGAGAAGATCCAAAGAAGAGCGGCACGTTTCGTCACAGGGTTATTTGGTAAGCGTGATAGCGTTATGGAGATGTTTAGCAAACTCAAGTGGCAGACTCTGCAAGAGAGGCACTCTGCATCACGGTGTAGCTTACTGTCCAGGTTTCGAGAGGGTGCGTTTCTGGATGAGGTATCGAATATATTGCTTCCCCCTACTTATACCTCCCGAGGAGATCACGAGTGTAAAATTAGAGAGATTCGAGCGCGCACGGAGGCTTTCAGACAGTCGTTCTTCCCGCGAACCATACGCGACTGGAACAGAAAAGGGAGGTAATGACAGTGGCAAGTAAAGTGCCCTCCGCCACACACCGTTGGGTGGCTTGCGGAGTATAAATGTAGATGTAGATGTTGATAATCCAGGAATGCTGCTCCATTTTAATTCCCACACCATTGCAAAGATATGTGATGTAGATATTCGAATCAACAGCATTGAGAAACAGCCGAAATTGCCGAGCCCCAGGACTTGATGGAGTTCTTTTCAGAATCTATACAGATTTTGTGACATAAATGTTCAGAAAGAAATTCGATACGTTGCGCCGTTTCTGAGTTATTTAGCATTGAAGTTAGCCAATCAGATCGTCGCGCCCGTAAATTCAAGTTTCAGCTAACGAGACAAAGCACTTGTTGGGCAACACCAGCCCTGGCAGGCCGCTTGGATGCGAGCATGCGACGTCCCGATTGGCTAAATTCTATGCTAAATAACTCTGAAACGGAGCAACATATCGAATTTCTTTCTTAACATTTATGTCTCAGTACAACCTGCCCTGTAACATCCCTACAAGCATTTCACACATTTTCTGACCACCCTGTATATATATATATATTAAAAAAGATGCTGTGACTTACCAAATGGGAAAGTGCTGGTAGCTAGACACAATAAAAAACACACAAACACACACACAAATATCAAGCTTTCGCAACCCACGGTTGCCTCATCAGGAAAGAGGGAAGGAGAGGGAAAGACGAAAGGATGTGGGTTTTAAGGGAGAGGGTAAGGAGTCATTCCAGTCCCGGGAGTGGAAAGACTTACCTTAGGGGGAAAAAGGGACAGGTATACACTCGCGCACACTCACACATATCCATCCGCACATATACAACACAAGCAGACATGTGTAAAGGCAAAGAGTTGGGCAGAGATGTCAGTCGAGGCGGAAGTACAGAGGCAAAGATGTTGTTGAGTGACAAGTGATGTACGAGGGGCGGCAACTTGAAATTAGCGGAGGTTGAGGCCAGGTGGGTAACGGGAAGAGAGGATATATTGAAGGGCAAGTTCCCATCTCCAGAGTTCTGATAGGTTGGTGTCAGTGGGAAGTATCAAGATAACCCGGATGGTGTAACACTGTGCCAAGATGCGCTGGCCATGAACCAATGCATGTTTAGCCACAGGGTGATCCTCATCACCAACAAATACTGTCTGCCTGTGTCTGTTCATGCGAATGGACAGTTTGTTGCTGGTCATTCCCACATAGAAGGCTTGGCAGTGTAGGCAGGTCAGTTGGTAAATCATGTGGGTGCTTTCACACGTGGCTCTGCCTTTGATCGTGTACACCTTCCGGGTTACAGGACAGGAGTACATGGTGGTGGGAGGGCGCATGGGACAGGTTTTACGCTGGGGGCGGTTACAAGGGTAGGAGCCAGGAGCCAGAGGGTAGGGAAGGTGGTTTGGGGATTTCATAGGGATGAACCAAGAGGTTATGAAGGTTAGGTTAACGGCGGAAAGACACTCTAGGTGGAGTGGGGAGGATTTCATGAAGGATGGATCTCATTTCAGGGCAGGATTTGAGGAAGTTAGTATCCCTGCTGGAGAGCCACATTCAGAGTCTGATCCATTCCCGGAAAGTATCCTGTCACAAGCGGGGCACTTTTGGGGTTCTTCTGTGGGAGGTTCTGGGTTTGAGGGGATGAGGAAGTGGCTCTGGTTATTTGCTTCTGTACCAGGTCGGGAGGGTAGTTGCAGGATGTGAAAGCTGTTTTCAGGTTATTGGTGTAATGGTTCAGGGATTCGGAACTGGAGCAGATTCTTTTGCCTCGAAGACCTAAGCTGTAGGAAAGGGACCGTTTGATATGGAATGGGTGGCAGCTGTCATAATGGAGGTACTGTTGCTTGTTGGTGGGTTTGATGTGGACGGATGTGTGAAGCTGGCCATTGGACAGATGGAGGTCAACGTTGAGGAAAGTGGCATGGGATTTGGAGTAGGACCAGGTGAATCTGATGGAATCAAATGAGTTGAGGTTGGAGGGGAAATTCTGAAGTTCTTCTTCACTGTGAGTCCAGATCATGAAGATGTCATCAATAAATCTGTACCAAACTTTGGGTTGGCAGGCCTGGGTAACCAAGAAGGCTTCCTCTAAGCGACCCGTAAATAGGTTGGCATACGAGGGGGCCATCCTGGTACCCATGGCTGTTCCCTTTAATTGTTGGTATGTCTGGCCTTCAAAAGTGAAGAAGTTGTGAGTTAGGATGGAGCTGGCTAAGGTAATGAGGAAAGAGGTTTTAGGTAGGGTGGCAGGTGATCGACGTGAAAGGAAGTGCTCCATCGCAGCAAGGCCCTGGATGTGCGGGATATTTGTGTATAAGGAAGTGGCATCAATGGTTACAAGGATGGTTTCTGGGGATAACAGATTGGGTAAGGATTTCAGGCGTTCAAGAAAGTGGTTGGTGTCTTTGATGAAGGATGGGAGACTGCATGTAATGGGTTGAAGGTGTTGATCTACTTAGGCAGAGATATGTTCTGTGGGGGCTTGGTAACCAGCTACAATGGGGTGGCCGGGATGTTTGGGTTTGTGAATTTTAGGAAGTAGGTAGAAGGTAGGGGTGTGGGGTGTCGGTGGGGTCAGGAGGTTGATGGAGTCAGGTGAAAGGTTTTGTAGGGGCCCTAAGGTTCTGAGGATTCCTTGAAGCTCCGCCTGGACATCAGGAATGGGATTACCATGGCAAACTTTGTATGCAGTGTTGTCTGAAAGCTGACGCAGTCCCTCAGCCACATACTGCTGACGATCAAGTACCACGGTCGTGGAACCCTTGTCAGCCAGAAGAATGATGATGGATTGGTCAGCCTTCAGATCATGGATAGCTTGGGCTTCAGCTGTGGTGATGTTGGGAGTAGGATTAAGGTTATATACAGGGTGTTACAAAAAGGTACGGCCAAACTTTTAGGAAACATTCCTCACACACAAATAAAGAAAATATGTTATGTGGACATGTGTCTGGAAACGCTTAATTTCCATGTTAGAGCTCATTTTAGTTTCGTCAGTATGTACTGTACTTCCTCGATTCACCGCCAGTTGGCCCAATTGAAGGAAGGTAGAACATGTGTCTTTACAAGTACGACACAACATGTGGTTCGTGCACGATGGAGCTCCTGCACATTTGAATCGAAGTGTTCGTACGGTTCTCAACAACAGATTCGGTGACCGGTGGATTGGTAGAGGCAGACCAGTTCCATGACCTCCACGCTCTCCTGACCTCAACCCTCTTGACTTTCATTTATGGGGGCATTTGAAAGCTCTTGTCTACCCAACCCCAGTACCAAATGTAGAGACTCTTTGTGCTCGTATTGTGGACGGCTGTGATACAATACGCCATTCTCCAGGGCTGCATCAGCACATCAGGGATTCCATGCGACGGAGGGTGGATGCATGTCTCCTTGCTAATGGAGGACATTTTGAACATTTCCTGTAACAAAGTGTTTGAAGTCACACTGGTATGTTCTGTTGCTGTGTGTTTCCATTCCATGATTAATGTGATTTGAAGAGAAGTAATAAAATGAGCTCTAACATGGAAAGTAAGCGTTTCCGGACACATGTCCACATAACATATTTTCTTTCATTGTGTGTGAGGAATGTGTCCTGAAAGTTTGGCCGTACCTTTTTGTAACACCATATATACACAAAGATGATGTAACTTCCCAAACGAAAGTGTTGGTATGTTGATAGACACACAAACACACACACAAAATTCAAGCTTTCGCAACCCACGGTTGCTTCATCAGGAAAGAGGGAAGGAGAGGGAAAGACGAAAGGATGTGGGTTTTAAGGGAGAGGGTAAGGAGTCATTCCAGTCCCGGGAGCGGAAAGACTTACCTTAGGGGGAAAAAGGGACAGGTATACACTCGCGCACACTCACACATATCCATCCGCACATATACAACACAAGCAGACATATGTAAAGGCAAAGAGTTTGGGCAGAGATGTAAGTCGAGGCGGAAGTACAGAGGCAAAGATGTTGTTGGATGACAGGTGAGGTATGAGCGGCGGCAACTTGAAATTAGCAGAGGTTGAGGCCTGGTGGGTAATGGGAAGAGAGGATATATTGAAGGGCAAGTTCCCATCTGCTTGTGTCTGTATATGTGCGGATGGATATGTGTGTGTGTGCAAGTGTATACCTTTCCTTTCTTCCCCCCAAGGTAAGTCTTTCTGCTCCTGGGATTGGAATGACTCCTTACCCTCTCCCTTAAAACACACATCCTTTCATCTTTCCCTCTCCTTCCCTCTTTCCTGATGAAGCAACCGTGGGTTGCGAAAGCTTGATATTTGTGTGTGTGTTTGTGTGTCTCTGTGCCCAGTGGTTGGAAGAAAACCTTGGTCACACGCTTGTACAAGAAGGCCAACAGAAGTGTTCCACAGAACTACCACCCACCACTATTATTGATTTCCATGTGTTGTAGAGTCTTAGAACATATTCTGAACACCGAGCGAGGTGGCGCAGTGGTAAGACACTGGACTCGCATTCGGGAGGACGACGGTTCAATCCCGCTTCCGGCCATCCTGATTTAGGTTTTCCGTGATTTCCCTAAATCACTCCAGGCAAATGCCGGGATGGCTCCTCTGAAAGGGCACGGCGACTTCCTTCCCCATCCTTCCCTAATCCGATGAGACCGATGACCACGCTGTCTGGTCTCCTTCCCCAAAACCAACCAACCAACCATATTCTGAACTCAAATATTATGAGGTGCCTCAAACAGAATGACCACCTCCATGCCAATCAGCGTAAGTAAGAAAGCATCAGTCACGCAAAATGCAGCTCATGTTTTTCACATGTGACATCGTGAAAGAACTGCATCAAGGCAGTCAGTTAGAAGTAGTATTTATTGACTTCTGAAAAGCATTTGACTCAATGTTACACCAACAGTTATTTTAAAAAAATAACATAACAGAGGTATATTAATGTCTCTACCACAGAGGGATGTTGAATAAGTAAAAAAAAGTATTAAACACATTTTCATATAAGATAAAATAACAAATTTTTCATAAAACATGTAAATATATGATGCATTGAGGGGCACAAGATAATTTTTAGGCTCTCTGAACCATGCATCATGAAAATCAGTTTGCTCCCATTACTGTAATTTTATGTAACACTCAATTTATTTGGTGTGGTAGTAATATATAAACACCAGTCAGTTTTACTAAGAAATTGTTAATGAAATAGAAGGGTTATCAAATACAATTTGTGACTAGATTGAAGATTTATTGTTAGGAAGGATTTAGCACATTACCTTAGATGGAGAGTCACTGATGGATGTAGAAGTACATTGAGGTGTGCTCTAGGGAAGGGTACTGTGTTCCCTGTTGTTCATTTTGTACATACTGACCTGACAGACAATATTAATAATAACCTCAGACTTTTTGCAATTGATGGAGTTATCTATTATGAAGTACTGTAGGGAAAATTATCTAGTCAGCTTTTGATGAGATTTGAAAGTGGTGCAAAGATTGGTAACGTCCATTAAATGTTAATAACTGTAAGAAACTGCTATTCAAAAATATGGAAAGTCACAGTATCATATGACTAAAATATTTGTAAGCCACAATTGAAATCAGTTACCTCATTCAAATACCATCGTGTAAAAAAATGTGGACATGTGAAATGGAATGATAATATAGGCTCAGTCACAGATAGGGCAACAGGAGACTTGGGGTCATTGGTAGGATAATTGAGAAAAAAGCAGTCAGTCTACAAAGGTGATTGCATACAAAATGCTTGTATGACCCATCCGTTACAATGACAAGTTCCGTCTACCATGCAATTCACATTGGTTTCAGAGTATAGGGGTAGTGTGAATTCAGTGAGGATACTAAATAGTTGCGTTGTACTATATATTCATAAAAACTGAATTGACACATACTTCTATACATATTTTAACCCTGCTTCTATGACGCCTCTGTTGCTGAGGTTGCTAATACACACCTGTGCGGTGATGGATAACTCAGAGGTACGGTGGTTTGAATCTTGATGATGGACGAAATTTTCACAGCCTTTGTTTGGACATCAAGATGAGGATAAGTGGTGGCATGAAGTTCCTTATCAGTCTTTGTGCCAATGTCCTCAATTAAATTCGAAACCTATCCACAGTGTCTCATGAAGGATGGCGTGTGACAATGTTGATGGTGATCTGTCTATCAGATGAGGACATCAAGCCTGGTTGTTCCTTTGGTGCTGTTCAAGAAGAGTAGGCTATGTGCTGGCACCAGGTCTCACCTTCTCCCTTCTCTCATCATCAATATATAACACAAATGTAACACTTCAATATACACACATCCATTACACTCACCTACACTCTACAAATATGCACATGACAAATGCCCATATCTGCAAGAAAAATGGGCAATGTTTATGGAGGAAGAACATCTTTCCTGACAAGTGGCTGAACCCACCCTGTGGGATATTCCAGCCGACAATGCCATATGTAATTTACATTTATTTTTTTCCTTACTTTTGTGAGGAGTCATAGATAGTGCTCAAAGTGGACCTGGAAGTTCTTCATCTCTTCTTTTGAAACAAGCAGAATGATAGCACAACATGACATTCATGGCTAAAATGTCATGCATAATGGTTAATACACTGACTTTGTGGTTGCTGCTTCGCCAATAAGATTGTTAGTGGCCAGACACTAAGTCATGACTACTACTGATTCAGAACTCAGGAGCCCAGTGATCAAGGAAAGTACAACACATAGTTTGTGACCATTTAATTGTTTTCGCTTTTGGCAGACACTCAGAGTGTGTTGTCAGTAACATTGTAATCAAACAATATCTGCTTTTATAACATCTTCATAAACATACATCACATTTTATTATATGTAGAGCAACGTAATACACTGCCTAAGACAGTGGAAGTTCATTCAGGAAGAGTTGAGTTCAGATCCCTGTTTGGCAATCCAAATTTAGGTTTTTCATTGTTTTCCTCATACTATATAAGGGGAATGCCATGATGATTCCCTTGAAACAACTGGTTTTCTGTCCCATCTGATCTGTCCTATAAGATAACACACATAAATAAAAGAGTCGCTGCCACTGTCCATGGGCATGGGTGTCTATCTAGACTGAGTCCCAGTCCCTGGAACCATGAACCTGAGGGCATAAAGAAGAATCTGATCACAGGCCCAAGAGTGGCTGTGAAACCTGAAGCTGGCTTGTACAGGAACCCCGCCCTGGGCAGATCTGGCAAGAGTAAGAATAAGAATATAGTGAATTTGCCGTGGACAGACCGCTTGCCAGTGGTACTGGATCCGTACTTCAGAGCGGACTTTTTTCATGTGGATTTCCAAGAGGGAGTAACAATGGAACCAGTGAAGTTGACTGGTGGTCTGCGTAGGTTTTCCTAAGGAAGAGGCTTGGTCATCTTGAGGAAGGTGAGATGACCCTGGAGGTGACTGTGTTGTCACCCAGTGCAGGACTCATTATGTATGGACCAAATCAGTGTGGACCACAGACTGATGGGCTGCAGCTTGCTGAATATTCTGTCTGAAAGAAGTGGAATTTCATGAGGCTAGTAACAGTCAGGGAAAGGGAAGTGACACTGCCCAATAGAAGGCAAGTGTCCAAGAAATGCCTGTGACTTGGGAAGGAGAAGGTAAGGACACGAAGCACAACAACAGCCAACACCAAAGGCAAACCAGATCCTGGTGTAGACGCTGAGCCTCAGAAAAACCTGCAGACAGTGCCAGCAGCACCACACAACAGTGGTTGGCAGCTGGCCTTCAACACTGAAGGTCTCGATGGTGCCGTCATGAGACTCTTGAGTAATGAACTGCAACATCAGTCGGTACCTGGCCCTGAGAGCTCACTCATTGTGGATAGAAAATCATCGGTGGAAGCCAGACCTGAAGATGCAGTTTCTGTGGTAACTATCGTGGGTTGTATGGAGGAACATGAGAAAGTATGTGACCCTGTGCTGCTGCCATGGTGGGAGGGCTGGGTACCACACTCGAAGGATCTGCCAGCCCAGTGGCAGACTGACAGAGTGCAGGAATTAGGACCAGAATTGGAAGATCACTGTGTGAATGTGGAGCAGTGACATCAGAAGAAGGATCTTTTATTGTATGATTATGTGATAGCGGAACAAACATTGGTAGCAATTACTTCTGTAAAATATCTGGGAGTATGCGTGTGGAACGATTTGAAGTGGAATGATCATATAAAATTAATTGTTGGTAAGGCGGGTACCAGGTTGAGATTCATTGGGAGAGTCCTTAGAGAATGTAGTCTATCAACAAAGGAGGTGGCTTACAAAACACTCGTTCGACCTATACTTGAGTATTGCTCATCAGTATGGGATCCGTACCAGATTGGGTTGACGGAGGAGATAGAGAAGATCCAAAGAAGAGCGGTGCGTTTCATCACAGAGTTATTTGGTAAGCGTGATAGCGTTACGCAGAGAGGCGCTCTGCATCACGGTGTAGCTTGCTGTCCAGGTTTCGAGAGGGTGCGTTTCTGGATGAGGTATCGAATATATTGCTTTCCCCTACTGATACCTCCTGAGGAGATCACAAATGTAAAATTAGAGAGATTCGAGCGCACAAGGAGGCTTTCCGGCAGTCGTTCGCATACGCGACTGGAACAGGAAAGGGAGGTAATGACAGTGGCACATGAAGTGCCCTCAGCCACACACTGTTGGGTGGCTTGCGGAGCATAAATGTAGATGTAGATGTAGAAACTGACAGGATGCCAGGGGCATCAGTTGCCAACAGGGAACATCACCATCGTGCGACTGCTACGGTCGCAGATTTGAATCCTGCCTCGGGCATGGATGTGTGTGATGTCCTTAGGTTAGTTAGGTTTAAGTAGTTCAAAGTTCTAGGGGACTGATGATCACAGATGTTAAGTCCCATAGTTCTCAGAGCCATTTTTTTTTAACATCACCATCAACTGGAGTGGTGTCAGACATAGTAAAAATGTGGGTAGGAGGCCAAGAAAAGGAATCAGTCTGTGAATGAAACAATCTGTCTGAAAAAGGATGTAGATCTGGAAGGGGCACTGGAGGGGACTCCCAGAGTTCAAAGGAAATAACACAAGAACACCTTGTAGGAGAAGTTGAAAACATTGTTGCATCACAGGGTGTTTGGTAGTGTGAAGCACCTTGGAATGAATCGTAGTAAACGTGTACTCAAGGGGGGGATATGGTGGCTGAAGTGCTGTGGGCTCCCAGAGCATTTACAATAGATTAGGATGTATATGGTTGACATCCTGGACAGCCGATCATCTTGAAGAGGACAAAGAGAGCAATAGGAAGGAAGGACCGACAAGGAGACATGGTATGTTGTAGAAGACAACTGGGAAATGTGATTGCGCACATAATATGTTGGGACTAGCAGAGAGTCCCACTATTTTGCAGATGATGATTTGGAGTTGTTACTGTGTGCATGAGCACTAAAGACTACAGAGGGTTACATGTGCATGAGCACTGTTGTGTGCTGGAGCACACAGGAGCATCGTGGAAGACAGCTTGGGAGGGGGAACGTGCTTGAGCACTGGAATCAGTTTGTGAAGTATAATAGGGAGTAAGTTGGAATTTTAAATAGATATACTGTAAAGTATGAGGATCCACACTAGAGTTGATATGGATAGGCATGAGCACCAGAGTAGGCTTAGAAGAAAACTCATTGGGCATGTCACCTTGAACTGTGGAGATCATGAAGTATTGCTCCAACCTTGTGACAAAGGCAGGCCACAGCTCCAACTCTCATCAAATTCTTGTAACGGTGGCAGCCAAATGATCCTCACTCAGATCCACATCCATCACAAAAGCTCCTGATAGTGCTGAAGTTGCTGGAAAGCATCCAGATGGGCCACATTTGCAGAAGGGCCTTCTGTTCTTTCTGAAGTTGCTATATGGCAAGCAGTAGGTGCATCAACTCAACTTGTTTTTGCATTCACATGCTGAAACAAAAAGATTTGCTGAGTACACTTGAACTTGTGAGGCAAAATGGCACTATAGTTCATAAAATGTCCGTGAAAGCACTGAAAATACTGGGAATATAAATGACAAACCACTTGATGTCATTGGTGTTGAGAAAAGGGATGAATGTGGAAACCAAAAATACTACTCTTTTTGAACAGGTGGAACAAAACTGGTACTCTTGTTGCCTACAGTGATAGGATGAAATGCAAGACACTGTGAACAGTTGTACTGCGCTGCCTGGAACACAAGAAGAGCACAGTCCCAATAAACAACTCAAAACAAGTTTAGTGGACAACAAATGAAAAGTCTTCTGCGTGGAGTAAGGCTGTGCCCACTGGGCTTTTGTCAGACAAAGTGGAATGGAAAATAAAAGTCAGTTCATTCGAAACTTGGCAGTAACATGGGAAAAAAGTCTAACATTGATGTAGCACATGCATGAAAAATGTCGTCACCAGCTTATGTGCCCTATGTGGTAACACACATGAATTAAGGATTGTCCCTTGCTATATGCTGCTAACATTTAGATTCATTTCACCAGAAATATGCAGCTTTTGATAAACTGTGTAAATTCATTTCAGATTACCACTGCTACAAGTTGACTATTGATAAATCATAGATTATTCAGTCTCTGTCTCTATACAAAAACGTGAAAGATAATAAATTCCACCAAAGTATCGGAGTCACTGAAATAGCTATGATAGGGATAATAAATCTTAAGTTCATGTAGAACTGGCACTTAATGATGAAAAATCAAAGTCCATTAGGTCATATATTGTTGGTGAATAATGAGCACAGTTTAACAGTTTAAGTGCCACACAGTAATATCAGTTTTGGAGCACCAAGTCCAAGGCAGGCCAAGTCAAAGGATGCGAAGTCCCCTGGCTGCTCGTAGTGACTTCTGTGAGGTGTCTTCTGGAATGGACAGCTGCTGGAACCATGTGGTGTAGATCCTGGAGATCATTCTGCATCAGAACAGCTTGCAGTGGCACAGAGAGCTGAACTGACAGAGAGCAACTGGGCCCCAGCTAAACACACACCCAGTGGAGTGATCTGCTTGATGCATGATTAGCATGTCATTGGTGTAGGCAAAGTAGTGCTCCCAATTGTGTCCAGAATGTGCGCACTTTTGGTCTCAAGGCTGGTGCCTCTCATGGTGAAGTTAGTGCCATGTCTCTCTGTGGTGCTGGCTGGAGTTCTCCTTCAAAACACACCAGTATGTTTTCAACACAATCCAGCTTGTTGTGATGTTTATATCCTGTGTGTACTACTGTTGACACCAGGGTCTGCAACAGGAATGTCTCCTGCAGAGCTGGAGCACAGGCTATTCATCGGCCATGTCTATGATCTGGTAATCGTGGTCGCAGGCATAGGATACATCACTGTCTTTATCTTATCCATGCTTGTTCTCCATTTCTGATTACCTTTTCCTCAATTTGATGTTAAATCCCATCTTCCTTCTCCCTTACACTGACTTATAATGAGGCTCATCAGCATGTTGGAGCACAGTGCAGTGTCCTGAATTTTGGGGTCACTTGTACTTTGCGATACCAGAATTTGCAGTGAGATTTTGTTGTTTGGTAGCGTCTTTTTCAACACACACACACACACACACACACACACACACACACACACAGATCAGTAACATAATGCTCATACATTAAAACACACAGATATACTGTTTGGGTATGAGCGTTTCATTAGGAAAGTTGTTTGTTTTGTTTCTCCCTGCTCAAAACCCACTAATTAGTGTGGATGTCCCATTAATTTGGCATTCTTTTTCAAATTATTGTGATTAAGTTTTGAATTTGTTCTCATATTGTTAATTCTATTGAATCTGTGATGTTATGCTCACCATATTGTATAGAGCTGAATGGTTGTGTCTGTTTTGATGATGTCAAGGGTCAAAGCTGATGCCCAGTATTGGATGTTTTAGTATTTTGAAATTTTGCAGCAGTTTTCCACAGTAATACCGTACCACCTATGTCACCATAGCCTTTGAACAATCTCAGAGACTTATCACCATTTTACTGTGGAGAACTTACTATTATTATGAGCAGCATATATGCTACCAAATATCTCTGATGTACACCAGCAAAGTCATAGTGGTGGAAATCCTTGGCTCCTGTTCTTCTTTGAAGGCTTAGCACTATGGGCCATTTCTTCAAACATTTTTGTGGATCCAGTACTAGTGGCTTTTCCTTTTAACAGTCTTCCCTGGTGTCAGTCTAAAACATGTGAAAAAAAGTTTCATTAGTATGCTGGAAGTAACAGCAGTATTCCCACATTTAGGTGTGGCCAAATAGTGGTATTGTGGGACTGCACCAAGTTGTCCAGCTTCTAGAATGGAATGGAATTCTGTCATCGGAAAAACCTGAGGTAAAAGCAGTCCGAAATTGAGAGCTCAATTTTGCACCCTGTGGTTGTGATCAAATTGTGTATTGGTCCTGTTCTGTCTTACAACTGCCACTTACTCCAAAATTAGGTACAGCCCATCTTGTACAGAACAGCATCAAGGTCCTGACATGTGCTGGTATTAAGGTCAGAGTGAATTGAACTGCCATTACCTTCCCATCGATTTGGCTCTCAGTTCTTCAGAAAATTGGTACCAAGTTAGGCTTTTGTAAAGAATGGCACATAACTACTAAGTTATGTTTCCTCATTGTACAACTCCACCCAGGATGTTTACCCACCGCTTATCCATGGGGACTAGGCATCTCACTGTAATGAACACTTCGCCTTTTGACTGTACTGAAAGCAACCCTCTATTTTGCTGCACATAATCCCAGATCATCTCAGTTAGTCTTGTGTCTGCACTGCATGGAATAGATATACATGCTTTGTGTATATATTGATACTTAATCTCTGTGCAGTGCCAGCTGAATGCATGGGCATTTTGATGAATGTGTCACGTACAGAGTGTGCAACAGGTGCCAAGCACCGATCCTAGTATGACACGCACTACAGTCTGGCACTCAGATGACAGAACATTCTGTACAGTGACACAGAAGTTTCTGCCCTCAAAAAGGGATTACAGAAGACATAAAAAGTAGTGCTGAGAGATTCTTGTGCCACACAGAATAGAATGTATTTCAAATACTCAGTTGCTTCCATTGCTTCTTCAACAGGTACATACCTTTGATCTATACATGATGTTATTTTCATACTGAAAGGCATATCCAAAAAAAAAAGAACGATACAGGTACTCACAGCATTCATTGGTATGGAATACAACACCATGATAATTATACTCAGTGCTTGATATGTAAAAAAGAGGTTCCAGTAATGTGACCTGAGAGATGTTTTTTTGAAAACAGATATCTTAAAACATTATTTCAATGCTTTTTTTGTCAGAGATACTCGTACAGCCTACCGGTTTGTACAGACACTGATTGCACTCACTTAGAAATGATGTTTAATATCAATCAGTAATTATGCCATATATATGTATAATATACTTTTAGTGAATTATGATTGAAACAGGATGTTCTTTTAAATGTTTGGTGATCAGATTATCACTATTCATTTTATGTCTGCTTGTATAACAGCTCACAACTGGTACAGGAATGACAACAACAAAACTGACAAGCACATTGCTGTATCCCACTATCAGTGCATGTGAGTGTAAGTGCAGTGAGTGTAGTGTTGCTGTGCATGTGTACTTAAATTGGCCGCCAACTGTATCAGCACAGGCCAGCCCCCAGGCCAGACCTGCAGGAAGCATGAACACGGCACAGTTGCCTTTGTGCCATCTGCTGGTGACTCGTGCTGATATAGGTGCAAGCAGTGCTGACTCACTCGCACTATGTTCTTTTAGATTGTACTGCTCACACCAGTTGTTCTGTGTATCGCTTACATTGCACCTTCTGTATGATTCTTTTGTCTCGTTACATGTGGAGTCATGAGAGGCTTACTTCTGTTATTGTTTAGAGGTTTATGAATAATGCCATACTTGTGTTATTTGGATTGGCTTCATGTATAACTTGGTTACTACACAATTGGGTCCGCACTGTTGCAGTTGGCAGTTGATTTAAGTACACACACACAGTGACACTACACTTGGCACACTCACACTCATATGCACTTGTTGCAGGATACAGCACACACGTGTACAGGAAGTACACATCAGTTTTAAGTTTTCAGAAGGTGAAGCATATCTCTTTACTCAAAAGAAAGTAAGGGAAAGCAGTTAAGTAAAAAATAAAATCTGTGGTACAACCAGTGACTGGGCTGTTGGCCTGACTAAAGTACAATAATGTCTTTCTTCCTTGTGAGATTAGGAGGGTGCTGATGCTTAGTGTAGTGCTCTTGGGAAAGATCGCCATTACTGATTCGATAGCAGGCTGATCAGCGTGGGGTCGTCATGGAAGGAATGGAAAGAGGGAAAATTCCTACCCCATCTGGGACTGAACTGAGGACATCTAAAGCTGGAGTCTTGTGCTCTACCAGTTAGACCCTATGGCCACAAGAAAAACAATGGGAAAAGAAACAGTTACTGCCAAAACTCAGAAGAGGAAAAACAGACAATAACGATGAAAAAGAAATGTATGTACAACTAAAATTAATACCATCCATAATTCAAAACCCAAATATGTGTTCTGTGGTCAGTTCTCATCTCCAGGATTTGGAAACACTGAAATCCTGGCTGGTATTCACTTGCCACAAATAGTGAATAAAGTATCCAGATATCAGCCCACCCAGTTAGTTGCTCGGTGTAACATGCTGCTTCCTGAATTGGAAGGTGTGCCGGTTCCCGGCACGAATCCGCCTGGTGTATTAGTTTCGGGGTCCGGTGGGCCGGTCAGCCTGTGGGTGGTTTTTAAAGCGCTTTTCCATCTACCTCGGCAAATGTGGGCTGGTTCCCCTTATTCTGCCTCAGTTGCACTATGTCGGCAATTGCTGCACAAACACTGTCTCCACGTACGTGTACATCATAATTACTCTACCACGCAAACATTTGGAGTTACACTTGCCTGGTATGAAACGTTCCTGAGGTCCACTGGGGGCCGAACTGCACAATAACCCTGGGTTCAGTGTGGGGCTGTGATGGGGTGGTTGGACTGCTGTGGCCTGTTGTTGGGTTGTGAACCACTGAGGGCTATGGTGGGACAAAGAGTCTCCATAGTTTCTAGGTCCCCAGTTTAAGTACACAATACACACCCAGATATCAAGTACGTAAGTGTATTTCTGAGCATGTATGTCAACTGGGTATTAGGAACTGCTAGCATAAACAACTCGTCTGTGTAATTTATTCTTACTGGAAATTTGATACTGGTCATCCGTACATAACATAGTGAACAGACATTGCAAATTCACCAATGGTTTAACTGCAGGAGTTTCCATTGGGCAGTTTTTACTATAGAGGCACTGACAACAGTAAGTAGAAGTTACGGAAACATGCAGCCTGACATGGAGTTTGAATAATGGCAGAAGGCCATTGATGTGACAGCTGCTCACCCCCTTGCTGGCTTATGAAACTGCAACACCAGAAAGAATAGCAAATAATGAAATTTTATTTATTGTGCATTGATGGTATAGTAATTTGTAGATTATATGGAGATATACAGAACATGAAACTTAGTAAAAAAAGCTGTAATCTCTAGCAGTACCAGTGGGTCTAACCTGGCTAGGCATTCAGCCAAACTGTGATTGGATGACAGATTCTGGTATGCCATTCTAAGCTTCTTCGTATCTGTGTAGGCGCTACAGTCGCAGGTTCAAATCCTGCCTCGGGCATGGACGTGTGTGATGTCCTTAGGTTAGTTAGGTTTAATTAGTTCTACGTTCTAGGCAACTGATGACCTCAGAAGTTAAGTCGCATAGTGCTCAGAGCCATTTGAACCATATCTGTGTAGGAATTAATCATAGTGCCCAGTGAATAGTAGTGTACATGTCTCTTGGCATCCCATGATCAGATGATTACAGTGGGTGAGAGATCTGGAGAACATGCTAGCCAGGGCAACAGTTGGGCACCCTCTGTTTTGGGATGGATCAAGGCATGATAGGTAACATGTGGGCTTCCTTTACCTTGTGGAACCATATCGTGAAGACATCAGAAATAGGGTGCAACAAATGTTGCATACCCAACGGCATTCCAAACCATTACACTAGGTGCTGGAACATATGATGGCAACAAATGCAATTCATACAGTTCATTATCCTTAGAATCTCCACACATGGATACTTTCATTGTGGTACTCACCTGAAAAGACAATGTACTCTCACTTCTGTGTTCAGTGATGTCATTGGTTGCAACACTGTTGGTACACTCTCTGCTGCTGTAACAGTGATTTCCCTGCTGACAGTCCATGGTACTCCAGACAATATCACAATGCCTCTGTGTATACCTGTCTTCCAATAAGGAGCCCTTTTCCTGACACAAGGTAATTGACATTTTTGAATAATCCTGCACAGCCAAGGGAACAATGTGTATATCCCGTCATGTATTTTTACACAGGGTCTCTGAGATCTTGAATGGTGTTTGGTATTGCTTTTCTGAATCCATTGATTCTATATGCATGTGACAGTCAGTGGACGCCAACCAACATCAGCACCGGTATTACAGAAATACAAACTACTACCTTGACAGAACCTGATTCTACCACTTTCAAATTCCAACACATGCTGTTAGACATATCACCTCACTGCGTCAGGCCCAATATGATATTCTCACAGACAAACAACATTCAGATACTATTTCTGAATGACAAACTGGCTATATAATGTTACTTTACATACTAAATGTTGATAGTGTTACTTCATCTACTTTATGGTTGTGCTGGAATGCAATTCATTGTTGTATCCAAGCATATGTTACATGGCAGTATAATGTCTGTTGCATTCTGCCTTCCTGATGTTGCAGTTTCAACTGTCTGTTGCGTATTATTACTGAGATTGGTCTTAGCAAAACCAATTTGAAGAATATTAGTTTTTTTAACATACAATATTGTAAAATGAGAGCATTTGCAGTGTATCTGTTAAAAGCCTGCATCAGAAAAAGACTGTGTCAGAAAAAGTTTGCCATTCATCAAAATAGGTCTGTAATTCAGAGCCATTTGCCTATCTCTGGTTTTATAGATGGATATTTCTATTGTGTTTCTTTGTTCATAAAGTAGTATGCCATGAGCCAGTGACTGAGTTCAGACATAGCTCAAGTTAGGACAAAGTTAGCAGTATTACTAAATTTTAGTGATCTGATGAATTTTGTTGTCTTTTTAGGGGTTGTATTTTTCAAAATAATGCCTGTCGTTGTTACACGGAGTTTCTCTACAACTAAATCTAATACATTTGTATTTAGTTGTGTATTACATCTACATCTGCATATACTTTGCAAACCACTGTGAACTGCATGGAAGATAATACATCCCACTCTGTACCAGTTAATAGGGATTTTCCCTATTTCATTTGTGCATGGAATGTGGGAAAAATGATTGTTTAAATGCCTCTGTGCATGCTGTAATTAATCTACTCTTATTCTCACGATCCCTGTGGGAGTGATATATAGGGGGTTGCAGTATATTCCCAGAGTCTTCATTCAAAGCCAGTTCTTGAAACTTCATTAGTTTACCGGAATGAGATTTTCACTCTGCAGCGGAGTGTGCGCTGATATGAAACTTCCTGGCAGATTAAAACTGTGTGCCGGACTGAGACTCAAACTCGGGACCTTTGCTTTTCGCAGGCAAGTGGTCTACCAACTGAGCTACCCAAGCATGACTCACGCCCCGTCCTCGCAGCTTTACTTCTGCCAGTACCTCATCTCCTACTTTCTATACTTTACAGAAGCTCTCCTGCAAACCTTGAAGAACTAGCACTCCTGAAAGAAAGGATATTGTGGAGACATGGCTTAGCCACAGCCATTGGGATGTTCCCAGAATGAGATTTTCACTCTGCAGCAGAGTGTGCATTGATATGAAACTTCCTGGCAGATTAAAACTGTGTGTTGGACGGAGACTCGAACTCGGGGGCTCGATAGCAAAAGTGACAGATAACATGCAATTCATTGCTGTGAACATTATGGAAGATGGTTTAACAACATTCTGGAAGTCAGGCAATGCATCCACTACCAAAAACCATATGCTTCCCAAAAATGGGCCTGCAGTGTCAATGTGCACCATGTCCCAAGGTTACACTGAGGTTGGTCGAGGAGAAAACTGAAGCCATGGCACAGCCTGTTTCTGTGCACACGTTGTGCAAACGCACACAAGAAGTTCAATGTCACGATCAATCACATGCCAGCAGATGTGATGTGGTGCCAAAGCCTTCATTTCAAACTTACCCAAGTGCAACTCATGCTATAGCTGAGGCATGTGAGAACAAAATGCCATAGATGTGAGCACTCGAACGCATGAGGATCCACTGTACCATCTGGAGTGCTGATCCATATGGCATTTTGTACTCACATACACAATGCTAATCAGGTGATGTGGCCAGTTGTGGTGTGTTCCCTGTAGGACACCCCCAATTGTGTCAGCATGCACATCTGCTGCCATCTGCACCACATCCTCCACTGCCCTACTTTCGCGCACAGAATGGGACAATGGTAGTGTTTGTTCCTGTGATTCCAACTGCAGAGCTCATGGAATTTGAACCCATTCCCTCCTTTCCTCACTTACCCAAGGTTGCATCCTCACCCTCACTGGTGCAGGCAGACCAGCTGCCCTATTCTGATGCTGTGGCAGAGTCTTCTGTGTCTGTGTTGCCTACATCAGAGGTAGACCCACTGCTGGAAGATCTGACACCCTCTCTGGTTTTGTGATACAGGTTGTGACATAAAACTTAGGCATACATGGCCTTTTCAAGGGTTGAGTATGCCCCAGCAGACATCTATATGGACGTAAAATGAGATGTGGTGGGTCTTACGGTAGACTAGTGCAGCAACGTGTCCCAGATGGCGCACTCTGTATGGTCGGAACCATTGATCTGGGTGTTTACTTGCTGACAGGTTTACCTGACAGTTCTTATGCTGACATAACCAATTCAGACCTGGCTTTTGCAATGTGCTGTGTTCTTTGTTTTGCGTGCAAGTTGTTACCATTCAGTCTGTTCACATGTTGTGCCTTTCTCTATACTCATCTCTACATGGTGCTCAGACTCTCTGATACCCCGTAGATTGACCCATGCATCAAGTTTGTTTTCCACTTCCACAGTCCAACTCCCTTGCTTCCTTAGCTGAGTCACCGCTGTCTAGATTAGCTATGTTTGTAGCAACAGGACATGGCATTGTAATGTCCATGCAGCTGCCAAAAACCTACTGCAAACAACTATGTATGCTAACAATAGCCCAATAATATATAATTTTCTTAGTTGTGATTTGGCAGTATAGTGACTTCTTTCACTGCTGCTATACTCACAAAGCTGCACACCTTTTTGTTTGTTAGACTTGCTTCACCAAGTTGCCACACATAATAATGTATCAGAATATCTTCTTCATGTAAGTTGCCAGTTCTTTATAACATTTGATTCTAATGTCTATCACATGTTTATCAGCACACATTATTTTTACTCATTCTGCATGGTGGGCCCTGCAATTTTTTGTTGTGAATATGATTGTCAGCATTTGTTAGCAAATATCATATGTCAGCTCTGACTGTCAATACTCGCTTGTATGTCAAAGGTGCTGTAAGTACACATGTAGTTTGAATAGTGGTTAATAGTGCACTGTGAAGGCATGGATGAGTGATTGAAATACCCATTTAATATAATGTAAAACCTTATTTTAAATGATAGTTGGTATGAAAATACATGTACTTATCCCACAATGATTTCCAAATTCTAGTATCACCTAAATTCCTTGACAGAGTTACTGTAATCAGTCAGTCTGTGTTATTAAGAATCACCATGTACCTCTTATCATTTTAACAGAATGTATTGTCTGTTGTCTGTAACTCAATGTACGTTGTTCAACAGGCTTTACCTCTGGTGACAGTTGTGGTAGGAAGCAAGAACAATACTGATACCTGCCATGTCTTGACAACTAACCAGCAATGTGATGCACCAAAAGAAACTGATTTTCTTATTCCGTCTAAGCAGTCTCTTCAGCCAGGGTCACCTAAATGGGCTAATTATGTTAAAGGAGTTGTTCAGAATTTTAAAGGTTTGTAACTACATAATTAGCACTACTTAATTATCAATTTAAGTTTTTTTAATTGTGGTTTTTGAAGTAAACCCAGTATATAATAAAGCACATTTTGGACACTGGTTCAATAGTCATGAGTAACTACAAAAATTCTTAGAAAACATTATCTGATTTCCCTGAATGTCATATTTCCCCACTTGAATTACATTCTATTAGCTGCGAAGAAGGTGGCCACCCCTCCTAATGAATCAGTTATTCTTGTTTCTTCCAACATTATCCTTTCTTTGGCAATATGAAAGTAGCTCTCATTCGATGAGCGTGAATTTTTGTCTCTTTGTGTTTGTGCTTGTCTGTGCTGTTATTCAGCGAGTAGATGAATTATATATTTACTTCAACATCTGGCATGACAAGACAACTGTGTGGAAACTTGTAAGTTACTTCATAATCAAGAGAAATATAGTTTCATGTGATCTGGTTGGAAACTATAATGGTGAGACTTTGGCTTGTAAACATACAGTTATTTAAACCAGCTACTGTTAATATGTAGTTTCAGCATGGTCTGGATTGTAAAATTTATTGTGGAATCAGCACAACTGGTTCTGGAATTATGAAACCCTCCAGCACAGATGAACATTTGTGTGAACTGCAATGCCCAGAATGAATGCATCTAACTCAGAGGAAGTGTAAAACAACTTACCAGCAATAAGTAATTAAGGCTTCCCAGAGACAGCATACAAGAAGATGTGACAACACCCTCTATTGTATGATCAGAATTGTTAGTGTCGCATCATGCTTATTCTGTGAACAGGCATCCAGTAGAATGGGTGGTGGCATGCATACCATTGTATCATTGTGTCCAGAAACCACAAAACAAAATGTGCAATTTGATTCTGTTGTTGGGATACTGAGAGGTAAAATTTATTGATTTTAGAGGTGTTCTGCTTCAATCTGTTTTGATGGCAGGATGTATGTCAGCTGCTGGTGTGATAAATGTAATATGGCTGTCTGCATTGGTCTGCCTGCCAAGGTGATGGTTTGTGATGCCACTGAATGCTGCCAGTGTTCTTGGAACCTACACATCGAGGGCAATCTGGACAGAAGCTGCTATACCAGGGAAGCATTAGAGCTCAGGGTACTGACCATTCTTCTGATAATTTAGTAGGCTGTATTGTAGCAGCACAATGCCTGTCACAGGTGGTAGGAAATGCATAATACTTCTTCAAGGAAAGACGATTACTGATAATTCCCTGGCTTGCGCAATCACCTGACATGGTGTCTGATAAACACAACTGGAATATTGTTGGTTGGTAGCTTGCTTTGCACCGTGCTCCTGCAAAGACTGTTAATGGTTTTTGGACTTGCATACACCCTACATAAGGAGTGGATTCCTTGGACTTCTCATGTTTTCAGTGTCAAAACATTTAGAAGTTATGATTCCATAATTTGAAGCTTTCAGACCATATTGAATTCTCAGAGTCAGAGATCATCTACAGTTCTGCAATACCAATACCGAATTTGTGTTATAAAGTCTGTTTCAGTTACCTGCATCAATCTTAGGTGCTTTAATTTTCATAAATGTTAGTACACATTTTGCTGTACTGTCTACATGGCTCTAATTTATGTATGTGTCTTTAATTGTCTCTCTTCTGTACCTTTCTTTTTTAGCCCTCTTAAGAATTTTCTCCCTTGATTTTATTCTTTTTACTTTCAACCATAACTACCTTTCCGACTACAACAGTTATTATTTATTGTAACTTTTTAAATTTGACAATTCATGTGTAGGTATTATTTTTTTGTAACAATTTGTTTTTTTCCTTTTCTATCTTCTCTCTTTGTTTATTCACTCTCCATTTTGACCCCTCCTTTTGTATTTACATTGCACCTGAAGCTATTGTTTGCCTACAACACATTATTAATGTCCTGGCATTAGAATCTCATTACATTCCATTGTTAAATCTGGCTTGTAACATATTGTCACAAAAAATCGATAATCTACTACCAGTCATGAGAGGAGGATCATCAGCAAGAACTGACGCTTCACAATGAAAGCACATTTATTGAGTGCATGTGAGAGTATATACAGTGCTGAACTTTCTGCCTCAACAGCAGGTGATGCTATACAAGCATACACATCCATAAAATATTCTAGCAGATTGCAATGTCCATAAATAAGTATGCCCCATAACCTTCTAGAAATCACAAATGTTAAATGATGAATAATTGTAGGAGGCAGAAATTGAAGTGGTTTCCCTGATGTCACCAACCAGCATCATAGCACCATGACAGATGATGTGCAGCACATGGCATCGTTATCTCTCCTTGCAAGACAGTGAACCACTGTTTCATAATGGATTATATTTCACTACGTCTGTATCTAATCAATGGTCTTTCATATATGTGTCACTGGTGGACCCTCATCTTGTGGTCATGTTTTCACCCTGTCATGCTCACTGTGAATTTCAAATGGGCTATCACCCATTGAGCTATTGCTGTCATTGGGCAGTGACCTGTGTCTCAAGACTATAATAAGGCTTGAAGTTTACCTACTGATATCCTCTACTAAGTAGGTGATGTCTGACAAGAAATGTAGGATTTGTTTATGGTCAAAGTAGCACTTCAGTAATTTTTATAATTGGTCAACCTTCAGCACAGGTGTAAAAACCCATTATAGATCACCTGGGTTGTAGTTTACTGGTTGGTGTTTGGCACTGTAATGTTCATGATCCATATCCTGAGTGTCAAAGGTCCATATGTCCGCACACTGATTTAGTTCTGGTGATGCTATGTTTAATGTAATCAATATGAACATTGTCACATTGAGACTGGAACAAGTTATCTTGTTGAAGTTCCAGCCTCATCAGAAAAAAAAA
Organism: Schistocerca americana; assembly: GCF_021461395.2. NCBI lineage: Eukaryota > Metazoa > Arthropoda > Insecta > Orthoptera > Acrididae > Schistocerca > Schistocerca americana. Next base: position 358,905,853 of record NC_060120.1, on the reverse strand, counting down.
GGCATGAAACCTGTAATATCTTGCTTCACTGTGTTGTATGTGACTGCCACAACAAGCAGTGCTATATCTTACTATCTTTGTTACCAATGTAGACTGAGATCATATCTACCGTTCTCTTATTAAAATGTTTCATGAGGCCCTAGTCTTCAAATAGGCAGTTGTCTTCCTGTGGATGATGATGTGTTATGAAATTACTTTCAATATTTGTCCACAATCAGAGATCTTCACACCTGACTCTCTGTACAAGAAACCTGGTGATTTAAAGAGATTCAGTAATCTGTGCAACCTTGGTGACTATGCGGCAGGCTAGCTAATCAGTGGATCCTGTTATGCATTTATTCTTATTTGTCAATTTGAGAAACCTACCAAGAGATCAGTTCCAATCCACTGAAAAGGAGCAACTGGAGGAGAAATTGGTACAAAATATCCTTGGATTAACTGGGCCACATGGCTTCCTCATTGGCATTCTCTACAGTGGCCTACACAAATGTCTGCGGTGTTTGTAAAGACCTGGACAATGATACCTGCTTCTGATTCTATCAAGTGTCTCACAAATCCCAGGTGACCTGATGTTCAGTATGCCTGGCTATAAAAGAGCTGGGATGATTTCCATCCCGTTGTGTTCTAATTCTTTTAATATAATTGTCCATATATTTGTCTGAATTCTCCATTGACAGCCTCCTCCACCCATAAGGCTGCTATGGTCTTCAGTAAAGCTGGACCTTCCCTTTGCTTGGCTGCAGTGTTTGTTAATGCAGGGATAACTGAGACATCACCAGTGCTGTAATGTTCCTCTAGTGGCTTTTTCATAATTCAGTCAGCATGCTTTTTTGGTGTACATTTTATTCCTGAAGCTTTAGTGTCCATTTCGCCAGTTGTTCTGATGGATTCTTCAGGCTTGTCATTATAAAAAATAATCCAGAAAACAATTTATGTCCTTATTCTGGTTATAGGCAACGATCTTATACAACAGTTTATTAATTTTGGTGATTTATGACCATCTTCCACAAATAAAAAGTGAGATAAAGGCGCCCTGCATCTGAGCAAGAAGAAGTCCAAGTACAAAGTTCGCCAAAATTACAAAAAAAGGCTGTCAGGAACCATAATTTATAAGTAAACAATACCTTCCCATACCTGTGTACAAATACTTTTCAAACACACCAGCCAACACATATAAATGTCACACAACCAGAAAATAAGAATAAAGCAGAAAGCTAAATTGTTTTATCTAAAAAAGTATTCAACATATTGGAAGAGCCACGTGGTATCTGTAAGACATCTCTTAACAGAGCGAGGTACAGCAATGATTGACGTGCCTACAGTTTTACTGAATAAAACAAGTACTCATGAGGAGTTAACAAAACTCTGTGCAAATGTGCTCATCAAAATGCTAGCAAATTATATTACAAAACTGCAGAGTAGCGGAAGACTATTTAACAGAAGCAACAAATATTACAAAACAAACAGATAGTTAAAATACAAGGTGTACATAAAGTCCAGGAACACTTTCAATTATTTATTGCACAAGAACTAAACATTATACAGATGTGATACATATTGCATTTTGATGAGAAACTCTGAAAGTTTTTTTTACAAACATTCAATATGCGAACGATGAGTGACCCGGCAGATGTCAATATGGTAATGGAATTCTTGCTATACCCGTCCCAGCATGGCATCATCAACTGTGGCAGTTGCTTCCTGTATTCTCTCCCAGAGCTCTCCTATACCATGTGGTAAAGGCAGTACATACACCAGATCTTTAATGTGTCCCCACAGAAAAAAGTTACACAGAGTGAGATCTGCTGATGGGGTTTTCATGAAACAGCTGTCCCCTTCTGTAGCACGGCTTATCCATCGATGCGGCAACTTCGTGTTCAGGTACCCACGAACTTAACGATGAAAATTGGGAGGAGCCCCATTCTTTTTGGTGGCGTCTTACCGTACTTGTTTCTAAACATCCGTTAAACAGCTGTAGCACACTTGATTTTGTTGAACTCCAACTTACATAAAGCTTGCTTCGCACCTGAACTCACCATATTTTGCACTGACTAGTGCTGACTATCGGTAGATTACCGAACGATGCTGTGGCAGTACACATGAAAAAAAAACTTTCAGGGTTTCTCTTCAAAATTCCATATGTATGATATCTGTACAATGTTTAGTTCTTGTGAAATAAATAATTGAACGTGTTTCCGGACTTTATGTGCACCCTGTATAACACTGTATTAGTTACAACAAATAGAGAATGAAAGTAACAATTTAAATACAATGGGAAATAAATTGAATAAATTATAATATATGACCGTTTAGCAATCGGTGTTCTCATTTGAAAAAGCAATCATAGTATCGCTAGAGGAATTATTTAATGAGACTAGCTGTACGGAAAGTTTGTTGGAAAAAAAAGGGTAGACTGCGACCTAATATAGTGGGCCTGGAGAAATAGCAACTGGATCATTATAACTTGTCTCTATTACAATATTCTCCACCACTGTATTTAACTTGGCATCAGGTTCAACCTTCCTGAAACCTAATGCTTTGAATATATACTCTCACAAAAGTATGAAGAGAGGTCTTTTTCTTGACTCTCGGAATGAAGTCCTTTGGTGAATCTTTGCATCAGAAAGTTCATTTTTGAATTTCTTCAGAAACTTTGTCGTTGATTTTGTTGACAGCACTATCAGTGGGCACTCACACTCACATGCTGAAGTTGATGCATGTGTCACACGGTGCACACCATGTTTTTGCCACCGAATGACTTGTAACGATAATGTTGTCTTGTGCTACGGGATGTTTTCGAGAGAGTGCATTATGGTACATTTCATATCCAGTTCATTACACTTCCTCACAAATTCTTGATGTTTTGAACTGATCATCTCCAGATCATCTGTTAATACACTTATAGTTTCTTTTAAAATTAGTGTGTTCATTATTTCATTTTTTGTGGCACTTACCAAACACTGACGGCATGACCACTCACATTCATCTTTTATGTATTTCAAAAATACTTTTACACACCTGTCATGGTACCAGCACTTGCAGTCAGTGCACAGTAAACCTCTTTTCCCTTTTTACACGTATTTTACACACATCACTATCACATTTTAAAGAAACTGAAATACCACTGCATAAATAACTTTCACTCAGTGCCATGTTGATAAATCCTCCTACTCAGTGCCATGTTGATAAATCTTCCTAGTTTTAAAGTGACACATTATTTATAATACTCGATTAATGTTCACACAATGGAAACTCAGGCGCTTGCTACACTATTCACTGAACAAAAATATAATGAGTCAATGAGGTGTTTGTTTCTGGTTATTTATATCAGTCTCTTTTTATATTTGGTTAAATGGTGTCCTCCATTCCACACTGAAAGTCATGTAGCTACTTTTTTTTAGTTCACCAAGTTCATTCAGTTCTTCAATTTTTTTTCATGCTTCCATCGTCAAATCTCTAATTTCATACTTCAAAGAATGGAATTAGTATTCTCAAGAGTTCTTCCAATAACAATAGCTACTAATGACAGAGTGATACTAAAACAATTCCAATGTTGATGTACGAAAATAGCATGTGTTGCCTTTGATAGGCCGAAGAAATTGTACTTTGGCTCAAATTTCACTATGTAAATATATTCATTCATCCATGAGACTGGTCTTAGAATCCAGGTCAATTTTCCAAATCGGAAAAAGTTGTTACTGGTACTATGGTATTAGAATTTGTCACTGATAGCAAATACTACTACTAGATGGGGTATCTGTTGAGAGACCAGACAAACGTGTGGTTCCTGAAGAGGGGCAGCAGCCTTTTCAGCAGTTAGATGGGCAACAGTCTGGATGATTGACTGATCTGTCCTGAAAGCAAGGGGAAACTACAGCTGTAATTTTTCCAGAGGGCATGCAGCTTTACTGTTTGGTTAAATATTGATGGCGTCCTCTTGTGTAAAATATTCCGGAAGTAAAATATTCCCCCATTCGGATCTCCGGGCGGGGACTACGCAGGAGGACGTCGTTATGAGGAGAAAGAAAACTGGCGTTCTACAGGTCGAAGCCAGGAATGTCAGATCCCTTAATTGGGCACGTAGGTTAGAAAATTTAAAAAAGGAAATGGATAGGTTAAAGTTAGATATAGTGGGAATTAGTGAAGTTCGGTGGCAGGATGAACAAGACTTCTGGTCAGGTGAATACAGGGTTATAAATACAAAATCAAATAGGGGTAATGCAGGAGTAGGTTTAATAATGAATAAAGAAGTAGGAATGTGGGTAAGCTACTACAAACAGCATAGTGAAAACATTATTTTGGCCAAGATACAAAGCCCATACCTACCACAGTAGTACAAGTTCATATGCCAACTAGCTCCGCAGATGACGAAGAGATTGATGAAATGTATGATGAGATAAAAGAAATTATTCAGATAGTGAAGGGAGACGAAAATTTAATAGTCATGGGTGACTGGAATTTGATAGTAGGAAAAGGAAGAGAAGGAAACGTAGTAGGTGAATATGGAATGGGGTTAAGGAATAAAAGAGGAAGCTGCCTGGTAGAATTTTGCACAGAGCATAGTCATAGCTAACATTTGGTTCAAGAATCATAGAAGAAGGTTGTATACATGTAAGAAGCTTGGAGATACTGGAAGGTGTCAGATAGATTATATAATGGTAAGACAGAGATTTAGGAACCAAGTTTTAAATTGTAAGACATTTCCAGGGGCAGATGTGGACTCTGACCACAGTCTATTGGTTATGAACTGTAGATTAAAACTGAAGAAACTGCAAAAAGATGGGAATTTAAGGACATGTGACCTGGATAAATTGAAAGAACCAGAGGTTGTAGAGAGTTTCAAGGAGAGCATTAGGGAACGATTGACAAGAATGGGGGAAAGAAATACAGTAGAAGAAGAACGAGTAGCTTTGAGAGATGAAATAGTGAAAGCAGCAGAGGATCAAGTAGGTACAAAGACGAGGACTAATAGAAATCCTTGGGTAACGCAAGAGATATTGGATTTAATTGATGAAAGGAGAAAATACAAAAATGCAGTAAATGAAGCAGGCAAAAAGGAATACAAACGTTTCAAAAATGAGAGCGACAGGAAGTGCAAAATGGCTAAGCAGGGATGGTTAGATGACAAATGTAAGGATGTAGAAGCATGTATCACTAGGGGTAAGATAGATACTGCCTACAGGAAAATTAAAGAGACTTTTGGAGAACCACTTGCATAAATATCAAGAGCTCACATGGAAAACCAGTTTTAAGCAAAGAAGGAAAAGCAGAAAGGTGGAAGGAGTATATAGAGGGTGTATACAAGGGCGATGTTCTTGAGGACAATATTATGGAAATGGAAGAGGAGGTAGAAGAAGATGAAATGGGAGATACGATACTGCGTGAAGAGTTTGACAGAGCACTGAAAGACCTAAGTCAAAACAAGGCCCCAGGAGTACACAACATTCCATTAGAACTAATGATAGCCTTGGGAGAGCCAGCCCTGACAAAACTCTACCATCTGGTAATCAAGATGTATGAGACAGGCGAAATACCCTCAGACTTCAAGAAGAATATAATAATTCCAATCCTAAAGAAAGCAGGTGCTGACAGATGTGAAAATTACTGAACTATCAGTTTAATAAGCCACAGCTGCAAAATACTAACATGAGTTCTTTACAGACGAATGGAAAAACTGGTAGAAGCTGACCTCGGGGAAGATCAGTTTGGATTCCATAGAAATGTTGGATCGCGTCAGTCAATACTAACCTTACGACTTATCTTAGAGAATAGATTAAGGAAAATGGCAGTTATAAGAGTCGAGGGGCATGAAAGGGAAGCAGTGGTTGGGAAGGGAGTGAGACAGGGTTGTAGCCTGTCCCCGATTTTAATCAATATGTATATTGAGCAAGCAGTAAAGGAAACAAAAGAAAAATTTGTGGTAGGTATTAAAATCCATGGGGAAGAAATAAAAATGTTGAGGTTCGCCAATGACATTGTAATTCTGTCAGAGACAGCAAAGGACTTGGAAGAGCAGTTGAACGGCATGGACAGTGTCTTGAAAGGAGGATATAAGATGAACATCAACAAAAGCAAAACGAGGATAATGGAATGTAGTCGAATTAAGTCAGGTGATGCTGAGGGATTTAGATTAGGAAATGAGATACTTAAAGTAGTAAAGGAGTTTTGCTATTTGGGGAGCAAAATAACTCATGATGGTCGAAGTAGAGAGGATATAAAATCTAGACTGGCAATGGCAAGGAAAGTGTTTCTGAAGAAGAGAAATTTGTTAACATTGAGTATAGATTTAAGTGTCAGGAAGTCGTTTCTGAAAGTATTTGTATGGAGTGTAGCCATGTATGGAAGTGAAACATGGACGATAAATAGTTTGGACAAGAAGAGAATAGAAGCTTTTGAAATGTGGTGCTACAGAAGAATGCTGAAGATTAGATGGGTAGATCACATATCTAATGAGGAGGTATTGAACAGAATTGGGGAGAAGAGAAATTTGTGGCACAACTTGACTAGAAGAAGGGATCGGTTGGTAGGACATATTCTGAGGCATCAAGGGATCACCAATTTAATATTGGAGGGCAGCGTGGAGGGTAAAAATCGTAGAGGGAGACCAAGAGATGAATACACTAAACAGATTCAGAAAGATGTAGGTTGCAGTAGCTCCTGGGAGATGAAGAAGCTTGCACAGGATAGATTAGCATGGAGAGATGCATCAAACCAGTCTCAGGACTGTAGACCACAACAACAACAACACTAGATAAACAACAAAAGCAACAAATAGAAGAGTAAAGCTGACCTTGAGTGCTGTTGGAAAGCTAAATAAATTTTCAAAATGAAGTTTTAATGAATATGAAACTGAACAGTAACAAACAGTTCATATTAACGTTTTTGATTCATGACAGTGAGACATGATGTTTTAAAATGAAGACCACTCAAATTTTGAAGGTGGCTCATCGACTAATAGAGAGAGATGCAGTTTGCAGATTACTGGGAGAGACAGGAAAGCCAATAAATGGATTAGCAAACAGCGAGGGGAAAAAAAAGTGTAAGTGGGGTGGGCAGAAACCAGGAAGATGGATGGTAGATGCCCAGAGGAAGTTCTTTCTGGGATACAAGAAACAAGAAAATACTAAGAAGACAAACTTAAGGAATGACTGAAGATGATGACGTGTTATATATTAGACTCTACCAATGTGTTGAGAATAGAGATTATTTTAATAAATCGATTTATACTGGTCACTGAATCTTCATCGAACACATTTGGTGTTTACCCCTCAGAAATTTCCATTTTACCCCTCAGGGAATAATTACCGCTGGCTGGAAACTACTATACTCTTACGACACATATGCCATATACCTCACTAAACGGTTCATGATTAAAATATTTGGGCAACCATTGCTTAATCTGCTACAACTTTCTTAACTTACAGGTAGGAAAGATGAGAGAGGAGTGAAATTTGAAACATGAAGTTTTTGTTGGTTCTCTATGCCTTTTAATTTCTTGTTTCATGATTCATTTGTCTATCTTCTCCTGTTGCGTAATCTCTTAAACTATCTATTTTCATGTGATTGTAATAAAACTGATGGTCATTTCCGTGGCTTCTATATTGTTAATCACCACCACCTCTCCATTGATAATATGGTGAATTACTAAACTGATTTTAGTGATAATTGTTTCTTCTTTTGGTTTATACATTTTTTTACGTTGCTTTCCTGTGAGCAAATGGATTCTAACTGTTCCAACACTTCAATTAATGTATCTCTGTCTATAATCAGAAAAACAGATAGATTTTTGCGCATCTTCCGACTCAATCTTCTCTTCATTGCAGATATTATTTAGTTGTTATTTAATGGTTGCTCTAGGGTTACATTCAGTTCCCGTAAATACTCAACACATTCTCTCAAGTTACCCTTCCATGTATTAAGAGATTTGTGCTGTAGTAAATCTTTGACTGTTGCACAAAGGTGACTCTTGGACCAGTACTTCTTCAGAAATTCTGCTTCAAATTGACTGTGATTATTAACTTCTTCTTTCTTCTTTAATCTCCAGTGAAAGCTTTGCCCTCCATTCTGTCTGTTGCAGTCTGGATATTTGACTGTGATTATTAACTTCTTCTTTATTCTCCAGTGAAAGCTTTGCCCTCCATTCTGTCTGTTGCAGTCTGGATATTGTCTGTATCTCTCAAGTTCACTGGTAAAACTCATTTTACCTATAGTTAAATTTGATTGGGTGCAATTCTACTTTATGTTTTTGCTGTGCCTTAGCCTAGGTGAATCAGTTATTGACATTCACTGCTGTAACATTACCTTCCCTCACAGTCAAAGTTGCATTATTAATTCTCCTATCAATCTCTCTTCAGTTTGATTCTCCAGTTCTTGTGTTCCCTCTTGCAAATGGTTAATTTCTTGCATGACTTATTGTTTGTCCTTTATCCTCTGTCTTGCTATTTCTTTCCTTCAACTCACAGTTAGTTCATTTGTTTGGTTTCTAGTTGTTTAATTGCGATGTTACATTTTGTTGTATCTCTGTCACATTGCTGATCGGTTGATCATTGTGTGTCTATTGAATCTTCTCTTGTAGTTCAGTTTTAGCTTTCAAAACATTTTCTTAGCTTATCCCGTTATTTCAACTCTCTTTCTATCCACATCATCTCTGTTTGTGCCCAGATTCTCCTGCACTTTGGCATCACTTTCTTTGAGGTCTGTTTTCAGATTTTTTTTGTACTTCTATTCTAACCTTGCACTAATTTCATCCAGTTTCTGGAACATTTTCTCTGTGTCTTCTTTGTTTTCTTATGATAATTTCTCTGTTTGTCTTGCGATATTCTTAAGTTTCCTTGTAATATCTTTTCTAAGTGCTCTTTTGTTTCTTCATTTCCTCTCAAAAATTAGGAGTTTTCTTGAAATTTGTAGATCATTGACTTTTCCAGTGTTTTGTAGCCTCTCCTCAGCTATATCTGGCTTATCTATCTTTGACCTCCCTGGTGTGTTGATGTAATCCATTAAATGACCTTGGGCTGCCAGCTGACAATTCACATTTACTGATTCCTGAATCATCCCTGCCTTCCTGCATTACTTCCATTTTCCCATATACCATGCCCTTGGCCTGTAGCCTTGGTTCAAAAACTCCCTGATTATTGATAATACTCTGGCAAGTATTATCAATGAACCCCTTAGTAACCCACATGACTTTCTGGTTAATAACTAATTAACTAAACGCTAACTGTTCTACTTCCGTTAACTCAAATTAACAGAATAGCTTTCACAGCTAAATGCAGAACTCCTCTTAGAGCTACCAAAATCAGATACTGACCTCAATATTCACTCACAGATTTACACAAAACATTTAAGTAAGCTATATAGTATTAATCAATAAACAGTAAATCTATAATTCATAATAAATAGTGCATCTGACTTACTGTTTCTTACTACAGTCACACAATAGCACACTATACTTACAAGCAAAATTTAAAAAAAGAAAAGAAAATGATAATACTGTTTGCAGTTCTTGGCATAAATGCAAAATGCAGTTTGATTTTCCTACAAGCTCTGAAGGTTGCATAATATAGGTTGCTGTAATCATTTTGCTATTTTGTACTCTTTGGCTGCGCTTCTTTGTAAGTCAACAGTTGCATCATGTGTGCATTCAAGTTTGTGGGTCCATGTGAAGTCAAGCAATTTAAACCATTCAGATAGGAATTTTGGGATTAAAATCATTAGAAAACAAGTCTCAGTTAAGTTAATGATGAATTCTTGGCCTGTTTAGTTATGGTAATGTACACACGTTTTCCCATAGTACATGAATATTATAGCCACTCACATGGGTTTTAACATTCACAACTTTAAACAGAGTTCATTAACACTGCTACTACTATCTGATATCGTGATAACAAGCCTTACTCACAACATACCATTTGCAATGTCATCACATTTTATTACAGTGATACACACATATAGTCGACACTGCAAACCATTGGTCAGCATGGTTGGCTCAACCATTGATGATCTGCACTTCGTATTTTGATATTAACTCTTGACAAAAACAAATACTTTTTCCCCTAATTAGTATAATCATAATGATTTACTGAGGGTCAACACATGGTGCTGCTTCATTCAGTCTGCTACCTTCTGTTACATGATCGGCACTCAGTGCTTGACCCTTTACCTACCGTGACCTGTGTGAGTGCATGATGAATATGTCTGAGTAATGGAAAGTGGATTCTTACATGGTGCTTAAAATATTGTTGGAGCACCCTCTGTGGATGTCAGCTGAATTGCTCTCTTCATTTTTGCCTTAAAAGGTGTGGACCATCTGCTCTGCCTCCCCTTATAGTGGATTGAAGGAAATTGTCAGGCAGTTGCTGGATGCTGTGTTGTTGACAAACCTCTGTGTAGGAGGCAGACATGAATGGGTACTATCATCTGTTACTACTGCCCTTGGCAGACCGTTGATGACAAAGATTTGACTACCGGCATTGATGAACACATCTGCCTCAACTGCAAGAATTGTATAAATGAGTCCACTGCTATGATACACATTGTCTTCAGTTGAGGCTCATGAAATTGATAGGAACCCAGTCCTAAATACTGGTCAGTCGAGGCCATTGAGAAAAAATCTTTGGGGAGAAGCTTGTTGAGGAGCACAGTCTAAACATGAGCATGCTAGTGATGCTCAGTCTCCTTGTGTATTCCTGGCCAATAGACATGGATGTGGGTGAGTATTTCCATGCCGGTGACGCCCTAGTGTCCCACATATAGCAAAGAAATCACCTTAGTGTGGAGAGTGGGCGGAACGACCACTCTGAGAGACACAGTTTCTGTGCCAACTTGCAGCTTGCCGTCTTGTGCAGTTAACTGATAGTTTGAGGAACAACATATTTTCAGCGTCATGCTGGACTGTTTGGTAGATGGTTTGGCTAGCCTAACTTCACCTATTTCAAGACCTGTTGAAATGTGGTATCATTTTTAAATCTGCAGTTATGGCTGTGATGGTGGGAAATGTTTGCCTGCTGATCAAACTGAAATCTATAGAAGGTCATGACAGCTGGTAGGCTTGTACAAAAATGGTAGTCTTATGATGACTGGAACAGAGCCTACTGCTGCAAGCATTGATGTGACATCTCCAGTAAAGAAGATCAAGGACTGAACATGAAACTTCACACCATAAAGATATGTATGGAATTTGCAAAGAGCACAAATAATCACTATGGCCTCTTGTTTTACTTGTGCATAATTTGCTGACCATAGTACAAAGTCTTATATGTTAATCCAATGGGGCACTCAGAACCATCATGTTCACCATGTGAGAAACTTCCCCAATGATGTATTGAGGTGGATCTGTAGCTATTACCAAGGGTTTACCTGGGTAGTACAGAACTAGACAAAGGGCAGACTATTGTATCTTTCAAGGATGCAAAACACGTTGTCTCAATCCAATGAACATACACATTTTGTTCCCTCATTCTGAAGCAGACTGAGGGGATGTGAGGCATTTGCTATGTAGGCAATGAAACTACCTCAGTAGTTTACTATCCCCTGAAGGACTGTTGTTCCTTCAGATTGTGACGAAGAGGCACACTGTGAATGGCTTGTAAATCCTGCTGTTGGTGGGGTGAATGCCCTCTTTGCTTTTTATTAAATGTAGATATTCCACACAACATTAGAAAAATTGACATTTTTTGAAATTGTGTTTCAGGCCCATATTCCACAATGAAGTGAACAGCATGTGATGATTCTGCAGTTGTTCTGTTGATAATTATGTTAAAAAGATAATTGCAACTTGCTGTAACATTGTGCTAAAATCTGGCGGGGGTGCTGGAAATTCTAGATGAAAACCTTTGATAATGACTTAAGCTGATTTTGTGTGTAGCTCAAAGATCAGTTGAAACTCTGAATACAGTGGGAGTTGTAAATGCGTGTTGAACATTTGACATTGGTGTAACATTCACTCTCTTTTAGTCTGAAAAATAAACTTCAAGGCAAGGGTTTAGAAATTTGTCTAAATACTGAGAGTTACTGCCTCGAAATTCCCACACACTCCACGGGAGCCATTTGTCTGCTAAGCAACTATTAACAAAGATGTGTAAGAACTAGACAATATGGCCACAATGACAATTGTCTCCTGTAAGCGGTCAAGCTTCACTTTTATCCCATCACAGAGGATGGGTTGGTATGAAGCAAAATGAGGAACTGCAGTTGATTAGATGAGAATCTGTGCCTTGGATCTTTTGCCAGCGTAACCCAGAAGAAAAAGTATTTATTTTTATTATTTATTTTCTTGTTCCATAGATCCTTATTGCAAGGGTTTGCTAGGATGTAGAATGTGTTGGATTATTATAGTAATAACCATATCTAAATGGTCATGAGGCTTGCAAACTAAATCATATATAAACATATACATGAGGTTCAGGTATTAAAAATGCACAGATTATAGTAGTAATAATGATTACACAAACAAATGTTAAGTCTTATATTCTAATACTTATAAAAACCATTCTGTCATCATTTGATATGCCACTGCTACATAGGTAGTTCTTATAGAAATGCTTAAAATTAAGCACATTTTACTGTTACACACTGTCAAAAATGGCTTTAAAGAGTACATAGAACTACTCAAAAGATAAAGTTTCAGCTGTTTTTTTGAATTTAGTCATATTCCCAGTGACTGATTCAATATGAAATGGAAGTGTATTGTATATTTTTATGCTTGAATAATGTACTTCTTTCCACTACCACACTCAGATTTTTTTAAATATCTTTGTGAAGGTCATGTGTACTTCTTCTATCATGATCATGATATTCACTGTTTTGGAAATTGTATGATTATTGTTCACAAATCACATTAGTGAAAAAATGTACTGAGATTGCATGGTGAGGATCCCGAGCTGTTTGAAAAAGTTTGCACTCTAGCCATAATTCCGATGACTCTTCTCTGTGTAATAAAGCCTTTCCTCATGAATGGTTACCCCAAAATATGTTGCATATGTCATAAGTAAATGAAAATATCCCAAGTATGCAGCTTTAATTGTTACCATGTCACAAACAGATGAAATTGAGCGAATGGCAAATGCTGCTGAATTCAGTCTTTTCATAGGTTGTTGATGTGAACTGACAAGTTTAGATTGTTATTTATGTGTAATCCCAGGAATTTGGAAGACTGAATACTCAGTATTTCTTTGTCACCACAATTTATTTCAATATTTTCCTGTTTTTTATTTGCTGTTTGAAACTGAATGAACTGAGTCTTGTTAACATTGAGTGACAGACCATTTGAAGTGAACCAATCTACAGTTTGTTTGAATGCAGTGGTTGCAATGTTCTCTAGACTGCAGTTTGATGTTTTGTCCATCATTATGGTTGTGTCATCTGCAAACAGGGTGAAGTGTGCTTTTTGTGTCATACATCATGACAGATCAATGATAAAGATGAGGAAAAGTAAGGGACCAAGCACTGAGTCCTGTGGCACTCCACATTTTACTATGCCCCAGTCAGAGCAGGTAGGTGCCATAACAGAATTGTTCAATACTATCTTCTGCCTTCCATCATCTAGATATGACTTGAGCCACATCCTTACCTTACCATTTAATCCATAGTGCTCAGCCTTTGTAAGTATAATCTTGTGATCAACACAGTTGAATGCTTTTGGCAGATCACAAAAGATTCCAACTAGTGACATTTTATTGTTTATGGATTCAAGGAGTTCTTTGGCAAATTAGAAAATGGTGTGTTCAGTTGAGGTACCCTTTTGGCATCCAAACTGATGCTTACTAAGCATTTTATTTTTATTAAAATGAGCCATAATCTCTTGAACGTTTCTAGAACATTAGTTTCTATAGGATTTTAGGGAGACTTGTTACCAATAAAATTGGCCAGTAGCTGGGAACATCAGTTTTATGACCTTTTCTGAACAGTGGTTTCACAGTTGCATATTTTAGCCTATTAGGGACAGTATATTGATTTATGGACTCATTAAATATATGACAGAGAACTTCAAGAATAAATTTGCAGCAGTACTTGTGTACCTTGATTGATATACAGAGTGATTATAATTAAAGTTAAACCTTCAAAATAACACCACTGGTCAGAATGAAGTCAAATTGCAGTGGAATTTTATCGGAGAAGGGGGAAAATGTATGGCGGGAGGGGGGGAAAAAAAAAAGGTGTATGTGTCAGAATATGTAAATGAAAACATCTGTCATGCACACGACCCATTGAAGTTGGAATAACACGCCGGGTACACGGCTTTTCCTCCTTTTGTGTCTGCGATGTTCGCCATGACTGTCTCAATGCAGGATCACGCTCTGCTTGTAAAGCTGTGTTACAAGAATGATGACTGTGCACGTGTTGCTCTGCAGAAGTTCCAGCTGAAGGGTTTGAAAAAAGGCGCTGGTCTGACGACTGCCATGGGTCTGGAGAAAATGATTCAGAAATTCAAAAAGACGGGTTCTTTTGGTGTGCAACTCAGTAGGGGGAGGAAACAAATTGATTCCACGTCAGTGGAAGCATTTGCCACAGCAATGCAGGAGGAGACGAGTGGTGGTTTGCAAATGCATAGTGCACGGAGAATTTTCCGAAAAATTGGACGTACCCATGAGCACGGAGCATAAAATCCTACAAAACAGTCTCCTTTGCTATCCATTCAAAATTACTCATGTGCATGAGTTGCTTCCTGTTGACCTGTCAGCAAGAAAGACCTTTGCTTTAGAGTTTCTTGCTCGCATGGAAGTGGACAATGTTTGGCCATTGAAGATTTTGTGGACAGATGAAACCCATTTCCATCTGATAGGATATGTACTTCACAGAATTGCCAAATATGGGCAACGAAAATCCACACACAAATTAGCCAGTACCACTTCATCCTGAAAAGGTCACTGTGTCATGCGGGTTTATGGCATCATTTATCATAGGGCCGTATTTTTTCGAAGACAGGTGCTTCCGGTCCTGTTACCTGGACCATCACTGATAAGTGCTATGAGTGTATTTTACGCAACCACGTTATTCCAGCTCTCCAACAGTGTGGATGGGATCATTTTTATGCAAGATGGTGCACCTCCACATACTGGAAATTCAGTTAAGACAGCTGCTGAAGTGCCATTTCGGAAATGATGAACATGACCCCAGAAACACTTGAATCAGTTGTGGAACATGCTGTTTCTTGATTTCAACTTGTTGCAGAAAATGGTGGACAGCATATTGAACATGTGTTGCACCAGTCACATGGAAATTAATAATCCGATTAGATTTTGATTGATGTTTTTTATGTGGTTTTTGGCCTCAGGACAATTAAAAACTGATTTTTCAAACAATGGAAAATCCAGGATGGAATGTAACAATACCAGAGAAGGAGAGTTGCTACTCACCATGTAGCGGAGATGCTGATTCGCGATAGGCACAACAAAAATATTCACACAATTATAGCTTTCGAGCATTAAGGCCATTGTCAGCAGTAGACACACACACACACACACACACACACACACGTAAACGCAACTTGCACACACGTCTGTAAGGCCTTTGTCAGCAGTAGACACACACACACACACACACACACACACACACACACACACACATGTAAACGCAACTTGCACACACATCTGCAGTCTCAGAAAGCTGAAACCACACTGTGAACAGCAGCACCAGTGCATGATGGGAGGAGCCGACTGGGTGGGGGTAAGGAGGAGGCTGGGGCGGGTAGGGGGAGGAATAGTATGGTGGGAATGGCAGACAGTGAAGTGTTGCAGTTTAGACGGAGGGCAGGAGAGAAGGTGTGGAGGGTGGAGGGGGGTACATAGCAGAAATGAGACAAATAAAAACAAAGACATTAAAAGACTGTGTATGGTGGTGCAATGACGGCTGTGTAGTACTGGAATGGGAACAAGGAGGAGGCTGGATGGATGAGGACAGTGACTAACAAAGGTTGAGGCCAGGAGGGTTACGGGAATGTAGGATGTATTGCAGGGAAAGTACCCACCTGCGCAATTCAGAAAAGCTGGTGTTGGTGGGAAGGATCCATATGGCACAGGCTGAGATGAAGCAGTCATTGAGATGAGGGATATCATGTTTGGCAGCGTTTTCAGTAGAAGGGTGGTCCACTTGTGTTTTGGCCACAGTTTGTCGGTGGCCATTCACGCGGACAGACAGCTTGTTGGTTGTCATGCCTACATAGAATGCAGCACAGTGGCTGCAGCTTAGATTGTAAATCACACGACTGGTTTCACAGGTGATGGGATGGGTGATGGGATAGGTGATGTTAGTGACCGGACTGGGGTAGGTGGTGGTAGGAGGATGTATGGGACAGGTCTTGCATCTAGGTCTATTACAGGGGTATGAGCCATGAGGTAAGGGATTGGGAGTAGGGGTTCTGTAAGGATGGACGAGTATATTGTGTAGGTTCGGTGGATGGCGGAATACCATGGTAGGAGGGGTGGGAAGGATAGTGGGCAGGACATTTCTCATTGAAATGAGAAATGTCCTGCCCACTATCCTTCCCACCCCTCCTACCATGGTATTCCGCCATCCACCGAACCTACACAATATACTCGTCCATCCTTACAGAACCCCTACTCCCAATCCCTTACCTCATGGCTCATACCCCTGTAATAGACCTAGATGCATGACGAGAGGTAATCAAAACCCTGGTAGAGAATGTAATACAGTTGCTCCAGTCCCGGATGGTACTGAGTTACAAGGGGAATGCTCCTATGTGGCCAGACTGTGGGACTTTGGGAGTTTGTGGGAGACTGGAAAGATAAGGCACGGGAGATTTGTTTTTGTACAGGGATGGGAGGATAATTACGGTCAGTGAAGGCTTCAGTGAGATCCTTAGTATATTTTGAGAGGGACTGCTCATCACTGCAGATGCGACGACCACAGGTGGCTAGGCTGTATGGAAGGGAACTCTTGGTATGGAATGGGTGGCAGCTGTCGAAGGGGAGGTATTGCTGGTAGTTATTAGGTTTGATATGGACGGAGGTACTGATGTAGCCATGTCTGAGGTGAAGGTCAACATCTAGGAAGGTGGCTTGTTGTGTTGAGTAGGACCAGGTGAAGCAAATGAGGGAGAAGTTATTGAGGTTCTGGAAGAATGTGAATAAGGTGTCCTCACCTTCAATCCAGATAGCAAAGATGTCATCAGTGAATCTGAGCAGGTGAGGGGTTTAGGCTTCCTCTAGATGGCCCATGAATAAGTTAGCATAGGATGGTGCCATGCGGGTGGCCATAGCCATACCGCGGATTTGTTTGTAGGTAATGCCTTCAAAGCAGAAGTGATTGTGGGTGAGGATATAGTAAGTCATGGAGACTAGGAAGGAGGTTGTTGGTTTGGAATCCATAGGGCGTCTGGAAAGGTAGTGTT
The DNA here is from genome assembly GCF_021461395.2 of Schistocerca americana. Classification (NCBI taxonomy): domain Eukaryota; kingdom Metazoa; phylum Arthropoda; class Insecta; order Orthoptera; family Acrididae; genus Schistocerca; species Schistocerca americana. The sequence continues at coordinate 358,888,506 of NC_060120.1, read as the reverse complement.
CGATAGCAGTAAGGCCAAGGGCATTAGGAATGTTAATGTACAGGGAGGTGGCATCAATAGTGACAAGCAGGGCACCATGTGGTAAAGGGACAGGAACTGTGGAGAGTCGGTCGAGGAAATGGTTGGTATCTATTATATAAGAGGATAGGTTCCGGGTAATTCATCCCTCAGAGCTACCCATTCTTCTTCTTATTGTAGTTCTTTCCCCCATTCCTGTCAGTTGTTCCCTTATGCTCTCCCTGAAACTCTGTACAACCTCTGGTTTAGTCAGTTTATCCAGGTCCCATCTCCTTAAATTCCCACCTTTTGCAGTTTCTTCAGTTTTAATCTACAGTTCATAACCAATAGATTGTGGTCAGAGTCCACATGTGCCCCTGGAAATGTCTTACAATTTAAAACCTGGTTCCTAAACCTCTGTCTTACCATTATGTAATCTATCTGACACCTTCCAGTATCTCCAGGCTTCTTCCATGTATACAACCTTCTTTTATGATTCTTGAACCAAGTGTTTGCTATGATTAAGTTATGCTCTGTGCAAAATTCTACCAGACGGCTTCCTCTTTCATTTCTCTCCCCCATCCATATTCACCCACTATGTTTCCTTCTCTCCCTTTTCCTACTCTCAAATTCCAGTCACCCATGACTATTAAATTTTCGTCTCCCTTCATTATCTGAATAATTTCTTTTATCTCATCATACGTTTCATCAATTTCTTCATCATCTGCAGAGTCATTTGGCATATAAACTTGTACTACTGTAGTAGGCATTGGCTTCGTGTCTGTCTTGGCCACAATAATGCGTTCACTATGCTGTTTGTAGTAGCTTACCTGCACTCCTATTTTTTTATTCATTATCAAACCTTCTCCTGCATTACCCCTATTTGATTTTGTATTTATAATCCTGTATTCACCCGACCAAAAGTCTTGTTCCTCCTGCCACCGAACTTCACTAATTCCCACTATATCTAACTTTAACCTATCCATTTCCCTTTTTCAGTTTTCTAACCTACCTGCCTGATTAAGGGATCTGACATTCCATGCTCTGACCCATAGAACGTCAGTTTTCTTTCTCCTGATAAAGACATCCTCCTGAGTAGTCCTCGCCCGGAGATCCGAATGGGGGCTATTTTACCTCCGGAATATTTTACCCAAGAGGACGCCATCATCATTTAACCATACAGTAAAGCTGCACATACAAGTCAATTTTCATATTTATTTCGCAATAATGGGATTTCCACCTTACATCATAAAAGTAAAGAATTGTTAGTGGTCTAATAAGTAAGTGTTTTGCTGCTGGTACTTCACTTATGAGATATTACGAACTCTGTGGAATATTCACCTTTCGTATAAATAAGTAAGACCTGCCAGGTTAGCCAAGAGCGCTAATGCACTGCTTCCTCAACTCGGGTAGGTGCTCCGGCCCCAGATATAATCTGCCTGGTGGGTTACCGACGTCAGCTAGTGTGCCAGCCAGCCAGGATGTGGTTTTTAGGTGGTTTTCCACATCCTGCTAGATGAATACCAGGCTGGTCTCCGCATACTGCCTCAGTTCCACGCCTCGCAGACATTTGAACAAGTTCGCATTGTTTCATGGACTACCCTCAACGCAGACAGCTGGGGTACACTGATTACAGCCTGGGGGGTATGGGGCGGTGGCAGGAAGGGCATCCGGCCACCTCTTAAAATTAACCTTGCCAAATCCGTCCTAACTGTGCCGACCCTGCAAAACTGCGGGACAGGCAAAAGAAAGAAGGAATTGCATAAATGGGCGACCTATGAGCTGTTTACACATAAATGTCAATTTTCACGTTTATTCCGCAATAATAGGATTTCCAAACTTACTTTACTGTTACCCTCATTGGGATACTTATTTCCCTGAATCTTTACTCTCTCCTTCACCAGGAAAAGTGACTCTCTAAAGTGTCACCTTCCAATCATACTGGATTCCTTAGGTTATGTGTGGATTGCAGCTGGTTATTCCTTATACTTCTTTTACTGCCACAAAATCTTTTCATGATAATTATACTTGTTATCTTGTAATCTAAATCATATATTCTCTGCCTGAGAAAAAGCAGCAGTATTTTATACAGGTTTTTGTAGATCAGTGGTATAATTTGTTAATTCATGTGTATATCTTGCAAACATTAAGTTTCAGTTGAGAATTACGAATTATTTAGGAATAAAGGAGATGATCCACTGAAAAGCAGAAGAGCTGCATTGTTGATAGGTGCACAAACAAAAGGTACAGAGCTTTGCTAGCTTTCAGAATGAGATTCCTTTTTCAAGCTTGTAGAAAAAACATGCACACAACCACACACTCACTCATTCCCATGCACACACCTATCTCCCTAAATTGTGCTCAGCCAACTGTTGGCTTTTTCCTGGCCCATGGTGAGCGTACTGGGGTGAGGTGGGGATACAGGGTGAGGTGGGGTGAGGGACAGAGAGTGGTGGGAGGCAGGGAGAGAGTTGGGGGCAAGCATCTAGCAGGTGGGCCAGGAAAGATCTGACAGTCACCTGAGCTCAGTGCGCGGAGACAGGCAAATGTAGATGAGTGTGTGTGTGTGGGGGGGGGGGGGGGGGGGGGGGGGGGGGGGTTCCTACAGGCTTGAAAAAGGAATCTCGTTTCAAAAGCTAGCAAAGCTCTGCACCTTTTATTTGCGCACCTATCAACAGCGCAGCACTTGTGCCTTTCGGTGAGTTGTCTCCTTTATTCCTAAATGATTCATAAACATTAAGTGTCCATTAAGATTATTGAAGGCACTACCATTATTAAAAACCTTAACAAGTTTTCTTAATAACTGGGAAAATTTCACAAATGTTATTGACTCAGGACTGTAGTTGTGGAAAAGAACACAAGCTACGTACGAGGTGACAGTTATTAAACTATATGTAACAAAATCATCATAACTTCTGGACGATTTGCAATAGGATGTTCAACTGCACAGCTGGCTGTGGGTCATGATGGGAATTAGTATGTGAATGTGGTTTGGTTTAGTGACGAAGTTCACTTTCACTAGGATGGATTCATCAGCAAGTAAAATTGGTGCATTTGGGGGACTGAGAATCTACATTTAGTGATTGAGAAATCTCTTCACCCTCAACTGGTGACTGTATGGTGTGCAATGTCCAGTCACAGAATAATTGGTGCAATAGTCCTTGACGGCGTGGTGAATACCAAATGGTATGTGAAGGTTTTGGAATATGATTTCATCCCCAGTACCCAAAGTTACCCTGATTTCAACAAGATGTGGTTCTTGCAAGACAGAGCTCGACCTCATTGAAGCAGAAGAGTGTTTGGTGCCCTGAAGGAGCACTTTGGAGATGGCACTCTGGCTCTGGGGTACCCAGAAGCCACTGGCATGGGCCTTGATTGGCCACCATATTCTTCAGATCTGAACACATGTGACTCCTTTTTATGGGCTATATTAAAGACAAGGTGTACAGCAATCACCCCAAATCCTTTGCTGAGCTGAGAACAGCCATTCAGGAAGTCGCTGACAGCGTCGACGTTCTGTCACTTCAGTGGATCATGCGGAATTTCTCTATTTGTCTGCACCACATCATCACCAATGATGGCAGGCATATTGAACATGTCGTAACCTAAATCTGAATATCTGTAGTGACGTTTACATGTTGAATAAAGTGTGTGCATGCTGTAGTTTGTAACTAATTTCCTTTCTTTTTTTCCGTGTAGTTCAATAATTGTCACTCTGCCTTTCAGTTTTGTTCACAAAATACAGTGTGAAGTAAATATTTATACAGTTTTTTGACAAGATGAGTAAATAAACTGAATCTTTTAACTTGTCAGTGGTTTCTAGAGTAACAGCTGTACACAGAACAGTAGGTGGCAATCATCTTCCATTCCTGGTCCATTTTCAATGTATTTTTATTTTTTGACCTTTTTTTTCACTGACATATTTTGCCCTTCTACTACAACTAACATTACGCAACACATGTTGGTCTGATTTCCTTTTTTATTTTTTTTTATTAAATTAAACTTTAATGTTTATTTTTGCAAGTGTGAATCAGTCATGTTCGTTGTCATATTGTTTACTCCTTTATCTCTGTTTATAACAATCACTAATACATTAGTACAAAAAAAAATTAAGCTGTCTCAGTCCCATTCTTCATCCCTGCAGGTGCAGTCCCAGGCTTTAATGCTGTCATTTCTTCAAGTGTTCCACTTGGCGGAGGTGTTTCAAGCAGTGCTGCTCTAGAGGTTGGAGTTTATACATTTCTGGAGGCGCTTACAGGAGAGAAAACAAAGTAAGGCTTGATAAGTGAAGCAGAGCAAAAGTAGAAAATATATTGTAATCTATGATGGTGGGTTGTTGGGGGGGGGGATTCACATGCACATGTGTGTGTGTGTGTGTGTGTGTGTGTGTGTGTGTGTAATCTTGTTAAATATGTACCAGCAATTGTCTCTGACAAAGATGTAAAATCTTTGCTTTTTATAGTATCTCTGTTCTTCCTCATTGGGTACAGACTTTGTGAAATGGTTGTAAATGGAGGCCGAGTCATTTGTGAGGCTACAGAAAGCAGATGTATTACTGGTGTCTCTACGAGAAACTGATACCTAGCGAATTAATAAAAAGAGAAAATGTAGGTTCTTTGCAAGCGAGATGAAGAATGAGGAGAGGTCTTTGGTTTACTCTCTAGTGGGATGTATGAGATATTGATGACCAAGTTAAATTATGTGATGTGTACAAAGTAGCAATAAAGTAGTTGATGGGCTAAATTGTGAGTGTCAGCTGCTTATAACCAACACTCAGTGATTTGTTAACTACCATGGTGATCCTGAAAATAGTGGACTGCTCATTCTTCCATGTTGAACACCACATGTTACTAAATGAACAATGGCCTACTGTAGCTTCACCAGAAGCAATCAAGGCATTCCATCTGTGACATAGCAGCTGACAACAAACTTCATTCAATCGTCATTTCACTCACAATGGATGGAATAAGATGGCCAGACTCCATCACTCAGATGCTACTGCACTGATACAAAACATTCTCTTCCTGTCAGCTGCGCACTCTGCCACTCTGCCATGGGAACTGGGTGTCAGTTATAATGATTTCTCTACTGCCCCAGTCTACAACCCATTGTTCGTGCCTGCCACACTTTTCTCAAATCGTCCATGGGAACCAAATACAATATTCAGCAATTTGGCTCCTGCTCTGGTATTTAACCTCTCAACTATGTTGGCTGAGAAAACCATTACACAACCTTAGGACCCAAATGCTGCATGCCTCAACCTTGTTACCATGCTAGTTTTGCAGCACATCCACATATTAAATGCACCAGGTGCTCATCTGTGCTGAGATAATGTCCAGAACTCTCACCACACATAATGGGCAGAACTCAACAAGTGCCGAGTGATACGACAGTTAAAATGTGTATGGTGCCTAAACTTCCAGCATTCCAACTGGATCAACCCAATACATGGTTTAATAGTGTAGGCTACAATATTCAAGATGATATGTTCAAGTTTGTTCCCATTCTGAATAACTTAAGTGAACTCTCATATCTTATTTGTGACTTAATTGATTCTCTACCGAGCTCAAACAAGTTTGAGACTATTAAACTGCTGTTATTAGAGCAACAAATATGGCTGGTGCTTTATGAAGAAGTGCTGGGACTTAGAAATCCACTGCAATTATGATGGCTTTTGCAAAGTGCAATTACTTCAGACAGTTTGCCAACAACACATTATGTTGGATTTGGATGCTAAAACTACCTCCTTCAATAGAAGCTATATTAATTTCTCACAAGCAAGATCCTATCGACACCAAATTACAATTGGGTGATAGACTTTATGCTATTTTGCAGTTGGGTAAAGTTATGCAGCAGAGGGCCCATCACCTTTCTTTCTCCGTGGAAGCCACTGTCATGTTACAGCACTTAGGGTGAGGTTCAGGAAAAGTTCAGGTTCTCACAGACTCCATTGAGTGTGAGGCAACATGGGATACACTGCACTGTAGCAGCATATCAGTTAGCCAACGGGCAATAAACACTGCCAATTTAACATGATGCGAAGTCATTGTTCCCAAGGCTGTGACTGCATGGGCAAATGAGCAAGCTATCAAATTCACCCATGTGCAGAGCAGTTTGATGTGTAGTGGGGAGGGGGGTTAGTCTCCACATGACTCATGTTTATGTTTAATGGTTTTTGCCATTTCCTCTTCATTTACAGCTCTGACGTCAAATGAAAACAAAACAGATTTCTGTGGTCAGGAGCTATCAAGTGAATTAAACTACATAATTATGGACGGCTAAAATATGGTACTGATTTGATTTGATCTGATTTTATCAGGGATGCTGTTTCCTCGCCCACACCACACATCCTATATTTGGGGTCTTCTTTTATTATCCCCATTGTATGTAGGTGTTTTTGGAAATTCCCATGGCCTGTCAATAGTCCAACCATGAGTTTCATTTCCCTCCTGTTCAAGCCCAGGATTGATAGACTTCTCTTAGAACAGGCTTCAGCATCAATACCTTGCCATGTTTTTGCTTTTGGACCTAGCCCAATATTCTGCATGCTGTCTCCTTGTCCAGTCTCATAGTTTTATTTTGATCATTGCCTTGGTGATTGTCAGGACAGGTTCTGGTCCAATAAATGGTGTCATTGCCCCTATCCTGGCCAACCTATCAGCTTGCTCATTACCACCAATGCCTGTGTGACCAGGGACCCAAAATAGGTTTACCTTATTGCTTTCCCGTAGACTTTGTGGCATTCTGTCACAATCTTTGATCATGTTGCAGAGGCTGCCAGTGCTTTCAGGGCTGCTTGGCTGTCTGAATAAATAAAAATGCTATGACCTCTGTAGCACCTCTGCAAATTCTCCTCCACACACCCTGATAGCAGTACTTCTGCTTGCAACACAGTGGCCATCTTCCCTAAAGAGATTGCAGTCTCCAGCCTTGGCTGCACCCTGTATACCCCAGCCCCAACACCTTGGTCTATTTTCAAACGATCAGTGAACCAGACTATGTCCCCAGTACAGTGTCAAAATTTGTTCTCCCACAGCTCTCTACTTCCAGTTACTGCATTGAAAGGCTTGTTGAAGCAGCTGGTTGTTATTATATAGTCAGCCGGCATTTCCCCAACCGTACCTATGTTTCTCTCGCTCAGTATTTTAGTGTGAGATCCTGGATACCTCAGTGAGTTCCAGTTTTTGCCAGTCTTTAACCTATGTGCTCCAGCTTTGCCTCCATCTTTACCCACAGGTGTAATGGGGCATGTCCAGCATGGTTTCCATTCCAGCAGTGGGTGTGCTGCTAATTCCACTTGTAATGGCTAAGCATGCCAGTCTCTGCACCATAGCAAGGTCCTTAGTGGCTACCTGCTCTTCTACCTTTTTCCTCCGCACTGTAACCCCTTAAGCAATCATAAGTCTTACTACCATGGTGTATATCCAGGACATACTCTTGGGGCTTAAGCCCCAGTTTATACTACAAGGTCTCCTGGTACTCAATAAATCACCTTTTGCCTTGGAACAGGTACTCCTTACGTGAGGGGTCCATAATAGTTTCTCATTCAGGGTTACTCCTAGATATTTTGCTATCCCTTTCACTGGTAGAGTTTCATCGAGAAGCTTGAGATTCCAATATGTGTGTTGGATCTGTTGGGTTGCCATACTCTTTCACACATTCTAGTGCAAAAAACATCAACAAAATCCTTCTCATAGAGGGAAATCTGTTGCTGATAATCTGTGCACTCATTGCAGGCGATAGTAATAGCAGCGGTTGTTGTGCAGGATACACATACTCATACTCTGGCTTACATCATGTTGGCAAACCAGTTGCCTGGAGCTTGTACTAGGGTTCATCTCAATATCCTGCAGAACCCAATCCTCCAGAACTGGTGTACACACAGTCCATCACCTCCGTGCACATTTGTCTGTCTGAAAGAACCCATTATCACACAAATGCCCAAAAAGAGCTCGAAATGTTGTGCAATATGGTGGGTGTCTGTGAGAGTACTGGTTTTGGTATATCCATGCTGCCTCTCAACTGTTTCTATCTGTTTGGCTGTACACAGACACCATCTCGGCTTGTTACCAACTTGAATACGAGACCATTTGGCTGCCTACAGTATACTGTGTGAATCACACAGCCTGCAACACACAAGGAACACATGACATGTGGTCAGAGGAACTTCCGTTCATCAGTGCCATCTACCGTGGCAACAATGCATTTTGGGACACATATTCATAGGACCTCTTTTCCTCCATTTCCAGACAGGAAATTGTCTCTGCAGTTTGTTGGTTTTATTAATGATCATCTTGTATAATATCCAAGCACAGACCATATTAACCCTTTGCATTCTGCAATGCAGAGAACTTCTGTGCACTCTTATTTAAATACCCACTGCCTGGGCAGCGAGTGTGCCACAGAGAACTGTATGAGTCTCTTTGTGGAAACAGTGATGCCACTGACCAACAAGTAGGGTGTACACTAAAACAAAATGTGCACTTTCATTCAAATATATTTACGTAAGCACTACAACACAAAATATTTCATTCTGTGCTATTTTTTGAAACATTCTTCAGGGTGGACTGTTTTCATCATAATTTCAGTTGAATTGTTCACAAATGAATAACTGTCATCATCAAAACCATTGTCATTCTTGTTTTCACTTTTATCTCAATACACAGAATACAAAAGTATACCTAGTTGGCAGAATTATGCAGCATTGATACCTAGTATAGTCAGCTTTGAGAATGGAGCATATGAGAGCTACAAAAAATCATGTCAAATGGGGCTTGACATCGGAGTGGAAAACAAAATTTGCCATGTTGAGCAACACTTGCTACTGGAATACAAAGGGTTAAACCATCACTGCTGTTTTTCACCAGCTTCCTTTAAACTGTAACAGTAGTTTACTGTATAATATCTTTATGTTGCTAGAGCCAGAAAACTGCTTCAGACTCTCAACACTGTTCAAACTATCTTATAAAATTTTAATCACATAAAACTATCACCCCATTTTAAAAAGGGGAGTTGTCAGGTGGGCTTACTTTCCTTTATCCATTTCTGTCAGTGGAAATATTACTTCATTGCCTACCTGACTGATACAGCCACTGTCCTGGCCAGTTTACGAGCCATAGCCAGTATGAACTTCAATCAGCCACAGCACTCACTTAATTATAATTTGTGGACTTTAAAAAGGCACATGACTCCGTAGATAGAGACACATTAGTAGAAGTGCTGAAAGAATTTGGACTAGATGATAAGACGATGACACTTATTCAGCAAACACTAACAAACACCCGATCACAAATTAAATTTTTAGAAGAACTGTCAGAGCCCTTTGAAATCGCAACAGGTTTGAGACAAGGAGACAGTCTCTCTCCAATCTTGTTCAACTGTGTTTTAGAAAAAGTTATCAGGGAATGGCGAAAAGAAATGCGTCAGTTCAACTTTCCAAATGGAATTAGGCTAGGCTGCAAACAGTCTGGGCTTACATTTGAATGCCTCGCATTTGCATTGATATAGTGTTTTTTGCAGAGAATCTGCAAATTTCAACTAAACAGATTGAAGTACTCAAGGAAACAGCAGTGAAGGTAGGATTGCAAATATCTTTTGAGGAGACACAATATATGAACGTAAATGCCACTGATCCAGTCTGGACAATTAGGACCAAGTATGGCGACAACAAAAGAGTTCAGAGGTTCAAGTACCTAGGAGGGATTTTGACACCAAACAACAATGAAAAGGCAGCAATTGAAGAATGGGCAAGAAAAATGGAAATAGCATTCAGATTGTGTCAGAACACATACAAATCTAATCACTCTCATACCAGGCCAAGTTCCAACACTACAGCACAGTCGTCAAACCTGAATGTTTATATGCATCTGAGACAACAGCCAAGAAAGGACTTTCAGACTTGGAGAAGAAAGAAAGGAAATTTCTAAGAAAGATTCTTGGACCCAGAAAAATATCAAATGAATTTACGTTCGGCTTCAGATCAAATCAAGAACTTTATCAACGATATGAAAATGTCACCACCACAATGAACAAAAGAAGACTGTCTTTCTAAGGACATATTGAAAAATGGAATGAGGAGGCTCGCCAACAAGATTCTTCTCTCCCAGGAGAACAGGAAAACTCAAGTTCCATGTGTGAAAGAAGTGCAGTGGGATCTAGAAAAATGCAGGATCAGAGCAGAATAAATTGTGAACTGGCAGATCTTTAGCAAAAAAGTTGTGGAGGTGAAGGAATTCTTCAAGGAGAAAACGAGGAAGAACAGAGTATTCTCGGCAGAAGAACATGCACGAGAGACCCAACGGATGAAGGAGTGATGGTGAAAGAGGAAGGAAGAGAACTTAAGAAAGTGAGGGAAGTTGTGTAATGAAAATAAATAAATAAGCAAAATAATAATAATAATGAAAAACACCAGAACCAATCCTTATGATAATAAAAATTAAATACATGAAATTTTAATGCTTTAAAACAAATTGTACAAAATTCAAAGTAATATACTGAATTACAAAGTATAACAGTATTTGACATTAACTGTGATTGCATAAATGATGGGAATATGAATGTGAGTGTCAACATTATTTTGCACTATGCCTTCCCTCACTTTTACCAGATCCCCTAGTTATTTTCCAGGTATCTATCACCCCCAACTTGGCTTCACCTTGGTTCCTCTTCCCTTTTCAGTTGTTATAATATCACAACTACATTACTATTCTAATATTTTTTTTATTACCATTCTCAAATTTCCATTATTGAGTTTCTTTACTTTTGGTTGGATTTTAACTCATTCTGCACCAAGTGAATGCTTACATCCATGTAATTCTCACATACTGAATCTTGCAAATTGTCTTATTTGTTTATACACTGAAGAGCGAAAGAAACCAGTACACCTGCTTCATATTGTGTAGCATGCAGGAGTGCCACAACACGACAAGGTGTGGGTTCAACTAATGTCTAAAGTAGTGCTGGAGGAATTGACACCAAGAATCTTGCTGGGCTGTCCATAAATCCATAAGAGTATAGGGAGGGGTGGGGGGTGGGGGTGGGGGGGGGGCAGGAGATCTCTTCTGAACAGCATGTTGCAAGACATCCCAGATAAGTTCAATGATATTCATGTCTGGCGACTTTGGTGGCCAGTGGAAGTGTTTAAACTCAGAAGACTGTTCCTGGACCCACTCTGTAACAATTCTGGACATGTGGGATGTCACATTGTCCTGCTGGAATGCACAATGGACACACATGGATGCAGGTGATAAGACAGGATGCTTTTATGTGTGTCCCCTGTCAGAGTCATATCTAGACATTTCAGGGGCTGCATATCACTCCAGCTGCACATCCCACATCCTTACAGAGCCTCCACCGGCTTGACCAGTCCCCGGTTGACATGCAGGGTCCATTAGTTCATGAGGTTGCCTCCATAACTGTACACATCCACCCACTTCATACAATTTTTAACAAGACTTGTCCAACCAGGCAAGATGTTTCCAGTCATCAACAGTCCAATATCGGGTTAACGTTTCTAGGCAAGATGTCTAGCTTTGTGTCATGCTGTCATCAAGGGTACATGAGTGGGCCTTCGGCTCTGAAAGCCCATATCGATGATGCTTCATTGAATGGTTTGCATGCTGACACTTGTTGATGGCCCAGCATTGAAATCTGCAGTAATTTGTAGGAGGGTTGCACTTCTGTCATGTTGAATGATTCTCTTCAGTTGTCATTGGTCCCGTTTGTACAGGATCTTTTTCTGGTCGCAGCGATGTCAGATATTTGATGTTTTACCGGATTCCTTGTATTCATGGTATACTCATGAAATGGTCACATGGGAAAATCCCCACTTCATTATTACGTCGGAGATGCTGTGTCCCATTGTTCGTGCGTCAACTATAACATGATGTTCAAACTCACTTAAATCTTGATAACCTGCCATTGTAGCAGCAGTAACCAATGTAACAACTGCACCAGACACTTGTTGTCTTATATAGGCATTGCCGACCACAGCGCCATATTCTGCCTACTTACATACCTCTGTATTTGAATACGCAAGCCTATACCAGTTGCTTTGGTGCTTCAGTGTATATTCAAGTAAACATGACATGAAGTATGAAAAATTTCCTTTTTATGTTGTACTGCAGTGCCTGGTATTTCCCAGGTTTGATATCTGTGACATGAAGTGATTGATGCTGTGCCTTGTTGATACTCACAGCAAATGGAAGCCGCATAGGAAACTGCAATCATTTTAACCAAAGGCATTGTTTGAGCTCAGTTTTCATGGTCTCGAGTAGGGATGTGTTTGAGCACAACTCAAATTGTGTGAACAGCTCAGAAAATTGTGGGTTTTGTTTGTTATTTTGATCAGCACGCAATCTAGTGACTTCTGTTGGTACTATATCCGTGATCTGCCTTAGCATTTGTATGACAATGCAGGTTTTCATAATAAAAGTTACTGAGAAACACAGACTAAATATCTTGTAGGGTATATTCAATAAGTAACAATGACAACTAATCAATAAATAAGAGTTTGCAATCGTGTTTCTGTTAAATTCTCGAGCTTTCACTCAGCACTCAGCACATGGATTTTGCCGCCGTAATGTATTTTCATGATAGGAGTTATTTTGTTTGTAAGGCATTTAACTTTTCATTAATTTTTTTCATTGTGTATGTAGAACTTTGAAGTAAATCAGCCAAGAAATTTGAAGTAAATTGGCCAAGGGCTTTGAATATATAGCCATCTCTGCCCAAATGCTCATTCGGAGATCAAGTAGAAATTTGAAGTAAATCAGCAAAGAACTTTTGAAGATTTTTGATAACAACTGTTCCCCTTTGCATATTACATACATAATATGTTTCAAATCAGATTACAAATCTTATGCAGACAGTGATTTTCCTCTTGTCTTGAAGGTAAAGTGTGCAGAATTTTGTCAAGACCAGAATAAAACTATATATTTGTATGAATTATATACAAAAATGGAGACTCTTTTTTTGTTATATATATATGGTGTGATATTTTTTTGTTTCAGCCTCCAAGACAAGGCGTTAGCATGTCAGAAAGCTGAACATACATTTTCAAACATGCCTTGTGGCATTATGGACCAGTTTATTTCAGTGATGGCCAAAGAAGGCAGTGCCTTACTTATTGATTGCAGGTCAGTGAGGACTTTAGAAGTTTCACTAAAAAAAAAAAGATGAGACTTACCAAACAAAAGCGCTGGCAGGTTGATAGACACACAAACATACACACAAAATTCAAGCTTTCGCAACAAACGGTTGAACGGTTGCTTCATCAGGAAAAAGGGAAGGAGAGGGAAAGACAAAACAATATGGGTTTTAAGGGAAAGGGTAAGGAGTCATTCCAATCCCGGGAGCGGAAAGACTTACCTTAGGGGGAACAAAAAGGACAGGTATACACTGGGAGCACCACCTACTCCAGTCCTGTAACCCGGAAGGAGTCCCCAATCAAAGGCAGAGCCACGTGTGAAAGCACCCACGTGATTTACCAACTGACCTGCCTACACTGTGAAGCTTTCTATGTGGGAATGACCAGCAACAAACTGTCCATTCGCATGAATGGACACAGGCAGACAGTGTTTGTTGGTAATGAGGATCACCCTGTGGCTAAACATGCCTTGGTGCACGGCCATCACATCTTGGCACAGTGTTACACCGTCCGGGTTATCTGGATACTTCCCACTAACACCAACCTGTCAGAACTCCGGAGATGGGAACTTGCCCTTCAGTATATCCTCTCTTCTCGTTATCCACCAGGCCTCAACCTCCACTAATTTCAAGTTGCCGCCGCTCATACCTCACCTGTCTTTCAATAACATCTTTGCCTCTTTACTTCCGCCTCGACTGACATCTCTGCCCAAACTCTTTGCCTTTACAAATGTCTGCTTGTGTCTGTGTATGTGCGGATGGATATGTGTGTGTGTGCGAGTATATACCTGTCCTTTTTTTCCCCCTAAGGTAAGTCTTTCCGCTCCCGGGATTGGAATGACTCCTTACCCTTTCCCTTAAAACCCACATCCTTTCGTCTTTCCCTCTCCTTCCCTCTTTCCTGATGAAGCAACCGTGGGTTGCGAAAGCTTGAATTTTGTGTGTATGTTTGCGTTTGTTTGTGTATCTATCGACCTGCCAGCGCTTTTGTTTGGTAAGTCTCATCATGTTTGTTTTTAGATATATTTTTCCCACGTGGAATGTTTCCCTCTATTATATTCATATCATATATATACGCCATCCCTAATGACTGCACTGTTGATGAGACATTAAACTCTAATTTCCATCTACTTTACTCCACAATAAGAATTATTTATTTGTTAATGGAATATTTTGTCTGCCAGCTATTTCAGAAAATAATAAATAGCCTGCAATCAATTCTGTCAGATTTTGACAGCTTTTTTAGAAAAACTTCTTCTATATGTCCTGGTATTATGATTTTTATTAAAGTAGAGACTGTTTAGGAGAAAAACAACATGTTTACTTTCTATTTGACAATAAAAAAATTATATTAATGTCACAGCACTACTTCATAATATACCTTTGTGCTTCTCAAAGTGATCAGTTAATGGACAGAGTGTTACTCACACAGTCAAAGTGTGTTCAAATGTGTGTGAATTTCTAAGAGACCAAACTTCTCAGATCATTGGTCCCTAGACTTACACATTACAAAAACTAACTTATGCTAAGAACAACACACACACACACACACACACACACACACACACACACACACACACCTGAAGGAGGACTGGAATCTCCGCCGGGAGGGGCCACGCAGTCTGCGACATGGCGCCTCAAACCACGAGGCCACTTCACGTGTTCACAAAGTCAGGAAGGCATGTTTTACACCTACATATACCAGTTATTAGGGTTTCTTCCCATTCCATTCACAGGCAGAATGATTGTTTGAATGCATCTGCATGTGCAGTAATTATTCTAATTTTATCCTCATGGTACCAGTGTGAGTGATACATTGGAAATTATAGTATATTCCTAGAATCGTTACTTGAAGCCAGTTCTTGAAACTTTGTTAATAGACTTCCTCAGGATAGCTTACATCTATCTTCAAGAGTCTTCCAGTTCAGTTCCATCAGTATCACTGTGAAACTCTCTCTTGAATCAAACAAGCCTGTTACCATTCATGCTTCCCTTCTCTGGTGTACATTCAATATCCCCTTTTAGTCAAATTTGGTATGGGTCCCACACACCTAAACAGTATTCTAGAACAGGTTGCATGAGTGATTTGTTAGCCATTTCTTTTGTAGACTGATTGCACTTCCCCAGTATTCTGCCAATAAACTGAATTCTACCACTTGCTTTATCCACAACTGAGCCTATGTGATCACCCCATTTCATATCCCTACAACATGTTCCACCCAAGTATTTGTATGAGATGATCAATTCCAACAGTGACTCGTTGATGTTATAATATTATGAAAAGGATAGTTGCTATATGTTGAGTAGCAACTATGCTTTTCATAACAGTGTTACAATCCATCCTGGATTTCCCATTGTTTCACTGATATTATAGGATACTACATTTTTTCATTTTGTGAAGTGCACAGTTTTAAATTTCTGAACATTTAAAGCAAATTGCCAGTCTTTGCACCATCTGACTGAATATTTATGCAGCTTCTTTCAGAAAATATTTCATTATAGATAACTGCATCATCTGAAAAAAATCTGAGGTTACCACGAGGGTAATCCCAAAACTAAGGTCTCCTATTTTTTTGTAAGTACATAGACCTGTTTATTTCTACAATGGTTTACATCAGTTTACAGCTTGAACATTTAGCTATTTTTTGACACAATCACCATTTCTTTTGATGCATTTTTGTGCTGTTCAGAAAGTTATGAACCTCTTCTTTCACCTCGTCGGCGGAGCTGAATCGCTTTCCGGCCAAATATTCTTTTAACCTTGGGAACAGGTGGTAGTCACTGCGCACCAAGTCAGGAATATACGGTGGGTGGGTGATTATGTTTCACTGAAACTGTTGTAGGAGAGCAACGGTTTGCTGAGTGATGTGTGGGCGAGCGTTGTCATGGAGAATGTGTACGCCATAGCTCAACATTCCTCTTCTCTGGTTCTGAATTGCCCGTTTGAGTTTTTTCAGAGTCTCACAGTACCTGTCAGTGTTAATTGTGGTCCCAGCGGCATCAGCTCCAACGACGAGGTGAAAGAAGAGGTTCATAATGTTCTGCAGCATGGCAGTGAGCTGGTATGACATGGGCATACAAAAACTGCCACAGTGTTTGCAAAAATACATCGCCAGAAATGGTGATTATGTCGAAAAATAGCTAAATGTTCAATCTGTAAACTGATGTAAACCATTGTAGAAATAAACAGGTCTATGTACTTATAAAAAAATAGGAGACCTTACTTTTGGGATTACCCTTGCATTAATATTGCCTGCAAGGTCATTAATATACAACATGAATAGCAAGGGTCCTAACACATTTCTGTGGGGAACTCCTGAAGTTACTTCTACATCTGATGACGACTCTCCATCTGAGATAACTTTCTGTGTCCTCCCTATCAAAAAGTCCTCTATCCAGTCACAAATTACACTCAGTACCCCACAGGTAGGTTAGAAAATTTAAAAAGGGAAATGGATAGGTTAAAGTTAGATATAGTGGGAATTAGTGAAGTTCGGTGGCAGGAGGAACAAGACTTGTGGTCGGGTGAATACAGGGCTATAAATACAAAATCAAATAGGGGTAATTCAGGAGTAGGTTTAATAGTGAATTAAAAAAATAGAAGTGCGGGTAAGCTACTACAAACAGCATAGTGAATGCATTATTGTGGCCAACATAGACACGAAGCCCACGCCTACTACAGTAGTACAAGTTTATATGCCAACTGACTCTGCAGATGATGAAGAAATTGATGAAACGTATGATGAGATAAAAGAAATTATTCAGATAATGAAGGGAGACGAAAATTTAATAGTCATGGGTGACTGGAATTCAATACTAGGAAAATGGAGAGAAGGAAATGTAGTAGGTGAATATGGATTGAGTATAAGAAATGAAAGAGGAAGCTACCTGGTAGAATTTTGCACAGAGTATAACTTAATCATAGCTAACACTTGGTTCAAGAATCATGAAAGAAGGTTGTATAAGTGGAAGAAGCCTGGAGATACTAGAAGGTATCAGATAGATTATATAATGGTAAGGCAGAGATTTAGGAAGCTGGTTTTAAATTGTAAGACATTTCCAGGGGCACAGGTGGACTCTGACCACAATCTATTGGTTATGAACTATAGATTAAAACTGAAGAAACTGCAAAAAGGTGGGAATTTAAGGAGATGGGACCTGGATAAACTGACTAAACCAGAGGTTGTACAGAGTTTCAGGGAGAGCATAAGGGAACAATAGACAGGATTGGGGGAAAGAAATACAGTAGAAGAAGAATGGGTAGCTCTGAGAGATGAAGTAGTGAAGGCGGTAGAGGATCAAGTAGGTAAAAAGACAAGGGCTAAGAGAAATCCTTGGGTAACAGAAGAAATATTGAATTTAATTGATGAAAGGAGAAAATATAAAGATGTAGTAAATGAAACAGGCAAAGAGGAATACAAATGTCTGAAAACAGGAAGTGCAAAACAGCTAAGCAGGGATGGCTAGAGGACAAATGTAAGGATGTAGAGGCTATATCATTAGGGGTAAGATAGATATTGCCTACAGGAAAATTAAAGAGACCTTTGGAGAAAAGAGAACCACTTGTATGAATATCAGGAGCTCAGATGGAAACCCAGTTCTAAGCAGAGAACAGAAAGCAGAAAGGTGGAAGGAGTATATAGAGAGTCTATACAAGGGTTATGTACTTGAGGACAAAATTATGGAAATGGAGATGATGTAGATGAAGATGAAAAGGGAGATATGATACTGCGTGAAGAGTTTGACAGAGCACTGAAAGACCTGAGTGGACACAAGGCCCCGGGAATAGACACCATTCCATTAGAACTACTGTCAGCCTTGGGAGAGCCAGTCCTGACAAAACTCTACCATCTGGTGAGCAAGATGTATGAGAAAGGCGAAATACCCTCAGACTTCAAGAAGAATGTAGTAATTCCAATCCCAAAGAAAGCTGGTGTTGACACATGTGAAAATTACCAAACTATCAGTTTAATAAGTCACAGGTGCAAAATACTAATGTGAATTCTTTACAGACGAATGGAAAAACTGGTAGAAGCCGACCTTGGGGAAGATCAGTTTGGATTCCGCAGAAATGTTGGAACACGTGAGGCAGTACTGACCCTAGGACGTATCTTAGAGAATAGATTAAGGAAAGGTAAACCTATGTTTCTGGCATTTGTAGACTTAGAGAAATCTTTTGACAATGTTGACTGGAATACTCTCTTTCAAATTCTGAAGATGGCAGAGGTAAAATACAGGGAGCGAAAGGCTATTTACAATTTGTACAGAAACCAGATGGCAGTTATGAGAGTCAAGGGGCATAAAGGGAAGCAGTGGTTGGGAAGGGAGTGAGACAGGGTTGTAGCCTATCCCCGATGTTATTCAATCTGTATATTGAGCAAGCAGTAAAGGAAACAAAAGAAAAATTCGGAGTAGGAATTAAAATCCATGGAGAAAAATTAAAGATTTGAGGTTTGTCGATGACATTGTAATTCTGTCAGAGACAGCAAAGGACTTGGAAGAGCAGTTGAACGGAATGGACAATGTCTTGAAAGGAGGGTATAAGATGAACATCAACAAAATCAAAACGAGGATAATGGAATGTAGTCGAATTAAATCGGGTGATGCTGCGGGAGTTAGATTAGGAAATGAGACGCTTAAAGTAGTAAATGAGTTTTGCTATTTGAGGAGCAAAGTAACTTCTTTTGGTCAGAGTAGAGAGGATATAAAATGTAGACTGGCAATGGCAAGGAAAGTGTTTCTGAAGAAGAGAAATTTGTTAACATTGAGTATAGATTTAAGTGTCAGTAAGTAGTTTCTGAAAGTATTTGTATGGAGTGTAACCGTGTATGGAAGTGAAACGTGGATGATAAATAGTTTGGACAAGAAGAGAATAGTACCTTTCGAAATGTGGTGCTACAGAAGAATGCTGAAGATTAGATGGGTAGATCACATAACTAATGAGGAGGTATTGAATAGAATTGGGGTGAAGAGGAGTTTGTGGCACAACTTGACTAGAAGAAGGGATCGGTTGGTAGCATCAAGGGATAACCAATTTAGTATTGGAGGGTAAAACTCATAGAGGGAGACCAGGAGATGAATACACTAAGCAGGTTCGGAAGGATGCAGGTTGCAGTAGCTGTTGGGACATGAAGAAGCTTGCACAGGATAGAGTACCATGGAGAGCTGCATCAAACGAGTCTCAGGACTGTGGACCACAACAACAACAACAACCCCACATGATTGTACTTTTGACAATAAACAGAGGTGTGGTACTGAGTCAATAGCTTTTCAGAAATCAAGAAATACTGCATCTACCTGACTCTCTTGAGCCAAATCTTTCAGTATTTCATGTGAGATCCGTGTGAGTTGAGTTTCTCATGATCGGTGATTTCGAAAACCATGCTGTTTGGGATTGTGATTAATATATCTCATTATGGTTGGGCTGAGAATATATTCTAAGATTCTACAGCAAATCGATGTAAAGGATATTGGGTGGTAGTTTTGTGAATCACTTCTACTACCCTTCTTGTAGACAAGTGTGACCTGTGCCTTTTTCCAAGAACTGGTCGCAGGTTTTTGTTCCAGGGACCTACAACAGATTTTACTTAGAAGAGGGGCTAACTTAGCTGCAAATTGAGTATACAATCTGACAGGGATTCCATCAGGCCCTGGAACTTTGTTCAATTTTAACGATTTCAGCTGTTTCATGACACCACTGATACTAGTATTTATTTCATTCATCTTTTCAGTGGTACTGTAATGTTGCTATATTCTTGAACGTTACTTAAATTAACTTAACATTTGCCCTTGAGTTAGTTCATTTGATGAAAGAATATAACAGTTTCCACCTTCATAAAATTTATTGACAAACTGAGCTCCATACTCGTCACATTAACGAAACACTGACTCACATACTTCACAGATCTATTTGACTGACTGACAAAACAACAACTCAACAACTAACTCGCAGCCTTGCTGCATCACTTTATATAGAATTTTAACAATAAATTTCAAAATAACCCATTATTAATTTTGTACAATTCTGATGTTACAATTAAAATTTACAAAACGTAAAGAAACTAATGTTACAGGCAAATAAGGAATAAAATACAATATCGTATTACATAAATTTTTATAGTATCATCACTATTTGCAAATATGAAAATGGATCTGAACTTTAATTACAACAATGTCTCTTGTATTATTTTAGTTACATAATTAATTACAGTTTGGATTTGGTTACTAACATTCAATGACAGTACAAATCTCGTGCTTTATCTGACTGCATACAAGAAAGTTACAAATAAGGCCTCAAATTCTGAAAATCATAAAGTTGTGTGATGTAAGTAATTGGAGAGTTAATTAGAAATGTAATTACAAAGGATATTAATTACAGAGGAGGACATAAAAATAGATAACAAATGAAAATACATCACTTGGTAATAATTTTTAAGCCGTTTCTCGAGATAATGAGGTTCTCTGTGTCAACCCAACAATCAACTGTAATTAAGGTAATTATAGGTGCCAGACACTTATGCCAACATTTCCATAGCCTTGTAACATTTGTTACTAAATATCTCTTACTTCAACTTCTCAACTAGGTTTTTGATTTGAAACTTGTACATAATTTTTGTTAATGACAACAATCTATAGACAATTATGATAATATACATTCATCCAGAATAAAAAAAACTGTATTTTGGCAAATTGGACTGAATAATGTATAAGAAAGACACACAAAAGTCTCCAGGAAGCACTGAATCGTCCGAAAAACACCTGGATGCATAAAAAAAAAGTTGTATCAGACATTTCATATGAATCTAAGGAGAGGCTGTACCATTACAGTACAAGTATTAAATTAGGACAATTCTCCTCTGTTTCCTTTATACAGGAACACTTGAAAATGGAGTTATGCATTTCAGATTTTGCTTTGCTATCCTCAATTTCAGTTCCTGTCTCATTCTCTAGGGATCTGGACACTGACTTTGAAGCCACTAACAGTCTTTAGATATAACCAGAATTTCTATGGGTGTTGTGAAATATCATTTGTTTATTTATTTATTTTGATCCAACATCAACTGATGACAAAAAAGTTTTTTTTTTTTTTGTTCCAGTCTTCTGGAGAGTCAGAGCCTTACTTACTAGAGTTCCATATTGTTACCTGTAATTATTATCTTTACAACTTTTTCTAAATTTAGTTGGGAGAAAAATGTTACATATAAGAACTGTACATAAAAAATTTGCTATTGCAATACACAGATTAAGAAATTTACAGTTTGTACACAGTCTTCATATCTGAGATTCAGATATTTACAGTTTGTGGCATAGTCTAAGATCTGAGATTCATATATTTTTAGGCAGATGGTCTTCCATCACATGAGTGCACTAAATCTAGTAACCCATCTATTGAATACACAGGAGATATTAGGATGGAAGCAATTTGACAATATTCTGCTGCAGTAGTCATTGAAAGCATCACCCATTCTTCTCTTGAGAGCCAAATGCATCTCACTCAGTATCTCTCTATCTATAGCCGTATGGTTTGATTTACCCTATTATGCAATAACCTCTGTTTCCTTAGAAGTTTTTTTACAGTGACTATATACCATAGAGATTACCTCCCATTATGAATTGTTCTACTGAATACACATCTATCCAGTGCATGGCCAACTATTCTTTTAAACTTGCTCCTGCCCTGTGCTGAAAGTTTCAAGTATCTTACTGGGATATGATACTACTGATTTTTTATCTAGTTTGCCAGCCGGAGTGGCCGAGCGGTTCTAGGCGCTTCAGTCTGGAGCCGCGCGACCGCTACGCTCGCAGGTTCGAATCCTGCCTTGGGGGCATGGATGTGTGTGATGTCCTTAGGTTAGTTAGGTTTAAGTAGTTCTGAGTTCTAGGGGGCTGATGACCTCAGATGTTAAGTCCCATAGTGCTCAGAGCCATTTTTTTTATCTAGTTTACTGAACATATATATCGTTCTGCTTGTTTTAGTTGTCCTTTGTACTTGGGTAATCATCCCATCCTGCTCACTGATACCGGTTTTGATGTGGACACCCTCAGAGAGGTCAGGTCTATTTGTTGCCATTAGGTCCCTTATATTTCCATCATGAGTGGGGTTCCTAACTATTATTCTAGGTAGTTTTCAGAGAAGGCATTTACTATTGTTTCTCAGGTTGTCTTATCACACCCACTGCTAACAGAACTGTAATTTTCTGAGTTAATTGTTGGATGATTAAAGTCTCCACTGATGATTGCAGCATGACTGGGGAACTTCTGTACAAGTGAATTGAGGTTTTCTCTAAAGCTTTTGGTTACATCAGGAGATGAGTTGAGGGGGCAACAGAAGGATCTAATTAGCATTTTAAGTCCACCCCCAGTACTAAGCTATCCCCTAACAATCTCACATTTAGCTTCAGTTTCCATCTTGTGGATTTGAGTTTTTTGCCTGCTGTGATAAATACACCACCTGTATTTCCCACTTGCCTATCATTTCAACATATACTTAAATTTTCCCCAAAAATCTCACTCTTATCAATTTCAGGTTTCAATGAGCTTATATGAGCTGATATGTTTATGATGCTTTGTCGTAGTTGATGATCTATATGCAGTAGTTTAAGGACACTGATCTAAGATGAATATGTTAACTGAGGATATTCAGTGTATATTAAGTATTTTGTGCATTACAAGAGTAAATGTGTTTTCAATTAATGTATATTTGTCAGTAGTATGTGATGCTATTGATTCATTGACAACTAAATACTTAACATGTTTCATTTTAAAATGTCATAAATAATTAATTTTAAAAGTCTAAAATGATGAGCTGAATAGTTTAGCAGAAAAAATAGTCTCCATTTGCTTAGCAACAACCTGTGGAAACAACACATTGTTGTTTGCAGTTTTCCTAGGAACAAGTTTTCTAAACAAACACAGTAAGTCAAGCACCTTCAAATCTGTCAGATTAACTGGTTAAAAAAAATTGCAGATGCTAGCAATGAACCTAAAATATCAGGAGTTAAAAGTGAATTGTGGATATAGTTTGGTGAAGACACATGGAAAACAGACCACCAGTCTAAATATTAGAATGCAAGCGAAATTATAAAGAAGATAAAGGGATCAGAATCAGAAAGAGAACAGCGTGCTGGCAGAGTTAAGGTGCCCACAAATACAACAGATTTGTAGGAATAACAACAGGAACTATAAAGGGGAACTGTGAGAGGTGTAGAACATTACTCATATTTCGAAAAAAAAGGAAAGGTACAATCATAATCTGTAGGTATGAAGTAGTCAAAAGGTAAAGTAATGAAAAAAAAGTGTGCTGCAGCAAAATTTTACACCAGTTGCATGAAGGAGTGCTGTGGTCCAACTCTATAGCTTGAATTTTGCAGTGATGTTTTTACTTAAGACAATACATGATGTATTTTTTCCAGTTAGTTAAAGTTGCGATGTGAGTTTCGACACTGTTCTCACCATTTCCATAGTTGACTGAGGTGCTGTAAAATATTGGAGATGTACAGGGTGATAATAATAAGTTCAAGTTAAAAAAAAAAAAGAACTGCTGCTCAGAATGATCTCAAATTTGAGTGGAACATTATTAAAGAAGGGGGAAACATTATGGAAACAAAAAAATTGTAATGAAAATGTTTCAGCTAGATGGCACCATAAGTCATCATCATCTTGGACAGTTTTCAACCTCTTGCCAGGTCTGACTGGAACATAAGCCTCTCCATTGTCTTCTGTCTTGCCACTGTCTCTCCATCTTCACCTTGGTCCAGTCTTCTCCATTCTTCCAGATGCATTGCTCCACTCCTTTCAGCCATCTGTCTCTCAGTCTTCCTCTGTCTCTTTCTTTCCAGTTTCATCTCGTGTAGGTTCATTTGTTTAACATGCCCATACCAACCCAGCCTTGATTTCTCTATCTCCTCCTGTAATGGTTCCACCTTCGTTAACTCTCTGATCCTCTCATTTCTTAACCTGTCTATCTTTGTCACTCCAGTACTGTTCTTCAAGAATTCCATCACACTAGCTTCCTTTCATAACCAAGGTTTGGAATGCATATGTCAGGATTGGGACATAGTATGACCAGTATATAACCTTTTTATTGATTTGGGGTACATCCTCGCTCCATATCGGGCTTCTGACACTCTTCCGTAATACTTCTGCTTTTCTCCCCCGCTCATTTATTCCTATGTCATTTCCTTCTTCCTGTATCAGGCATTCTAGGTAGCTGAAACTCTCCACTCTCCTCAACCACTTTCCTCAAATGTTCCCCACCAATTGTTATTCCAGTTGTTCCTCTCTCCTTCGCTCTTGTTGTGATAACATAAATACACTCGGCTACAAACGACATATGAATCACAATACAATGGCTATGGTGTGAATTGCACATCAAACTAACAGTACTGTGCAATGTGTATGACTGCACAAGTTTGGCATTCAACAGCTGTTGACAAGGTCATGTCACACCAAATGGGAAAAATTAGTTTTTAACTGTCCTGAGGTCAGAAACTGCATAAAACAACAATGAAATTGATTTTTAACTGTCTTGAGCCTGACACAAGACATTTTCAATATGCTATCCACTGTTTTCTGCCACAAATTGAAATCCAATAACAGCATGTTGCATTAACAGATTGGAGTGTCTCAGGGGCTATGTTCAGTATGTGTTGGGTAATGCATGCCTTCGTTTCAGTTACATTTGTAATTGGAGCACTGAACACAGCATCTTTCAGATAATCCCACAGCCAGAAGTCACACCAATTAAGATCAGATGATCTGGATGGTCAGACTTTAAGGAAATGACTACTGATAATTCTAGCCTTTTTGGAATTCCTTTGCAGCAGCTGCTTCACTGGCTGTGCATTGTGTAAAGAAGTGCCATCTTGCATAAAATGATCCTACCCACACATACACACTATTGAAGGGTTGGAATGACATTGGTGTTCAAAAGACACTCGTAGCATTTACCAGTGACGGAGCAGATAACAGGACCCATGGGACACATCTCCTCGAAAAAATACAGCAGAATGCAGAATGAAGCAGTACCAGTTGACGTGTGAACAGATTTTCCATTGTACATATTCTGCAATTCTGTGTATTAACATGTCCTTGGAGATGGAAATGATCTTTGTATGTATGAGAATGTTCCATTGCTATTCATTATCCATATCTGTGCGAGCAAGAAATTCTAGAGCAAATATTTGTCAGTTGCAGATCAGCATGAAGCAACTCCTGAATGTGGATAAATTTGTATTTATAGCAATGCAAGATGTTTTGTAGAATTTTATAATTTTATACATCAACCTCACAGACGTGTTCAAAATTCAGGCAACTCCCTGTGAACTGCGTGTTTGCTTGGATAACAGGCACATAAATAGGATGGAAGACTGACCTTTCCGTTTTTTTTTTTCCTTCTTCTTCTTCTTCTTCTTTTGTGTGTGTGTGTGTGTGTGTGTGTGTGTGTGTGTGTGTGTGTGTGTGTAGTTTAACAATGTTTTCATTTCAATGTAGCAGAATTCCACCTGGGTCATGTCATAAGTTCTCCTTGATATTTTGGCACATGGACTCATCTTGATGTGTTTTCTGGTGACTGCTGCTCTACTCATGTTGGAGTCCTGTATACATAGGCCACTACTCCCCCTGTCACTCCATTCCTGCCACTGTCCATGCTGGTGGTGGTGGTGAAGGTGATGATGGTGTTGGTGGAGGCAATACACAGCTGTAAACTTTGGTCTTCAGTGTCCATGCTGTTGTCATTGAGTGCCACCCTCACAGTACTGTATGCCTTTCTTTTTCTCAGCTGAATGCAATAGTCCACACCTGACTCACTTGTAGGCAATCCAGAAGGAGGAAGATTGCCTAAGTATCTTAATTTTGTTATAATCTATAGTATGTCAGTTTTTATTCTGTGGTCAACTATGTCTGATGTAGTGTAATTCAGTCTATCTTCACAGCACCTCTCTTCTACTGTGCATACAGTTTCCTCAATGTGTGCTTTGCCACATTGGAAGGGGATCTAGTTGACCCCTGGTTTGTGAAGTCCTCCTTTACTGAACCTAGTAGGTGTCAAGGTTTTTGAGGTGTGTGGAATATACATTTAACATTGTTCATGCCAAGATTCTGCTGACTTTTTTGGAGGCATTGTCAACGCATGGGATGTATTCTAGTGATCTGTGATCATCTCTTTCTTCCTGTTGTTGTCTAGGATCGACTTGTATAAAACCATGCCATGACTGCTTGCTTCTACTGTACCAATGTCATTAGCAAGTTGTCTCCAGGTGCTTCAGCTCAGTTGGAAGGCTTTCATGGTCACAGATGAATTGCGTCTTCTGAACAAGTGTGTAAAATGCCTTCATGCTGGGAGCTGTGATGAGTACTAGAGGCGTGTAGATACAGATCAGTGTGTGAAGGCTTGCTGTACATACTGTTTTCCGCATGCCGTCTGGTTGCCATTTGACCAGGATGTGAGGAAAATGGGAGAGTGCCATTCTGTTCCTCCACCATGGTTAACTGTATGTCGGGGTGAAGAGAGCTAAAGTGATGGAGAAATTCGTCTAAGCTGTCCCTTCCATGTGGGCAAACAGTAAATGTGCCATCCACGTAACAGTAGAAACAAGTTAGTTATAGTTGTACTTGCTCTAGGGCCTTCTCCTTGAAATCTTTCATGCACAAATTCCCCACAACCAGTGATGTAAGACACTCCATCTTGATATGTATATATGATGCTAAAATGAGCAAAACAGCAGTTGTCAGGATGCACCTCAGGATGGCAGTAAGTCTGTTTGCTGAAATATCATGGAGAACTTAACAGTGTGAACCGAGTGGACACCTAGAATTCTACAAGTTAGAAGTATTCTGGGAAAACATCAGATTAGATTTTCAATCTTCCTTATGTTTTTGTTGACCACTCAGTGTCTCAAACATGCAGTGAATGGTTACCTTTTCTAGTTCCATTATTCAAATAAAGACATTGCTGGGAGAAATTTTGTTCTGAGGCAGACTTCTTGTTCACAAATTATAGTGGAAGTCTATTCTGGGAAAGAATAATTACATTTAATGTGACTTGAATTTGCATTGGGACCCTGATTGGAAATGGCATGGCATGGGGAAACAATTTCATACCTTAAGAAAAAGAAAATATGGAAGACCAACTCCCAGCTGGCAAAAGTTCCTGATAAAATGTATAGTATGAAAAATCATGTTTATCTGTTTTATCTTTTAGTCATTTCAAAAAAGGTGTGTGTTACAGTGTAATATTAGTTGCAAGTATCCATGAAAAGTCATGAAATAAATTAAATTTGTTTTTGTGAAGAAAGAAGAACATGCTTGCTAAGGAAAGTAATATTCTTGCTCTAGGACAATTCTTTTCCAGAAAGTGTCCATTCATTACTTCAAACCAATCAGATTTCTACCAAAGTAGTTATTACAGTTTCTCAATCACTAAGGAATGGAGCAATGTGCAGAACTAGTTTCCTTTTAACAAAGAATAGTTCTTTATTTTTTCTATAATGAGTCAATGGCAAAAATAATATTTTGAATGTCAAAATATCAGTATGGAAAGGGAGGGAGCACTGAAAACAGGGGTTCTGTCATAAACATACAAGTAATCATAGAGGAAGCTCTCCTCTTCATATGCTTGAAAATATTTTGTGTAAACAGTAGATTTTTTGTATAATTTTCATAGTGTAAATTATTGATGGAACTTATCTCTTAAGGTTATCTCTTTGAGGCATCCCACATTCCTTCTCAAAGCTTCCAGTGACTCTGGTGCAAAGGCATATTTCTAAATTAACACTTCTCTATTTCCATTTAATCCTATTGTTACACACTTATGTTATCTATTAAAGATTTTGTGAATTCCCCACACTACACCTAATTATGAACAAAGTCTTAAAAATAACTTTGTTTCACGCACATGAAGAGGTTGAAATCATGTGGAACCAAGTTCAAGCTATAAGACAAGTGTTCAATACTGCTTTACTTGAACTGGCACAATAACTGGCATGAAGTGCACACTGCACTCAAAATTGTTACTTGATAAGAATGTTGGTTTGGCAATGAATGGTTGAGTGCTGCTCAGCAAACACAAAAAATATTGTGTCTGTTCCGTATTAACTTTTTTGAACACTCAGTACAAAAGCCAGACTTTTTTCCTTGCCCATCAAGCCCCTTCCCTGTTCTCACTCTAGCACTACACAGCCCTCATTCCACCAATGCACCCAGTCTTTTTACTTCTCTCTTTTTCCACAAATCCCCCCCACCCACCCACCTCATCCCCGCCCACCATCTAACCTCCCAACTGCACCTAGCTGCCCTACCCTCTCTCCACCACATCATTGCCCGCTCCCCAGCAGCACTTCACTGTCCCCCACCCCTAC
The DNA here is from genome assembly GCF_021461395.2 of Schistocerca americana. Lineage (NCBI taxonomy): Eukaryota > Metazoa > Arthropoda > Insecta > Orthoptera > Acrididae > Schistocerca > Schistocerca americana. Next base: position 358,860,004 of record NC_060120.1, on the reverse strand, counting down.
CCTGCTATCCCTCCCCTCTCCGCCCCAGCCTCCTCCTTACCCACACCCAGTTGCTCCTCCCATCATGCATTGCTGCTGTTGCTCACAGTGTGGCTTCAACTGCCAGAGGCTGCAGTCATGTGTGTGAGTTGAGTTTGTGTGTGTGTGATCTATTTTCATCAAAGGCCTTTGATGGCCACAAGGTTATATTGTGACAGTCCTTTTGTTGTGCCTATCTGCAACTCAGCATGTTCACTACTTTCCTTTTCATAATATTGTTACATTCCATTCTGGATTTTCCGTTGTTTGATATTCATATTAGTTTGTAGATAATTTCCTAACAATTGTATAGGCTATTTCCCATGTTGGAAGGTAAAGCTGTGTTTATTAATTGTAAATTCACATACTGCATTCTATTATTTCTTTTAATATAACCACCTCTCACATTTTATTATTATCTTAAAACTGCTTTTTATTATGATATTTGTCCACATTGCCTATGCTGTACTTGGAGTGTTATAAAATAAAATGTGCAGGTGCATTCATATATTCACTAATGTCCAACAAAACCATGACAGTTTATCATTCGTTGATGTTTCAACATTATATAGGCTCCAACTGTCACTGTTCACACTGCAACAGGTAGTACCTGAAAGCTATAACTGCATAGGTAGAAAGTCTAGTTCTGAATAACAAACTGTTTGTTGCTATGGCCAAGTCCACAAAGTTGTTTGATGCAGCTCTCCATGGTACTGTATCCTGTGCAAGCCTCTTCATCTTTGAATAACTGCTGCAACATACATCTTTCTAAATCTGCTTACTGTATTCATTTGTGGGTCTCCCTCTATGATTTTTACCCCCACACTTCCCTTCAGTGCTAAATTGGTGATCGCTTGATGTCTCAGAATGTGTTTTGTCAACTGATCCCTCCTTTTCGTCAAATTGTGCCACAAAATTTTTGTCTCCCCCAATTTTATTCAGTACTTTCTCATTAGTTATGTGATCAACCCATCTGATCTTCAGCATTCTTCTCTAGCACTACATTTTGAAAGCTTCTGTTATTCCTTTATATGAACTGTTTATCATCCATGTTTCACTTTCATACATGGCTAAACTCCACACAAATACCTTCAGAAAAGAGTTTCTAATGCTTAACTCTATATTTCTTGTTAACAAATTTCTCTTCTTCAGAAATCTTTTCTTGCCATTAGCAGTCTACATTTTGTATCCTCTCTACTTTGGCCATCATTAGTTATTTTGCTGCCTAAATAGCAAAACTCATATAACAATTTAAGGGTCTTGTTTCTTACTCTTATTGCGTTATCATCACCTGATTTAACTCGACTACATTCCATTATCCTTGTTTTTCTTTTGTTGACATTCATCTTATTATATTCTCCTTTCAAGACATTGTCCATTCCACTCAACTGCCCTTCCAAGTCCTTTGATGTCTCTGACAGAATTACAGTCTCATTGGTAAACCTCAACATTTTTGTTTCTTCTCCCTGAGCTTTAGTTCCTCCTCCAAATTTTTCTCATGTTTACTTTCCTGCTTGTTCAGTGTTCATATTGAATAACATCAGGGATAGGCTACAACCCTGCCTCATTCCCTTTTCAATCACTGCCTCCCTCTCATATACCTTGACTCTTGTAACTGCCATCTGGTTTCTGTACAAGTTGTAAACAGCCCCCTTGCTTCCTGCATTTTACCCATGCTACCTTCATAATTTCAAAGAAAGTATTTGAGTCAACATTGTCAAAAGCTTTCTCTAAGTTTTAAATGCTATAAATGTAGATTGTCCTTTTCTTAACCTATCTTCTAGGATAAGTTGTAGAGTCAGTATTGAGTCATGTGTTGCTACATTTCTCCAGAATCCAAATTGACCTTCCCTGAGATCAGCTTCTTCCAGTTTTTCCTTTCTTCTGTAAAGAGTTCGTGTTAGTATTTTGCCTGCATTTCTCCAAAATCCAAACTGATCTTCCCTGAGTTCAACTTCTGCCAGTTTTTCCATTTTTCTGTAAAGATTTCATGTTAGTATTTTGCAACCATGTCTTATTAAACTGATAGTTTGGTAATTTTCACACCTATCAGCAACTGATTTCTTTGGAATTGTAAGTCTGAGGGTATTTTGCCTGTCTCATACATCTTGCACACCAGATGGAAGAGTTTTGTCATCACAAGATGGAAGAGTTTTTTCATCGCTGGCCCTTCCAAGGCTATTGGTAGTTCTGACAGAATACCATCTACCCCTTGTTTCAATTTAGATCTTTCAGAGCTCTGTAAAATTCTTCCTGCAGTATCACATCTCCCATCTCAGCTTCATCTATGTCCACTTCCCTTTCTATAATACTGCTTTCAAGTTCATGTCCCTTGTATAGGTGCTCTATACATTCCTTCTACCTTTCAGCTTTCTCTTCTTTTCTTCAGACTGGTTTACCATCTGAGCCCTCAATATTCATACAGCTACTTCTTCTTTCCTGAAAGGCCTCTTTAATTTTCCTATAAGCAGTATCTATCTTTCTCCTAGTGAAATCTGCTTCAAAATTTGTACACCTGTCCTCAAACCATTTCTGCATAGCAGTTCTGCACTCCTGTCAATCTCATTTTTGTATTCCCTTTCATGTGCTTCATTTCCTGTATTTTTAAATTTCCTCCTTTCATAAATTAAATTAAATTTCACATGTTTCATCCAAGAATTTGCATGAGGCCTTGTCTTTTTACCTGTCTGAAACTCTGCTGCCTTCACTGTTTCGTCTCTTAAAGTTTCCCATTCATCTTGTACTGTATTCCTTTCCCCTGCTCTAGTCAGTCATTGCCTAATGCTTCCTATGAAACTCTCAACAACCTCTGATTCTGTCAACGTATTCAAGTCTCATCTCCTTAATTTCCTACTTTTTTCCAATTTCTTGAGTTTTAATCTACAGTTCGTAACCAATAAATTGTGGTCAAAGTCAACTCTGCCCCTAGAAATGTCACCCAATTTAAAATCTGGTTCTTAAATCTCTCTCTAACCATTATATAATCAATCTGAAACTTTCTGGTGTTTCCATGTCTCTTTCACTTATACAACCTTCTGTTATGAGTCTTAAACCATGTGTTAGTGATGATTCAATTGCACTCTGTTCAAAATTCTGCCAGATGGTTTCCTCTTTCATTCCTTTCCCCAGGTCCATATTCACCTGCTATTTTTTCTTCTCTTCCTTTTCCTATTATCAAATTCCAGTCCCCCATCACAATTAAATTATCATCTCCTTCAATTATCTGAATAATTTCTTTTATGTCATCATGTATGTCTTCAATCTCTTCATCATCTGTGGAACTATTTGGCTTGTAAACTTGTAGTGGGTGTGGGCTTCGTGTATATCTTGGTTGCAATAATGTGTTTACTATGCAGTCCTATTTTCTTTTTCATTATTAAACCCACTCCTGCATTACCCGTATTTCACCTTGTATTAATAACCCTGCATTCACCTGACCAGAAGTCTTGTTCGTCCTGCCACCGAACTTCACTAATTCCCACTATTTCAAACTTCGACCTATCCATCTCACTTTTTAAATTTTCTTACCTACCTGCCCGACCATGTGATCTGACATTCACGGCTCTGATCAATAGAATCTCAGCTTTATTTCTCTTGATGATGACATCCTCCTGAGTATTCCTCACCAGAAGATATGAGCAGGGTACTACTTCACCTCTGAAATATTTTACCCAAGAGGATGCCATTATGATTTAACCACACAGTAGTGCTGCATGTCCTGCGGAAAAATTACGGCTGTAGTTCCTCTTGCTTTCAGCTATTCAGAGTACCAGCACTGTAAGGCCGTTATGGTTGATGTCACAAGGCCAGATCAGCCAATCATCCAGTCTGTTGCCCCTGCAACTACTGAAAAGGGCTCCTCTGCAGGCACCATGGGGGGATGAACTACAAACTCGAAAATGCAATAGCACATATTATCAAAATCCCAACTGCACTTTACATTTAATAACTGTTAATCATGTGTGTGCAGCCAGAATCAATTCTTGATTGTTCATTATTGTATGAGTAAGTTCAGAAGATTTTTTGTCAGGCTGTATTAGAATAAAGTTTGTAAGTGCTGGCACAATACTGCCAATAAACTTATTTTTACACTAAAAGCACAACTTTGTTTAATAATGGTACTGAAGCTTCTCAGTAACATAATCACAAATATAGAGATAATAATTCATGTTCACATTTACAGTAACAAAACATTAGTAGAAACATTATCACTTTCTGAATACTATGTCTAGTTGCTTATGCTGGTCCTTACGCACACTGACTTCCATAATGGCAACAATGCCTCAAATCAAATGACAAGCACCAGTGCATTACTGTAGTGTCCAGATATTGTGTAAGGTATGATGACAGTATGCTCACAATCTGGCACAAAAAAGCTTCCCACAGTTTTCGTGAAATTAGGAAACCACAATAAAACATTCAGGCCACTGTGTCTGGGGTTCTCAGGGCCTATAGAAAATCAAAAGGCCACATTCTAAATCAAATTACTAAAAGTTATTCCTAAAGACACTGAAAATAGATAAAAATGAAAAATTATATCAGGAAAAATATATATGGTCACAAAAGTGAGAAACAGTATCATAGAAAAATTATTTAAAGTAAGTGCACTTGGTTATAACCAAATATGAATGATAAATACACAGTAGTTTCATTAAAACTGCTAAATATCCAGGTAAATAAAATAATGTTTAGGAAAAAGTACTGTGAGCGAAAATGTTTTCTCGTGTCATACTGGATACCATGTTTTCTGTCCGTGAATTCCATAACTGAATCCATGTGGATAAAAAGACAACAGAAAGAGTAAAACATACAAAACACAGTAATACTTGCCCTTGCCACTTGATTCTTGTGGCATATGTAACACTTTGCACACCGTACACTAACACCTCAGGCATACATGAACACTGCTCTGTGGTTGCTGTACTAGTGGGTCAGTTGTATGACCAGTGTGTTCTAAACAACACAGTCCCACAGTCAAATTAAACAGTGATGTTAGTTCACTAACTAAAATTATTCTTTCAACATTTCTGTGTAAAGAAATAGACACAGAAATGATTTTTTTCACTTTGCGTGACATACATTTGCAGATCAACAATGCCATTTTTCACACATTCCACAAACACATCTTGACTGCTGACACGTTTTGTACAATAGTATAACTGTATGGATGCATTTCACAGGGGTGCAATGAGACAAGTTACAATCTTGCCACCGGCCGCTGGTGGCCGAGCGGTTCTAGGCGATTCAGTCTGGAACCGTGCGACCGCTACGGCCGCAGTTTCGAATCCTGCTTCAGGCATGGATGTGTGTGATATCCTTAGGTTAGTTAGGTTTAAATAGTTCTAAGTTCTAGGGGACTGGTGACCTGAGACGTTAAGTCCCATAGTGCTCAGAGCCATTTGAACCATTTTTTTTTTTTTTACAATCTTGCCTCCGCATGTATGTCCATCACATTCGAAAAAGACTTCCTTACAACTCAACTATTATGACTCCCTTTCTACATGCAATCTTCGCACACTAACACAAAGCAAAGACAAACATTTTACTCCAATCTTCAAAATTTTAAACAGATCTTGGTGTGAAAAATATAAGCTGGAGACTTCTGTTCATTTCACTCTCTCTGCTTTTTACAAAGTTATCACAAAAATTTTATTACTAATATTCCTACTCTTTATGTTCTCACAGTTCATAAAAGTGTGAAGTTGAATCTAAACTTTCCCAACTTGCACGGGGAGAAAACATTGATGTTTAACAAGCTTGTATTACATTATAAGAAAAATTTTAATTATCATTCATTTTGCACTCACCGAAGATAATACAAATAAAAGACAGAAATGTTTGAAGTTTGACACAAATCTTTTCCACCAGTATCTTACTTCATTCTTTTATCATAAACATAAACAAATGCTTCATGATTGGTTGTACTGAAATTTAAATTTTTTTGTCATTTACTCATTCTCTTTTCTACCCATTCAATATTCATAGTAATGATGTTCTCCACTTTATTTCCTATGAGTTCCTTCACTGATGTTCCATACTTATATCATTCTTTCAGTTGACCTGAACTTCTCTCTTTCACCAGTTTTATCTACTCAGAAGAGTCAGACATATGTTTTCGAAATTGTATTCATCCTAAAATTAATTTAGTAGAAGGATACGACATAAGAAATGGAAAAATTGGTCATCTCAGAGTGACTTTAAAGAAGGTGTGAATTCCAGCAATCATACAACTAAGTACAAATAAATGATGAAAAGTCTTTGCATATAAAAAGTATAGTTTTTAAACAGAGGATATTATCTCATCAACATATCAAATGAAAGACAATATGATTTTCAACTAAGTATAAAACTCATATCATATTCAGAGGATTCAGACTTTTATTTTTTGACTTACCTAATGAAAAATTGATTATTTTAATGTAATGTTTAAAAATTCCTCCCTCCCCCCCCCCCCCCCTCCCTCCCCACAGTCTAATGTACATTTGTGTAGGTGTTCTTTTTTTTTCAGGAGAACATATAGTACATACAAATAATGAAAGAATGGGTACCAAGAAATTATAATTATGAGTACTAAACATAGTTTGTGGCAATCTTCTTTGGGACTGCAGAGTAATGACTTATGTCTGTACATCAAATATAGGTATTACAAAACCAAAGAGACAGACATGATAAACATAAGGAAAGTCAATATATATTTTAAAAAATCCCTAATAATTCTCGTTGTCTTCTTGTCTAAACTGTTTATTGTCCATGTTTCATTCCATACATGGCTACACTCCATACAAATACTTTCAGAAAAGACTTCTTGACACTTTATATCATCTCTACTTCAACCTTCATCAGTTACTTTACTCCCCAAATAGCAAAACTCATTTACTACTTTAAGTCTCTTTTTCTAATGTAATACTCTCAGCATCACCTGATTTAATTCAACTACATTCCATTATCCTCATTTTGCTTTTGTTGATGTTCATCATATATCCTCCTCTCAAGACACTGTCCATTCCGTTCAGCTGCTCTTCCAGGTCGTTTGCTGTCTCTGACAGAATTACAATGTTGTCAGAAAACCTTGAAGTTTTTATTTCTTTTCCATGGATTTTAAATCCTGCTCCAATTTTTTCTTTTATTTCCTTTACTGATTGCCCAATATACAGATTGAATAACATTGGGGATAGGCTACAACCCGCTCTCACAACCTTATCAGCCACTGCTTCCCTTTCATGCTCCTCGACTCTTATAACTGCCATCAGATTTCTGTACAAATTGTAAATAGCCTTTTGCTCCCTGTATTTTACACCTGCCACCTTCAGAATTTGAAAGAGAGTATTCCAATCAACATTGTCAAAATCCTTCTCTAAGTCTACAAATGCTAGAAATGCAGGTTTGTCTTTCCTTAACCTATCTTCCAAGATAAGTCATAGGGTCAGTATTGCCTCTCATTTCTACCAAATTGAAACTGATCTTCCCCGAGGTCGGCTTCTTCCAGTTTTTCCATTCGTCTGTCAAGAATTCGTGTTACTATTGTGCGACCGTGACTTATTAAAGTGATAGTTTGGTAATTTTCACACTGGTCAATGCCTGTTTTATTTGGAATTGGAATTATTGTTTATTCTTGAAGTCTGAGGGTATTTCGCCAGTGTCATACATCTTGGTCACCAGATGGAAGAGTTTTGTCATGGCTGGCTCTCCCAAAGCTGTCAGTAGTTCTAATGGAATGTTGTGTACTTCCAGGGCCTTGTTGCAACTTAGACATTTCAGTGCTCTGTCAAATTTTTCAAGCAGTACCATATCTCCCATTTCATCTTCACCTACGTCCACTTCCATTTCCATAATATTGCTCTCAAGTACATCGCCCTTGTATAGACCCCCTATATATTCCGTCCAACTTTATGCATTCCCTTTTTTGGGTAGGACGCATTTTCCATCTGAGCTCTTGATATTCATACAGGTGGTTCTCTTTTCTCTAAAGGCCTCTTTAATTTTCCTGTAGACAGTATCTACCTTACACCTAAGAATACATGCTTCTATATCCTTACATTTGCCCTCTAGCCATCCCTGCTTAGCTACTTTGCACTTAATCTCATTTTTGAGACATTTGTTTTCCTTTTCACCTACTTCATTTACTGCATTTTTATATTTTCTCCTTTCAGCAATTAAATTCAATATCTCTTCTGTTACCCAAGGATTTCTACCAGCCCTTGTGTATTTACCCACTTGATCCTCTGCTGCCTTTACTATTTCATCTCTCATATATACCTATTCTTCTTCTATTGTATTTCTTTCCCTCGTTTTTGTCAATTGTTCCCTAATATTCTCTCTACAACTCTCTAGAACCTCTAGTTCTTTCAGTTTATCCAGATCCCATCTCCTTAAATTCCTACCTTTTTGCAGTTTTTTCAGTTTCAATCTACAGTTCATAACCAATTAATTGTGGTCAGGGTACACATCTGTCCCTGGAAACGTCTTACAATTTAAAACCTGGTTTGTAAATCTCTGTATTACCATTATATAATCTATCTGAAACCTTCCAGTGTGTTCAGGTCTCTTCCATGTATACAACCTCCTTTCATGATTCTTAAACCAAGTGTTAGCTATGATTAAGCAAAATTCTACCTCACCCGCTGTTTATATTCACCTACTATTTTTCCTCCTCTTCCTTTTCCTACAGTTGCATTCCAGTCCCCCATGACTGCTAAATTTTCATTTCCCTTAACTACCTGAATAATTTCTTTTATCGCATCTTACATTTCTTCAATCTCTTCGTCATCTGCGGAGCTAGTTGGCATATATACTTGTACTACTGTTGTAGGTGTGGGCTTCATATCTATCATGGCTAAATAATGCATTCACTATGGTGTTCATAGTAGCTTATCCACGTTCCTATTTTATTATTCATTATCCAATCCACTCCAGAATTATCGTAATTTGATTTTGTATTTATAACCCTGTATTCACCTGACCAAAAATCTTGTTCCTCCTGCTACCGAACTTCACTAAATCTAAATTTAACCTATCCATTTCCCTCTTTAAATTTTCTGACCTACCTGCCCGATTAAGGGATCTGACATTCCATGCTCTGATCCGTAGAATGCATGTTTTGTTTCTCCTGATAACGATGACTCTTGAGTAGCCCCCAGCTGGAGATCTGAATGGGGGACCATTTTACCTCCGGAATATTTTACCCAAGAGGATGCCATTGTCATTTAACCATACAGTAAAGTTGCATGCCCTTGGGAAAAATTACAGCTGTAGTTTCCCCTTGCAAGGCCATTTTGGTGGATGTTACAAGGCCAGATCAGTCAATCATCCAGACTGTTGCCCCTGCAACTACTGAAAAGGTTGCTACCCCTCTTCAGGAACCACACGTTTATCTGGCCTCTCAACAGATATTCCTCCGTTGTGGGTGCACATATGGTACAGCTCTCTGTATCGCTGAGGCACGCAAGCCCTCTCGCCAACGGCAAGGTCCATGGTTCTATGTGGGGAGGGGGGGATCTATATAAATGTGGTATTGGCACAACTCTCTCTCTCTCTCTCTCTCTCTCTTCTTTCAATATGTATTTATGTTTTAGTTTCACACAATTATCCAAGCATACTGACAAATTATACTTCAAGTTTTATTAAGACAGTAAGAAAATTTCCTCAATCTTCTGAGGAATAGAAATGATTTTCAGTAAGGTAATTATTCACACAAATTTTTAATTAAAAATAATTATCTTCATCCTCTAGTCTATATCAAATGTCCATATGGTACAGACTATAAAATATTCTTACACTACATTTATTTTAATTTCGTTTTCTTAAGGTAATGTCACAGTATTGAGAGCATATATATACAATCCATATTAACTGTATTGTAACCAGGAATTATTATTACTGTTTTTTTCTTCAGTTACAGTTCCTTTTCTTTCAATAGATCACATTGGTGTTATTAGTCAGACAGTTTCAAAGATTTATACTGTGATGTTAATTGTTTATAATCAGCTACATTGTATAATTATCATTTCATCTGTATCATTCTAGTTGTTTTAATCATTACATCACTATGTCATCCCTGTGAACTATTCAGCCATAATCTACATACTGCAAATATGTCAGACTAGCAGCAGATATTTCAATAACTGTTGCACATAATCTCAGAGCAAAACTTCACTTCAACAAACATCACTAGCTCACCACAGACTTGTCTCAGCATACAGTCATGAACAAGAATAATATAAATTACAAAATGGAGCATCGGTAAGTCCCTAACACATCCTCAACCTATCACCAACATAATCCCTATTTAAAAAATAAATAAATAAATACAGGAAAGAAGAAGAAGAAGAAGAAGAAATTAAGTGGTCATATGGCATTGATGGCCGGGAGTCCCCACCTGGCGAAGTTCAGCCACTGAGTTGCAAGTCTTTTCAGCTAACACCACACTGGGCAACTTGTGTGTCAATGATAATGAGGACAGAACACCACAACACCCAGTTGTGAAGTTATACAGTTAGGGCTTATTAATGAATTGGTGACAAAATTTGGAATAAATAAAAACCAAGAAAAATCTGATAAGTAGAGAAAATCTCTGACCCAGCTGGGAGTCAAACCCAGGCCTGCTGCATCGCAGTCAAATGCACTGACCACTCAGCTAAGGGGGGTGGACATAATCCCTATAATCATTGCAGTATATGTCACAAACATAATCTTAATATTTCCTGTAGCCCTCAGCATCACATCATACAAACTTCAAAATATGTCATCACAACATCAAATATCTCAATAGTGCCCTAAGCATCATCATAGTAATGATACTCCTATTTATTGTATTTATTATTATTATTATTATTATTATTATTATTATTCAGACATGTTTGAAAGAACAGACTCCACGCAGAATCCACAGCTGTGACACATCATACATAAACTGAAGGTGGAAAGGGGAAGAAAGGAAAGGAAAGAAAAGGGAACAGATCACTGCTGTCAGCTGCATTGGGACATTATGCAGAGTCAGCGGACTGGTACAAATTTTCAATCATCACCACTGATTCCACATAATGTCCCAGTGCAGCTGACAGCAGTGATCCCCTCTATCAACCTTCACTTTATATATGATACTCTAATGCAATTCACATACTTCACTTGCGATAAGGCAGCATATGCTTTTAACCAAGAAATACATTACATCGCAACTGATTTTTCCAGCATCTCATTACATTCATATTTACTTGCTCTGACAATTATGCTCCTCTAACAAATTTTTCCTTTTAACTGTAAGTATAAATACACAGCTGACATAGATTGAGAAGTAGATTGTATACTTTTATTTCACAACAGTATTTTCCTTCACTACAATTTTGGATCTTTTAGTATCATCAAAAAAAAAAAAAAAAAAAAAAAAAAAAAAACCATTTCAAGACACCAGTCCTATAGCATGATAAAATATTGTGTTAATAAACTTGGTCATGAACCCATTATATTTTGAAGATGGTGTGAGAATTTTTTTTAGTAATTTCATACAAAGCAAAATTCTTCATATACAGTAAAAGTAGTTTCATCTTTCAAAAGTTTTTCATTATGAATGGTAATTAAATATTACCTCCTTCAACATTCCTGGTTAGAGTAGATTAGATCAAATTAGATTAATACTTGTTCCATAGATCATGAATACGACACTTCGTAATGATGTGGAACGTGTCAGGTTAATAAAAGATGTCTGTACAAGATATTACATTACACAAAATATTGCATGACACTAATGTTTAAGTTGTTGTTGTTTTTGTTGTTGGTGGTGTCCCCCCCCCCCCCTTAATTTATATCTAAAAATTCAGTCAATGCGTAGAAGGAGTTGTCATCTAGAAATTCTTTTAATTTATTTTTAAATGTTAGTTGGCTATCTGTCAGGCTTTTGATGCTGTTTGGTAGGTGACCAAAGACTTTTGTGGCAGCATAATTTACCCCTTTCTGTGCCAAAGTCAAATTTAACCCTGCATAGTGAAGATCATCCTTTCTCCTGGTGTTATAGCTATGCACACTGCTATTACTTTTGAACTGGGTTGGATTATTAACAACAAATTTCATAAGTGAATATATATACTGTGAGGTTACTGTGAGGATCCCTAGATCCTTAAATAGATGTCTGCAGGATGACCGTGGGTGGGCTCCAGCAATTATTCTGATTACACGTTTTTGAGCAATGAATACTTTTCTACTCAACGATGAATTACCCCAGAATATGATGCCATACGAAAGCAGTGAATGAAAGTAGGCATAGTAAGCTAATTTATATATTCTTATATATTTTATATATTTATATATTCTATATTCTTATCACCAAAATTTGCAATAACCCTGATAGCATACGTAGCTGAACTCAGACGTTTCAGCAGACCATCAATGTGTTGCTTCCAGTTTAACCTCTCAACAATGGACACACCCAAAAATTTTGAAAATTCTATCTTAGCTACAGACTTCTGTTCAAAGTCTATAGTTATTACTGGAGTTGTGCCATTTACTGTACGGAACTGTATATACTGTGTTTTATCAAAATTTAAAGAGAGTCCGTTTGCTGAGAAACACTTAATAATTTTGTGAAAAACATCATTTACAATTGCATCACTTAGTTCTTGGTATTTGGATATTATTACTATACTTGTATCATCAGCAAAAAGAACTAACTTTGCATCTTCATCAATGTGGAATGGTAAGTCATTAATGTATATCAAGAACATTAAAGGACCTAAGACCGAACCCTGTGGGACCCCGTACTTGATAGCCCCCCAGTTTGGGGAATCACCTGTTGTTTTAACATGACATGAACCACTTATTTCAACTTTCTGCATTCTTGCAGTTAAGTATGAATTAAACGATTTGTGCACTGCCCCACTCAAACCATAATGATTTAGCTTATCTAAAAGAATTCCATGATTTACACAATCATAGGCCTTTGGGAGATCGCAAGAGATACCAATGGGTGATGTCCAATTATTCAGAGCATTTAATATTTGATCAGTGAAAGCATATATAGCATTTTCTGTTGGAAAGCCTTTCTGAAAACCAAACTGACATTTTGTTAGTACTTTATTTTTACAAATATGGGAGGCACTCTTGAATACATTAATTTCTCAAAAATTTTTGATAGAGCTGTCAGAAGAGAGATTGGGCGGTAGTTGTTGACATCTGACGTATCCCCCTTTTTATGCAATGGTTTTACAATGACATATTTCAGTCTATCGGGGAGAACACCCTGCTCCAGAGAGCTATTATATACGTGGCTGAGAATCCTACTTATCTGTGGGGAACAAGCTTTAAGTACCTTGCTGGAAATGCCATCAATTACGTAAGAGCTTTTACTTTTCAGTGAGTTCATTATTTTACTGATTTCAGAGGGAGAGGTTGGTGGAATTACAGTTGTTTCAAACTGCACAGGTATGGCCTCTTCTATTAGTAGCCTTGCCTCTTCTAGTGAAGATCTAGATCCTATTTTCTCCACAACATTTAAAAAATGATTATTGAAAATATTTTCAATTTCTGATTGATTGTTAGTACACTTGTCATTCAGTTTTATGGCACTAAAGTCTTCATGTGCTCTTGGTTGTCCTGTTTCCCTTTCAATAATATTCCAAATTGCTTTAATTTTATTATCAGAGTTACTGATCTCAGACATGATAGACATGCTTCTGGACTTTTTAATAACTTTTCTTAGTACTGCACAATAGTTTATATAATATTGAACAATTTCAGGGTCAGTACTCACTCTTGCTGTTAGATACAGTTCTATCTTCTGCATTTTAAAATATTTTCCATTATCACTCTGAGATTAACATTTAAGCCTATGAAATCAATAGACTTACTAAATAATACTTCATACAACACAGAAGGTGATAGGATAAGGGATTTTGTAAAAGATAAACAGAAAAGTCAGAGAAAATCATGCAGCATAGAAGCCAAAATTTTTGAAATAATATTGCAAGAGCACCAGGACCCTGGGTTTGCCATACCCGTGTCACAAAAAGTTCTTGTGACTCCTGATGGTACCATTGTCACAGTCCTTCATCAGATTTTTCTTGGTTTTTATTTACTCCAAATTTTGTCACTGGTTCATCAGAAAGCCGTAATTATATCACTTGACATTTCAGTATTTTTGTTACACATTGTCTATAACAACATCTAAACTTTCTTCTCTTTGTATATCTTGTAAAGCTGTACAAAATCATATTACTAGCAGCAATGGCAACATAACCACCTTCCCACATTCCAACTTGTATGTCTGTTAAAACATTCATAAAAAAAATTCACCTGCTATAGAAAGAATCTTATTATTACAGTTGCTTGTTACCGTAAAGTTATGGCTGCTCTAGCCAGACTGCTTGGCAGTCTGACTAGAGCGGTTGGAGATAGCAGTCATATATATGTTGGGTATGCCTGCTTTTACGAATGAGTGTGTTTTCTTTTCTTTTCTGAATAAGGCTCAGTTTGTAACAGTATTTTCATTGCGCCTATCAGCAACTCAATGTGTCACCTTCATGGTGAGTAGCACTCTGTCCATTTCATAAGTGTTGATATTCTGATCTGGCATTTCCATTGTTTAAGTTCTGAATATATCTTGCAACCTAGTTCTGTAATAAGGTTAGAAGTACTGCAATCATACTAAAAACAAATACATTTTTATGAAAGAAGAACTGCTCAGATTGGTAATGTTCCTGAAGTTTCTCAGTGATATGGTCACAAATTGTTGATAATAAGTCATGTTCCCATGTATAAGGGGCAGTCAGATGAAAATAATACAGATGGAAAAAAGTAGGTAAACTGTTTATTATTTCAAAAGCAATTACCATAACTGTTATCACATTTATCCCACTGTGAGACAAAACAGCCATCCCTTCTTGGAAAAATATCTGCAGTTCCCTATGGAAACATGATTGTACCCAGGTGTGCATCTCTTCATCCAATGTAAATTGATGGCCAAACATGTCTTTCTTCAGGACTCTAAAATTATGGAAATCACATGGGGAGAGACTGGGAATTTATAGAGGATGTGTAAGGGCTTCCCAGAAAAACTTCTGAAGAGTAGTTGAAACCATCTTTGCAACATGTGGGTGCGCATTATCCTGCAACACAATGATGCCATCCATCGAAATTCTTTGTAATTGAGACTCAATAGCATGCTTCTATTTTTGCAAAATGTTCATGTAGCACTGTGTGTTAATTGTAGCACCATGTTTTAGAAAGTCAATGAACAGCAGCCACTTGCAGTCAAAGCAAAAGGTCATCATGACTTTCTCAGAAATGGTGTGCCTATTGCTTTGACTGTGCTGTTTTAGGGGAAAGCCCTTGCACATCTTCCATACAATCATGATCTCTACCCATGCAAATTCCATATTTTTAGAGCTCTGAAGAAGGACATTCATGGCAATCAATGTGCTACAGGTGAAGAGGTGCATGTGTGGGTATAGTCTGTAGGCAACCACAAACATTTTTCATAAAGGCATTGATTATCTTGTCTCACCGTGGGATAAATGTATTACCAGTTATGGTGATTACTTTTGAAATAATAAACCATTTACGTACTTCTTTTCCATGTGTCTCATTTTAATTTGGCTGCCTGTTACACATAAATGCTGCAAACAACAACACTTTCCATTTGTTAGCAAATACAGTATACTTCTGAATAAATATCTGGGGCGTTCAGTAAGTAATGCAACACTTTTTCTGAAAATAGCTTGGTTTTATTCAGTATTTTAATGCACCACATTATTTCACACCCTTTTGGCTACAGAACCCTCTTTTTCAACATAATCTCCATTCAATATGAAGGCGTTATGTCACCTTACTGGGAGGGCTTGTGTGTACCACTTTACTGGTCAGTGATGAAGCCAATGTCTTGCTGCATTAATAACCTCCCCATCATCCATGTACTGCTTCCTTGGAGTGCATCCTTCATTGCGCCTAACAGACAAATGGTGAAGGTATGAGATCCAGGTTGTAGGGTGGATGAGGAACAACAGTCGATTGAAGTTTTGTGAGCTCCTGTAAGGTGTGCAGACTTGTGTGAGGCCTTGCACCTTGCATTTTTATGGAGAAGGGGAAGTTCTTTTGTAACTTTGTGGTGATGAACATGCTGAAGTCATTTCTTCAATTTCCTGAGGGTAGCACAGTACACTTCAGAGTTGATTATTGAATCATGAACGAGGATGTCAAATAGAATAACCCGTTCAGATTCCCACAAGACCATCACAAGACCTTACTGACTGAGGGTGTGGCTTTGAATATTTTCTTCAGGGGAGAGGTTGTGTGGCACCACTCCATTCAACAAAAAATTGTCATGATCAGCCTCATAATACACAAACATCTCTGCACAGATGGTCCTTCATTGCTCTTTGTGGTCTTCAGTTAGGCAGCGAGATACCCAGTGGGCACACATCTTTGAATACCCCAACTGTTGGATGAGTATATCAGGACTAACAACAGAGACATCCAGTTGTGCAGCAAGTTATTTGATTGTGATCTGTAAATTACCTTGAATGAGAGTGTCTACACAGTCTAACATAGTAGGAATCAGAGAATCACATGTGTGTCGCTGTCTGGCATACGGGAGATTGGAAATCTTGTTGTGATGATGACCGACACCTTGCACAACAGCTAAGCATGCTCTTGTCCACTTCCAGGTCTCCACAGAGATTCTGCAAGCACCTATGAATATCTTCAGTGCTCTGGTTTTCTGGCAAATGAAACACATTGACAGTTCTCTGCTTGGAATGCATCTCTGTTACAGATGCCATTTTGAAGGCTACATATACTGGTGTCATCTATTGGAGCGTCATGAAACTATACGGACTGAAACAGGAATACTCCACAATGTCCCAGAGGAAATTCCACATTTTTTCAACAAAAATTGGCTGAGAAAAAAAAGTTGCATTACTTATTGAATGCCTGTTTAATTTTTGTCTGATTCTTCACAATATTCAAACCACTCCACAATAAATCCTTCGTAGAAGCATTACCACTTTCTGCATACCACAATTTACTATACAATACAGCACTCTCTAGCTGCTCACATGTTTCCTGACGCATGCTGACTGGCTCATGTCCATGCTGGCAAAAGTGACCAGCTTTGGCAATAATGCCTCCCATCAAATGGCAAGCACCAGTACACTACTTAACTGTTCAAATATTGCATAAGGTAGGAAGATAGTACACTCACAATCAATCTTGAAAAATGTATTTGGATAGGTTCTGTGTGTGTGTTCTGCTTAGCACATATTTTAAATGTTCCTTCATTTGTACTGATTCAGGACTAATTTTTTTTGTTTAATTTCATAGATCAATGGAAGCAACTATAGTTCCTATCAATGATCCAAAAATTGTTATTTTAATAACAAACTCAAATGTTCGGCATGAACTGACTGGTAGTGAGTATCCAACTAGAAGGAAGCAGTGTGAAGAAGCTGCAAAACTGCTTGGAAAGAAAAGCCTGAGAGATGCTAAATTAAGTGACATTGAAGGTAACTCATAAAGTAATACAGTATCTTAGTTAAATCCTTTAATTACATCTTCTATAGCCTAAGCTGTCCATTCTTTTTCAGAACATGCCATTCCTTAGGCTCACTCTTACTTCATTGCTTTCTTTCATCTTGTGTATCCCTTCAGCTTTTTGTTGTCTTCCAAGATTATTTTCATGAGTTTATTGACCTATTATACACTTTATTAGCTGTTGTGTACAATTATAGTTTCTATTTGTTCATCACAGCTGTTTGTAACACAAAAAAATGTCTTTGTTACATAATGTTATCATTTCAGTAACCTCATCTGATACAAAATATTTTTACTTCTAACTTGTATGTACATTTGTTGTTGTTGTGGTCTTCAGTCCAGAGACCGGTTTGATGCAGCTCTCCACGCTACTCTATCCTGTGCAAGCCTCTTCATCTCCAAATAACTACTGCAACCTACAACCTTCTGAATCTGCTTAGTGTATTCATCTCTTGGTCTCCCTCTACAATTTTTCCCTCCACACTTCCTTCCAGTAGTAAATTGGCGATCCCTTGATGCCAAACATGTCCTATCAGCCATTACTTTCTTCTAGTCAAGTTGTGCCACAAATTCATATTTTCCCCTATTCTATTCAGTACCTCCTCATTAGTTACATGATCTACCCATCTAATTTCAGCATACTTCTGTAGCACCACATTTCAAAAGCTTCTATTCTCTTCTTGTCTAAGCTATTCATCGTCCGTGTTTCACTTCCATACATAGCTACACTCCATACAAATATTTTCAGAAAGGACTTCATGACACTTAAATCTCTACTCAGTGTTAATAATTTATCTTCTTCAGATATGCTTTCCTTGCCATAGCCATTTTACATTTTATATCCTCTCTACAGGGTTATTACAAATGATTGAAACGATTTCACAGCTCTACAATAACTTTATTATTTGAGATATTTTCACAATGTTTTGCACACACATACAAAAACTCAAAAAGTTTTTTTAGGCATTCACAAATGTTCGATATGTGCCCCTTTAGTGATTTGGCACACATCAAGCTGATAATCAAGTTCCTCCCACACTCGGCGCAGCATGTCCCCATCAATGAGTT
Source organism: Schistocerca americana (assembly GCF_021461395.2). Taxonomy (NCBI): domain Eukaryota; kingdom Metazoa; phylum Arthropoda; class Insecta; order Orthoptera; family Acrididae; genus Schistocerca; species Schistocerca americana. Next base: position 358,841,404 of record NC_060120.1, on the reverse strand, counting down.
CGAAAGCATCGTTGATGCGAGTTCGCAGTTCTGGCACGTTTCTTGGTAGAGGAGGTTTAAACACTGAATCTTTCACATAACCCCACAGAAAGAAATCGCATGGGATTAAGTCGGGAGAGCGTGGAGGCCATGACATGAATTGCTGATCATGATCTCCACCACGACCGATCCATCGGTTTTCCAATCTCCTGTTTAAGAAATGCCGAACATCATGATGGAAGTGCGGTGGAGCACCATCCTGTTGAAAGATGAAGTCGGCGCTGTCGGTCTCCAGTTGTGGTATGAGCCAATTTTCCAGCATGTCCAGATACACGTGTCCTGTAACATTTTTTTCGCAGAAACCGTGAGATTGCACAAAACACGTTAACTTTTGGTGAATTGCGAAGTTGCTGCACGAATGCGTGAGGATTCTCTACTGCCCAGATTCACACAGTGTGTCTGTTCACTTCACCATTGAGAAAAAATGTTGCTTCATCACTGAAAACAAGTTTCGCACTGAACGCATCCTCTTCGATGAGCTGTTGCAACCGCGCCGAAAATTCAAAGCGTTTGACTTTGTCATCGGGTGTCAGGGCTTGTAGCAATTGTAAACGGTAAGGCTTCTTCTTTAGCCTTTTCCGTAAGATTTTCCAAACCGTCGGCTGTGGTACGTTTAGCTCCCTGCTTGCTTTATTCGTCGACTTCCGCGGGCTACGCGTGAAACTTGCCCGCACACGTTCAACTGTTTCTTCGCCCACTGCAGGCCGACCTGTTGATTTCCCCTTACAGAGGCATCCAGAAGCTTTAAACTGCGCATACCATCGCCGAATGGAGTTAGCAGTTGGTGGATCTTTGTTGAACTTCGTCCTGAAGTGTCGTTGCACTGTTATGACTGACTGATGTGAGTGCATTTCAAGCACGACATACGCTTTCTCGGCTCCTGTTGCCATTTTGTCTCACTGCGCTCTCAAGCGCTCTGGCGGCAGAAACCTGAAGTGCGGCTTCAGTCGAACAAAACTTTATGAGTTTTTCTACGTATCTGTAGTGTGTCATGACCATATGTCAATGAATGGAGCTACAGTGAATTTATGAAATCACTTCAATCATTTGTAATAGCCCTGTATTTTGACCACCATCATCTATTTTGCTTCTCAAATAGCAAAACTTGTCTGCTTCTTTAAGTGTCTCATTTCCTTATCTAATTCTCTCAGCTCACCTGATTTAATTCGACTACATTCCATTATACTCATTTTGCTTTTGTTGATGTTCATCTTATATCATCCTTTTAAGGCACTGTCCATTCCATTCAGCTGCTCTTCCAGGTCCTTTGCTTTCTCTGACAGAATTACAATGTCATCGGCACACCTCAAAGTTTTTATTTCTTCCCCATGGATTGTAATTCCTACTTCAAAGTTTCCTTTTGTTTCCTTTACTGTTTGCTCAATATACAGATTGAATAACATTGGGGATAGGCTACATCCCTGTCTCACTCCCTTCTCAATCACTGCTTCCTTTTCATGCCCCTTGACTCATAAATACCATCTAGTTTCTGTACAAATTATAGAGGGCCTTTTGCTCCCTGTACTTTACCCCTGCCACCTTCAGAATTTGAAAGAGAGTATTCCAGTCAACATTGTCAAAAGCTTTCTCTAAGTCTACAAATACTAGAAATGTAGGTATGCCTTTCCTTAACCTATCTTCTAAGATATGTCATAAGATCAGCATTGCCTGGCATGTTCCAAAATTTCTACGGAATCCAAACTGAGCTTCCAAGGTTGGCTTCTACCAGCTTTTCCATTTGACAGTAAAGAATTTGGGTTAGTATTTTGCAACCATGACTTATTATAGTGATAGTTCGGTAATTTTCACACCTGTCAACATCTGTTTTATTTGGTATTGGAATTATTGTATTCTTCTTGAAGTCTGAGGGTGTTCCAACTGTCTCTTACACCTTGCTCATCAGATGGAAGAGTTTTGTCATGGCTGGCTCTCCCAAGGCTATCAATAGTTCTAATGGAATGGAATGTTGTTTACTCCCGGGGCCTTGTTTCAGCGTTGGTCTTTCAGTGTTCTGTCAAATGCTTCACGCAGTATATCTCCCATCTCATCTTCATTTATTTCCTCTTTCATTTCCATGATATTGCCTTCAAGTACATTGCCCTTTTATAGACGCCCTGTGTACTCCTTCCACCTTTATGCTTTCCCTTCTTTGCTTAGGACACGTTTTCCACCTGTGCTCTTGATATACACACAGGTGGTTCTCTTTTCTATAAAGGTGTCTTTTCATTTTTATGTAGACAGTTTCTATCTTACCCCTAGTGATACATGCTTCTACATTCTTTCATTTGTTCTCTAGCCGTCCCTGCTTAGCCATTTTGCACTTTCTGTTGATCTTTTGAGACGTTTGTATTCCTTTTTGCATGCTTCATTTACTGCATTTTTTTATTTTCTCCTTTCATGAATTAAATTCAGTGGACTTTCTTCAGTTTTAATCTACAGTTCATAACTAATTAATTGTGGTCAGAGTCCACATCTGCCCCTGGAAATGTCTTACAATTTAAAACCTGGTTTGTAAATCTCTGTATTACCATTATATAATCTATCTGAAACCTTCCAGTGTCTCCAGGCCTCTTCCATGTATAAAACCTTCTTTCATGATTCTTAAGTTAAGCCCTGTGCAGAATTCTACCAGACGGCTTCCTCTTTCATTCCTTATCCCCTGTTTATATTCACCTACTACTTTTCCCTCTCTTCCTTTTCCTGCTAAAGATTTTCAGTCCCCCATGAAAGTATATGAATAATTTCTTTTATTGCAGCATACGTTTCTTCAATCTCTTATTCATCTGTGGAGCTAGTAGGCATATAAAGATGTACTTCTCTGGTAGGCTTGGGCTTCATGTAGGCTTGTGCATTTAAAACTATCAATTCAAGTTTCAAAGCCATTTTATTCTTTAAAGGAGTTTATTTACAAATTTATGTTTCCTTTCTTTTTCTGAAAGTTACAGACTCAGTATATAATTTCTTTGATACTTTATTTTTCTTGCTGTGTCTGTTAGTTCTAGTCTGTTCTTTCTCCTTTCAGCATTTACTAAATTGTATCCCATTTTCTATCCAACACTGGTGTTAATTTTTGGTTGCTGTTATTCTGTTCTTTCTCTTCTTTCCATTGTAGTCTAAATGTCCTTCATCATTTTGCTAACTTCCTGTATCATTCACCACTCTTTAGAAAGGAAACATTCAGTCAAGAAGCATTTAAATTTTGTAATTTTATTGTTCATGTTGATTGTGCCAGTTTTCCATAAATATCATTTAACTGTGCTCATTTTATCATTTCAGATTATATCTACCAAAATGTTAAACATTTAAAAGGCAATTTAATCTTTTAATATAGTAATTCAGACAGGACTCTAATTTAGTAAATTAATATTATCACACATAATACATATACCTCATGTTAATGTTTTGTGTGTGGTATGTACTTCTAAGACTGCATGCGAAGCAAGCGTATTCTTGAATATATCTTTTTCTTTTTACAGTGCTACAGCAGAAGAAGGTTGATGAAGATATTGTGCGTCGTGCCAGACATGTCATAGGTGAAATTAATAGAACTGAACAGGCAGCAGAGGCACTGAAGAGCAAAGATTTTACGTTATTTGGAAAGTTGATGTTGGAGAGCCATGAGTCATTAAGGCAAGTTTTAATTTATGTGAAATTTGTAAGTGAAATAATCTTGAATTCTACTTCCGCATACAGAATGTTATGAGCTCTGATACTGTTGGGCTATTACAGAGTTACGATATTGATTGTTTTAAGATTCTTTTCTGATCTACCAATAATGTAGTTTGAATTTTCCGTACCTCTCACACCTTGAGACACATATGCATCACTTTTCTGTATGTCAATGTGCTGGCTTTGTTAGTATTTTTTAATCCTCCTCAGTTACTTTCTTAGTGTCAGATTTAATCCACATATCTAATGAAAAACATATTAATTGAGAGTGCACAATAAGTGGACACAGCCACAAGAACACTTATCTTGTGACTGACTGCTTCTGCCATACATATTCAACAGTAATAAACGCTGCATTGAATCCTGGGGAAATCTAAAGAATATTACGTATTAATTGCTTGATCATGTCTGTGTGTTACAAGGTACAACTTAGTGACTAGTGAGTATTTATTACAAGCTGCATGAATTAGGGCTTGTGTGGTATACTTTCAGCAAATTATATGACAGTTATCTCCAGCAACTAGCTCTGATGATGTTCCTGTGATTTTCCTGGCCTAATTTAAAGATTGAAGGGTTACTAACCAAGTTTACAATTTAATTTATGTATACAGTAACAGTGATTTGCAGTGACAACACATAAGCAGCACTAAATGTCTGTGCGCAGTAGTATAGTGGTAACAAATGGAGACTTTAATTTATAATATGTGTGGAAGATATTTACAGATTCTGGTCAAGTTTCAC